>NC_064244.1:82584563-82894563 GCF_003254725.2 Canis lupus dingo | reverse complement strand
TGGGCTGCTCGAGGGCCGAGCCTCCTCTCTGGGTGCTGACTAAGCAGACCAGGGTCCTGCCCGCCTCTGGCCTCATCTGGAGCTCTCTCTCCTCTGCTCAGCACCACGCAGGCCCCGTGGGGCCACTGGAAGTTCCCCCTAACTGCCCTCGTTGAGCTCTTCCCAGCAGCCCCACTCTCTGTGGGTTCCCGTTCTTTCTCGCCACAGTTCTCAGCTTCTGTGTCACCTCCTCAGGGAAGCCCTCTCTGCCACCACGCCCACCGGCTTAGGTGGCCTGATGGAGTCACTCCTGCCAAGCGGGGCCCTGTGTCAAGCTGCAGCTCCTGGGTACCGCCGGGACCAGCACCAGCCGGGGACGCCCCAAACTGAGAACCAGCAGGAGCAAAGGGAGGCCTGCAGGGGTCCAAGTGATTAAATCCCTTTAAAAGGGGACGATGTTCGCAGCAAAGTGTCACACTCTTCACACACGACCGCCTTGCGTCTGACTGCTTCAGAGAGGCTGTGCCCGATGCGTCCCCGAGCAGGACCGAGAGCCTTCACTGCTGGACGCGAGAGGCAGGGAGGGCCGGGCGCTGCCCAGGGCCGGATCGAGGCCTTGTCTCCGCCGCGCGCCCACGGACCGGCTTCGTGCCTGGTTCGTTCACTTCCTACGCCCTCTGTCCTCTTGTTTGTCGTGTGGCTGTGTGGTGCTGCGCTGTGTGCCCGTGTGCGAAGCCGAGCTAACCACGAGGCGAAGTGTCACTGGGTTTGGAATCCCGGGCCTGCTTTATCACTATGGTAGCCCTGCCTTGTGGCTGAGCAAAGTTGACGTCATGGAAAGACACAGCTCCAGTGTGCGCCCACACCACTCACTCAGGACAGTTCGCGTGACCTGCAAGACTGCGGGTACGCTGATTCTTTGGGCGTTGGAGAATTTAGAAGAATCTGAAAAGAATGCTAGAATCTTGCCTGAATTGATCACAACAGAACTGAAAATAGTACGTTGCGGTGGGACGCCTGGGTGGCTCAGCGGTTGAGCGTCTGCCTTCGGCTCAGGTCATGATCTCCCGGGATCCAGGATCGAGTCCCACGTCAGGCTCCCCACAGGGAGCCTGCTTCTCTCTCTGCCTGTGTCTCTGCCTCTGTGTGTGTCTCTCATGAATAAATAAATAAATCTTAAAAAAATAATAAATCTTAAAAAACATTTAAATAAGGAGATAATAATACATTGGGGACTAAATGTAATGTGGACATTGACTTTGCAAACATCTCACTGAGGGTGAAATCCTAAGGGGTGGGCAGGTGAGGCCGAGACCAGTGCCATGCAGAGAGCAGTCAGCAGTGGGAACCCGTCTGGGGCTCACCCCTTTGCACACCTGCCATGAGATGCAACTACCAAAGCCAAGACCTGGGGAGATGGCCTTGGAAGGACGCTCGGAAGGCTAAGAGAAAATTAAACCATTTGGGAACGTTACAAAGATACATGCCACTACTGGCCAAATTAATCTATGACTTGCCAGAAAGACACGAAAATTGTGGGGAAATCTGTACAAATATCCCAGCTGTGCATGGGAAACAGAGCTCTGCAGAGTTGTTAAGTGGTCTATATCAGCTGCTAGGTTCCAAAAAAGGTTGAAATGTGGACACTAGCTAAAGGACACCTAAAAAGAACGGTGAAGAGGGCCTAGAGGCCTGACCCTATACTCTGTGTAGAAGACCCGGGCTACCCCACGGAGTTAGAAGTCAGAAAGAAGCTCACAGCCAGGAGGACGCCAAGAGATGCAATCATGGATCTGAAGGATCCAAAAATGTAAAGCCCTCAGGGTCCTGGGCGCCCGGTGCGGACGGCATCCTTGAGAACCATCACAGTTAGACCAGGACTGGCAGAGGGGCAAAGAGCTGGCTAGTGGGGTGATGAGGAAGGCCAAGTCAATGGAGAATTTAAAGGGCAAAACACCCTTGGGACCCCGGGCCCCCATCTTGAGGACCCAGGAGACGATGATAACCCCCGGTGGGGGAGGATTATCACAGCAGACCTCTAATGACAAGGAAGAGAGCGTTAGATGACCATCACGGGCAAGGACAACCTGTGGAAACAGCTGAGGCAGGAAATAGCTCATACACTGGTGCTGAGCTCGGAAAGATTATAACAGATTTTTGTCAGCAACATGGATCTGATGCATACGGGTTGCTCCACGTACAGGACAGTGGGGCCAACACAGAAGCATTAATCAGGCACAGGGATGCACGTCAGGCATCTTCTTTACCCGAAAACCCATCCTTAAACCGTGCGGTCATAGAAGGATGCAGAAATACACCACCAAAATCCTATCCCTGTGGGATTGGACGGACGGCTTTGGCACGGGGGAGGGTGAACTCCCACCCGGATCCCACCAGGTTTGGAGATGAACTCAACTGGACTGATTTAGAGCAGAGCCAGTTACACCGCCCGACGTTGGCCCTTCTGGCAACGACCTAGCACGCTCGGGGAAGATTCACCGCGCCCTTGGAGGTGCCCGCGCTCATGAGATTGAAAGAGCAGTGCTGTTAGGAACCCCAGGAAGCGCCACAAGTTTCATTTATGATGCTACTCCGTGCCAGAGGTAATCCGCACACCCAGATGGCCCGCTGGGCTATCGGGCACACATAAAATAACATTTGTGGGCTCAGGAGACGCACATGATGAGGAATATAGGAGATGTGAGGACATGCGTAAGCCCTCCTGGCACCTGGCGGCATCGCTCACACCAGTGAACACACAGGCGCCCATCTGCTGACAGAGACAGGCCACAGCTAAGGCCATGGTGCAGGTGCTGGAACAAACAGACCATGTGACGGAGATAGGACACGGAATTATCAAAATAATCAAACGAGAGGGGATGGAGAGCCTGATCAAGGATGTCCAGTACGAAATCAAAGAAAACGGCAACAAGAAGGCACGTGGAATAGAAATCAGCATAGAAAGAGCAAAGAAATGAGGAAAAGAATAGAAATGGACACGGAAGTCGGGGCAGAAGAGGAGAAAAAAAGAAATGTCTCCTCCGTGAAGAGAGGAGCTAGAAATACCAAAGGGAACAGGGGAAGTTTACTATAACTTCTTTTACACAAAACTCGAGGCCCCAGGGTGGCCTGGCAGCCGCCGAAACCGGAGATAGTAGGTCGTGAATGCAAGTAACATTGAGAACAGAAAAAGAAATAATAACACATTTTTTGTCAAAATAGGACCCCAAATGTTATTCAAGAGAGGGCGCCTGGCTGGCTCAGTCAGTGGAGCCTGTGACTCTTGATCTAGGGGTTGTGAGTTCGAGCCCCACACTGGGCATAGAGATTACTAAAAAAAAAAAAAAAAGCTTTAAAAAAGAGAGAGAAAGACCTACTAAAGGAAAAATTATAAACATTGAAGGATTAGAAGGAAAAATAACCAAAGGAATACCATAGAAACAGAGGTGTTAAAGTATGATAGAGAACCCATAGGATATAGGTTTGCAGGTGCTGTGCAGTTAGAAAGGACGATAGGAATGGATCTAATCCCAAAATTCCATGAGGAATGGATGCCATCAAAAGGAAATAAAAAAAGAAGACAATGCTTAGGGGTGTCTGGGTGGCTCAGTAGGTTGAGGGTTCGACTCTTGGTTTTGGCTCAGGTCATGATCTCAGGGTCATGGGATCAAGCCCTGCATGGGGCTCCACATTCAGTGGGGAGTGTGCTTGAGATTCTCCCTCTTACCTATGTTATCTCTCTCTCTCTCTTTTATTTTTATTATTTTTAAAATATTTTATTTATTTATTCATGAAAGACACACAGAGAGAGGGGCAGAGACCCAGGCAGAGGGAGAAGCAGGCTCCATGCAGGGAGCCCAACGTGGGACTCGATCCCAGGTCTTCAGGATCACGCCCTGGGCCGAAGGCAGCGCTAAACCGCTGAGCCACCCAGGGATTCCCTCTCTCTCTCTCTTTTAAATAAATAAGCAAATCTTTATTTATTTAAAAAATATTTATTTGAAAGAGAGACAGAACATGGGCAGGGGCGAGGAGACACAGGGAGACGGAGAAGCAGACTCCCCGCTGAGCAGGGAGCCCGAGGTGGGGCTCTGTCCCAGGACCCTGAAATGTCACCCGAGCTGAAGTCAGTTGCTTCACTGACTGAGCCACTCAGGCGCCCTGAACAAATCTTAAAAAAAAAAAAAAAAAAGAAGAAGGAGAAGGAGAAGAAGAAGAAGAAGAAGGCGGCAACGCTTAGCATGAGTAAAGAAAGACCAAAAAGAGGATCTTTTGCTAAACAATACCCATTAAGAGGGGGACGTAGGAAATAACAGGAAGGATTACAGGATCATTGAAAGTGGGTATAATCATTCAGGAATGTCATCCAGTTTTCATTGTCCCATATGGCCAGTGTTAACATCTAATGGGCAATATAGGCTAACAATTGGTTATAGGAACCTAAATAAAATATCACCAAAATTAATGGGGGGCATCGCCTGACACAGAAGAAGTCATTAGTAAGAGAACTAGTTATAATGGAAAATGTTAGGTGACTATGGATGGGCCAGACATGTTATTTTGTTATTTGAAAAACCTATTACAGAAGAAAGCCAGGAGTGTCCCACATCCTCACGGGAAAGAAAACGAGATCAGTTGGTAATGCTGCCCCAAGGATATTTAAATAGCCCAGGGAAGGCACATACCATACTGTCCACTCCTGCAGGTGGATCATGGTGCAAATCTCTGGTAATTCCTTACGCTGATGACATGATCATGACAAATAGTTATAAGGAACCCTTCAGACGAGAAGAGGACAGGCCAGCCCAGCATCTATCACGATGAGGAAACGTCAGGTCCAGACACTCATTGCAAATTTCTAGGATTCAGTGCTCTTCTGGAGGAAGGAAGGTACCAGATAAAGTAAGAGATAAGACACAGCAATAGGACCACCTAAAGGGAAGACAGAGGTACCAAGACTTATAGGCCTATTTAGCATGGGAGAGAGCAACATGCCGTACTTAAATGGAATTTTATTTTATTTTATTAAGATTTTATTTATTTATTTGAGAGAGAGAGAGAGAGAGGCACAAACGGAGAGGGGCAGAGGCAGAGGGAGAAGCAGACTCCGCTGAGCAGGGAGCCGATGCGGGGCTTGATCCCAGGACCGCGGGATCATGACCTGAGCTGAAGGCAGATGCTCAACCGACTGAGCCACTCAGGGACCCCTTTTCTCTGATTTTTAAAAGATTTTATTTTTAAGTAATCTCACACCCAACACGGGGCTTGAACCGACAGCCTCGGGATCAAGAGTCACACACTTCACCGACTGAGCCAGACACGCATCCCCTAATTTTTATTTTTTTTAATCAGATCTCCAACTCAGACTTTATCCATTTAAATGTTACATACATGCCTGCCTCTAATAAACCTTTATTTCACTCAAGCTCAGCAAAACATTGAATTACCTCCCTTGCCCATTTCCTCCCAAGGAAAAACACAGAAATGATTAGTAAGGAAAACCGTAGGGATTAACACATCTGTTTAAAAAATTTTTTTTACATCTGTTTAAGGCTTACAGAGCGTCATTCCTAGTAGGAGAACATGACCCGAGTGGATGCCCTGGTGGCAAAACACTGTAGGATGCTTCAGTTGTGTGTGGGGCAGAGGGGTGGGGGTTCTCTTCCCGGCGCCCGGTTTCTCCGCGAGGAGGTCCGAGGGGCACTGGTTTGTGTTCCTGGGGCCTCCGCTGGGCGATCGCACTTGCTCTTCCTGCAGCAGGGGGCTCGGCTGTGGAGGGTCTGCTCTGAGCCCAGGCTGTGACCCTGGGGTCCCGGGATCGAGTCCCGCGTCGGGCTGCCCGCAGGGAGCCTGCTTCTCCCTCTGCCTGTGTCTCTAGCTCTCCCCCTCTCTGTGTCTCTCATGAATAAATAGATAAAATCTAAAACAAAACAAGACAAAACAAAAAAAACCTACCAATTAACATTACTAGTTGTTGGGAATCTGGGCACCATGTCATTAAAACAAAATGGTTCATCGAATAGTCTATGACACCAGTATTGTCATATCTAAACGAAATTTGGCCCATGAGAGGTAAATGGGGTAATATGATCCTTCTCTGTGATCACACTCTAGATAATTTTAAAGATTGATTTATTTATGTGAGAGAGAGAAACAGAGAGAGCGAGCCTGGGGGTGGAGAGGGGCAGAGGGAGAGGGAGAGTCTTAAGCAGACTGTGCCCTGAGCACGGAGCTCAATGCGAGGCTCCATCTCACGATCCTGAGACCATGACCTGAGCCAAAACCAAGAGTCGGATTGGGCCCCCCAGGCGCCCCCCCACTTCTTGCCCTCCCAAGGCACTCGTTTCCCCCAAGTCTGTTTGGCCAGACGACAGGATTGCTTCCACGTAGTGGGTGGACGAGCTGCCCTGGGCACTTGGGTTGGCAGGTGCCCAGGCTGGGAGGTGTGTGCGGGCTGCCGTGGTTGCACGGCATGGGTGTGTGTGTGTGCACGTGTGTGTGCAGCATGGAAACAGGTGCCCTGCTCTCCACTCCCGGACATTCCATCAGCCTCTGCAGCCTCCCTTTGTCCCCCCGGGAGAAGGCGGAGGGTGCGAAGCAGCAGGTGGGCAGGAGCAGGCCAGTGGCCAAGGGGCTGGCTAGGGGGCCACGCCCGGGGCCTGGGGCTGTCCCTGCCCTCCCTTGCTGCCTGACTTGCCCCAGGGTCAGGGTCGTCGGCCGGGAGGGGGTGGCCCGTGGGGAGCGACTCACAGTCTGCAGGTGTGTGTCAGCTTCTGTGCAGGCGGGCAGTGAGGTCGGGCCGGGGGAGCTGGGCTGCCCTGCTAACTGTCGCGTCTTTCTCAGCCCAGGACAGGGGCCCGGCCCCGGGGCCCCCGGGAGGCTCCAGCCCTAGCCGACGCCTGAGCTGCGGCCGTGCCTCAGTTCCCAAGATCTCGAGGATCTGGAGCCAGGCCTCAGGGAGGGAGACCAGGTCCGGGGGTGGGGCTCCCCTTCCACCGGTGGAGGGCCCGGGGGGACCAGCACGGGGGCTTGTGAACGCCGCCCGGAGGCTGCTGGGCAGCTTCTGCCGGGAACACGGTCCCTCCCGGCGGGGACCGTGGCCTCTTCCGCGCCCCGCACTGTGATGACAGCAGGACCCTGGGGCCCACGCTCCGTGCCGGGGTTTACATTCAGGGCCGCTCTGCTGTCCTGGAGGGACCCCCGGGGAAGGCAGGGCTGACCTCCACCTCGCACCTTGGGCCCCTGGCCTTGCATCCGGTCACCCCAAAAATATGCATGAAGCCAAGCCCCATAAATATCAGTGGACAGACGGATGCCTCCTGCTCCCGGGTCTCCCACCGTCGGGCCAGGCCGGGCTCCCCGCAAACAGCTCCCCCCAAACAGCTCCAGGCCGAGGTGTGCGGCCTTCCTCGCAGGAGCCCCGGGGGAGGTGCGGGCACGGGGAAGGGCTCTTTGAGGTGGTTTCCTCGAAGCCAAGACCCGAGGATGACAAGGGCAGCATTTGAAAGTCTTATTTTTCTAGGGGCGTCTGGGTGGCTCAGTCGGTGAAACATCAGCCTTGGGCTCAGGTCATGATCCCGGGGCCCTGGGTCGCCCGCCTCGCTTAGCCTCCACCCCTCCCCCTGCTTGTGCTCTCTCTCTCTCTCTCTCTCTTCTCTCTGTCAAATAAATAGAATCTTTTAAATTATTTTTTAGGGCTGCTGGGCTGGCTCACTGGAGCTTGCAACTCTTGATCCCGAGGTCTCGGATGTGAGTCTCACGTTGATTGTAGCGTTTACTTAAAAAATGCCATTTATGGTTTTATAGCTTTATTGAGGTATAACATACATACTTTACGCATTTAGAGTGCACCATTTGGTGTTGGGGCGCACGCGTACACCCGTACGAGCACTGCCACGGTCACGGACACATCCAGCATGCCACGAGTGTCCTTGGAGGGCCAGCGTCGTGAAAAGCTGGGGAATAGGGTTTTGGACAGAGGGACTGGTATGTACAAAGGCCCTGTGGCAGGGACAAGGCCGGTGGGGGATAGGGTAGGAGATAAGGTGGTGGTGGTGAGGGGCAGGAGCCCCACCGGGGTCTGTTTGGCCTCTCTGAGAGGCTTGGTTCTGGCACTAAGTGCTTCCTCGAGATCCTCTTGACTGGTGAGGGGGCAGCCACTTGATACTTGGCCATCAGGCCCCTGGCCCTGTCCCCACCAAGGCTCTTCTGAGAAATCCTCCAAGTGGGCCTTGACACCGGCTAATGACTTAGCACATGGTTTGCCCCAGACATGATTTACATCTTCGCTGGGGCCTTAGTGCCTCCGCTCAGGGGGGTGACTAATGCTGGAATTTCAGGCTGAGGGGCCGCCTGTGGACGGAGCCCGAGCAGTCACTCCCCGGCCTCCCAAAAGTGAAGCTGCTTCCTTGAACGTTCTGGATGTAGGTCACGATTCCAGGGTGCGGTGGCTTCGACGCCCCCAGTCCCGCAGGGTTGGCCCCTGGGGGCCGTGCCCAGGCCCGTGGGAAGGGAGGGGTAGACTGAAGCATGAGGCCCGGCCTCACGGGCTTGCGAGCAGAGGCTCCGGGACACCCGGACGTGTGGGCCACCCCGGGGGCTCCAGGGCACCATGGTTTGGGGGTACAGCAGGCCCCGCCAGCACCCGACGGGGAGGCGCCGACTCCAGAGTCACCGGCCCGAAGCTTAGTGACTGGGCGGCTTGAGCAGGTGATTTCTCCGAGCATCCGATTTCTCATCGATTTTTAAAAATCATCACTTAAAAGAAAAAAATCATCCTTCTCAGGGCTACTGTGCCGAGGACCTCGAAAGCACCTTTGATTCAGCCATTCTGTGTTTTTCCCCCATGTTGTGCCACACGCTGAACACGGTGGGCCCAAATCCCTGCCCCGGGGACCCCCCTCGGACGCCAGCGACCCGGGCCTTGATTTTTCCGTCTGCAGAGGGGTGGGGTGCAAAGCGCGGCTCGTCGGAATGCGGGGGGCCCTGTGAGGAGTGGCCCTGCCTTTCCTGAGCGGCGGCGCCCGGCCCTCGTGTGCAGGACCCAGACCGGGGACGCCCTGCGGGGACACGCCTGAGGGTCACGCTGTCCTCACCTGCGCCGCCCGCTGAGCTCTGGCTTCCTTCTTCTTCTTTTTTTTTTTTTTTTTTTTAATTTTTATTTACTTACGATAGTCACAGAGAGAGAGAGAGGCAGAGACACAGGCAGAGGGAGAAGCAGGCTCCATGCACCGGGTGCCCGACGTGGGATTCGATCCCGGGTCTCCAGGATCTCGCCCTGGGCCAAAGGCAGGCGCCAAACCGCTGCGCCACCCAGGGATCCCTCTGGCTTCCTTCTTGTACCGAAGCCTCCGATTCCGTGATTAATACTGGACTGGGCTTGGTTTCCTGAGAGTGGAGATGACTCACCCCCTTTCACAACGGCCCCGCTGAGCAGAAGGTCTGGGGGGGACGGGGACTCCGTGACGGGGAGCCGGGGCCCAGGGGTCGTCCCCCCACGCGCCGGGCCTTGGCCAAGGCTCCTTCCCTCTCTGGTCCTGGCGCCCACCTCTGTCGCTCTGGCAGGTGGAAGCCAGGGAGGAACTCCCAGGCCCGGGAGCTCCCGACGGTTGGCGCCGCCTCCTGGGGCTCAGTCAGGCGAGCAGGGCCTCCCCACAGGAAGCTTTGGCCCTTGGCAGTCGAGACCACCGTTCGTACTGTGCATGGAGAAACTGAGGCTCAGAGAGGGTGAGCGACTGGCCCAAGTCCGCACAGCTGGTTCACGGCGGAGACCGTTTGAGCTGGCCTGGAAGAGCAGAGCTGGGGCGCCCTGCAGGGCCCCGGGCCTGGATGGGGTCGAGGCCTCCTCCGTCCCCTCTCGCCGGGGCCTCAGACCCACGGGACGGGAAGCAGACGGGAAAATCCGCGCCCATTTCACAGACGGAGGCGCCTGAGGCCTGGAGGGGGACAGCCGCGGCCGGATGCAGGCCTGGATCCCGGGCTCCCGGCGTCTGTCTAGTTCCCCACCCCGGAGCGGCCACCTAGCAGGCTGGTGCCACCCGGGCCTGGGCAAGTGCCCCACAGCGGTGCACCCGGCGGGCGCGGGGAGGCCGCCCACGTGGCACCTCCTGAGCAGCCAGGGAGGTGCCTGCCCCAGAGTCCGCACCCCTGCGTGGTGGGGCAGTCGTGGCTGGAGGGGTGACCTCGCCCTCGGCGGGGGCATCAATCACAGACAACGAGCCCTCAATCCGTGGTCCCTCGTGGAGAGGCCCGGGCCTAGCGGGCACCTGGCAGCGCACAGTGGGCGCCCTCCCCTCGGTCCGCCTGCAGCTCGGAGCCGTCCACACCGTGTGTTACCCGGGCTCCGTGCAGCCCTCAGAAGGCTGCTGGGCCGGTTTGAAGGCCACATGTGGCCGAGGAGGCCACAGGGTCCCAGTGACCCCGTCACCTCTTGGTCCCCGCGTGCCCTGGAGGGGACACGACACGACTCCTGAGGCTGCATCATCACAGACGCGGTGGCTTCCATCCTGTCCCCTCGGCGTCACCTGCTGGGGGGAGCCCGTTCCCGGTGGGGCACTCAAGGCCCGCGACACGGCCGCCTCCTGCCCACGGCCACATGACTGGCTGGTTTTGGAGGCAGGGTGTCCCGCCCCAGCCAAGCCCTAGGAGGCTGCGGCCCTGGAGGACACCTGGAGGGCGACCTCCCAACAGGCCCTAAGCCACAAGCACCCCGTGGGTCGCTCCCACACCGCCAACCCACAGGAACAGTGCGACGGGATGTTTATTGTTGCTTGAAGCTGCTACGTGCCCTCGGAGAGAAGAAAGGCCTTGCACGTGGCTAGTCCGGACTCCCCCAGCAGTGCTCCCTCTCCCGGGAGGAGCAAGGCCGGAGGGAGAAGAGAAGGCAGCCGAGGCCCCAAAGTCAGACAGGATTGGAAGCGAATCCCAGCCCCATCACTCGTCAGCTGTGTGACCTCAGGCAAGTTCCCGAACTACTGGGAGCCTTAGTTTGTTCATCTGTGAAGTGGGGACAGCAGTACTGACCTGTGATCTTATTGCTGGGAACAAATGTCTGGCCAAGGGCCTGGTGGGTGTCCTGCTTGTGGGGCGTGCGCGGCGGGAGCTCGTCCTGCCCACCTCTAGGGACCCGCCTTCCTGCCCCAGCCTGCAGCGGCCACGACTCCCCACCCCCTGGGAAGCTACAGCCGATGGTCCGGGATCCAGCTGGCATCCTGGGCTCTGAGACAGGCAGGCCTGCGGGGGTCCGAGTCGCAGGTCCCGCGGGAGAAGCACCCCTTGTGGAGCGGTCCTGCCCCCATCAAGGATCCTGGGAAAGGTCCCCGCAAAAGCACCTGGGCTAATGGGAGCAGAGGGGTCCGGGCTCCAGCCACCCACCCACCTGCCTAAAGACTCCCTGTATCCGCTGAGGGTATTTTGGGGGCTATTTGGGGCTGGGGTTCCCAGCTGTTGGGGAAGTCCCTGGATTTCCTGAGCCAGGTCGGAAGCTGGCGTCTTACTCAGCATCTCTTTGGTGACACGGGCTCCCTGTTCCCTCCGGAGCGCTTCCTGCCGCCGCCTTCCGCGCCTTCCTGCGAGCTGAGCGGCGGTGTGGGCAGGTGTTCGCCTTCCTGCCTCCTGCGGCCCCCAGGCCGGCGGCCAGGGCAGCCCCCCCATGGCCCGGCCCCACACCTGCCTGGGGCCCGGGACTTCCCCGGCTCTTCTTCAAAGCACTTTCACCCTTGTTGGGGGGTTCGGAGCCGCCTGGGGCCGCAGCAGGTGCCCAGTGGGCCCTGGCCCTGCTGGCTCTTTAAGGCCCTGTGAGCTTGCCCCCCCCACCCCCCGCTGTCCCTCCCCCTACTCTCCTGGGCCGGGAGTGGGGGGGGAGGAGGGGCTGCGATCTCTAGGGGGAGGCCAACTCCTGACTCCCAGGGCTCCAGCCGGCCCCTGCCCCGCCCTGGAGGCCCTCTGTCCGCGGGGGGCAGGACCCCCCCTGGGCTCCCGAAGCGCACAGTTTCCCCGGGCACATGGATGCACAACCCAGTCATTACGGTCATGACGCAGTCGAGACCAGTTCTAGAATTGAGGTGCCAAAGAAAAAAAAAAAAACGACAGAAACCGCCTTTCAGCCTGGGAAGGTGGCTGGGGGGAGGGGAGGGGACGACGCAGAGGTGGCCCTGGAACGGGTCCGGAGGGGCAGGACTTGCAGGGGCGTTTCCAGGGGAGGACGGGGATGGGTGCAGGTGAGGAGGAGACGGGAGCTGGGCATGTGAGGCTGGAGCACTGGCGGGGGGCGCGGACGGGGAAGCCAGAGCAGCAGGACTGGGCCAGGCGGCGCAGGGTTTCCAAGGCCGCTGGCTTTGGGGCGCGCTGGCCTTGCGGGTTCAGCGGGCAGGCCCTCGGTCTCTCACCTGTGCACGGGCACAAAATAGGATCTTCCCCGTGGGATTTCCCGGAGGACTCGAGGAACCAGCGCCTGAAAAATCTTAGCACGGAGTAAGCACTCAAAGGCAGCCGTTGTTATGAAGTGAATAACCTGACTGTCCCCGGGATGAGACGCACCCCCAGGCCCGCGCCTGCACCCCTGCCAGGCTGCTGGACACAGAAGCCCGTGGGGAAGGCCGCGGGCGGCGGGGCTCCGGAGCACAGGCCCGTGATCGCCCTTAGGGGAGTGTGGTATTCCAGCAAGCAGCCACAGGCCGGCTCCCTAACCCTTCGCCCCGTCGTCATGATGCTTAGGGTATTTCCAGCATTTATAAATAATGCTTTAGGCAACATTGCCTTGTTTATGGTTTCCTTTTTCCTCTTTCCAGTTCAACTGTTACCTTTGTTTTTCTTTGCAAGGGTGAAAAGGGATAAACAGTTTTTTGGTGGGGAGGGTGCTTTTGCTAAGAATTGTCATATTGCTTTCTGAAAAGGATTTGTAACACTTACCAGCAGGGTATGAATGTGTATTCCAGGTTCGCCACGACTTTGGGGTTGGATTTTACCAAAGTTGTTCTTATAAAGGACACCAAAAAAAAAAAAAAAAAAAAAAAAAAAAACCACCAAAAAACAAAAAACACATCAGCGCCACCAAAAAACCCTGATGATTTAAGAAGTCCAAGAGGGTATCAAAGGTTGCCTTCATTTGCATCTCTTCATTTTCTAGAAAGGTGGAATTTTTAGAACTTGTAATTAATGGTCATTTATATTTCCCCTGGGTTGGCGGTGTTTGTGTCATTTTTGGGTTCTGCCTACGAGCTGAACAAGCATCTGTTTACTCAGAGTCCCGTTTCCTCTATAGGTAGAAAAGCCCTGTGCTGGGAAGCAGGCGTCCTGGGTTGCTCCTGTCCCTGCCTGGGGACATTGTGAACCTCACGGGTAGCGTTCACAATCACTTGCTTAATTGTTTAATGTAATCCCGGCTCAGACAGGCCAGGGCACTGGGCGTGGGCACCCAGGGGAGAGCCCAGAAGGGGTCGCCCAGAAGGATGCACAACATATAGGAAATTTTTCCAAGTAGAATCCAGGAGCTTGAGGACAGTTGGGTGCGGTGGGAAGGGCAGATACGGAATGCCCTGGTGGGAGACCGCTCGTATTGCCAAGGAGAGGATGGCATTTCTGGAAGATGGGGGGCTCATACCTCGCAGGGACAGACCAACGGTCACTGGGCCATTCCGGGTTCAGGGAAAACAACTGGGCTTTTTTAACCCGAGCACCTAGGACTGGCTGCCTATTTCTCGGTCTACAGGTCTGGAAAAAAAAAAAAATACAACACGAGTAAACAAGTCCCTGACCTGTAGTCTACCTGGTGGAAGCTCAATATATATGTTTGGGAGGTAAGATAAAAGGAGTAGAGAGCCCATGGGATGGAGAAGCACTGGAAGGGAAAATTATTCCCCTGAAAATGAGAACTTAATTTAGAATGAGGCTTGTATAGTTTCTTTCTTTTAGGTAACAGTTCTAGGCTTTTCTTCCAGGCAGAAAACTCTCACGGGGGCAGGGAAATATCTGTGGATTGACAACGAAATGCTCTATACTCTGTCCATCACTCCCTTCAACAGTCAGTCCATCCGCCTATCCAGCCACCCACCACCTGCCAATCCATCCATCCATGCACCCATCCACCCACCCATCCATGCACCCATCATCCATCCATCCACCCACCCGCCCATCCACTATCCATCCATCCTTCCATCCACCTGCCCACCTGTCTGCCCGCCCACCTGCCCATCCACCTATCCATCCATCCATCCATCCATCCACCCATCCATTTATCTGTCCATCCACCTGCCCACCCACACACCCATCTATCCATCCATTCATCCACCTCCCCACCCACCTATCCATCCATCCACCCATCCATGCACCCATCCATCCATCCACCCACCCGCCCATCCACTATCCATCCATCCATCCATCCATCCACCCGCCCACCCGTCCGCCCGCCCACCTGCCCATCACCATCCATCCATCCATCCATCCATCCATCCATCCATCCATCCATTTATCCGTGCATCCTATCCACCCACCCATCCACCCACCCATCCATCCATCCACCCACCCGCCCATCCACTATCCATCCATCCATCCATCCATCTATCCACCCACCCACCTGTCCACCTGCCCACCTGCCTATCCACCTATCCATCCATCCATCCATCCATCCATCCATCCATCCATCCATCATCTATCCACCCATCCATTTATCTGTCCATCCATCCATCCATCCATACACCCACCCACTCGTCCACCTATCCATCCATCCATCCATCCATCCATCCATCCATCCATCCACCTGCCCACCCACACACCCATCTATCCATCCATTCATCCACCTACCCACCCACCTATCCATCCATCCACCCATCCACCCACCCATCCATCCATCCACCCACTCGCCCATCCACTATCCATCCATCCATCCATTCATCCATACTACATACATACACCCACCCACCCACCCACCTGTCCCACCCCACCCACCTATCCATCCATCCACCCACCCATCCATCCATCCATTCACCCACCCTGCCCATCCACTATCCATCCATCCATCCATCCATCCTTCCATCCATCCATCTGCCCACCCGCCCATCCACTCTCCTGCCCACCCACACACCCACTCACCCACCCACCCATCCATCCATTCATCCCCCACCCACCCATCCACCATCCATCCATCCACCTGCCCACCCACACACCAGTCCATCACCTCACCCATCCAACCATCTACCATCCATCTACTGATTCATTTTTTAGCAAAGATTTATTCATGGGTGTTGGCTTTCTCTGCAGCCTCCTGACTCAAGCTGTCCCTTCTAAAAGAACCCCCAGAGCAAGAGAGAATGTCTGGGTTGATCTGTATCAGGAGCAGGCATCTACTCAGACCTAGCCTTATCTTGGGGTGGGGGTCGGGTGGGACCATTGCTCCTGGAGCCTCCCAATGTCCTGAGTCTCCCACCTTCGGGGAGAAGGGGTGGTGGGGACGGTGTTGGGGTGGCGGGGCTGCCTCCCCTGGTCATCATCGGTGCTGCCGGGCCAGGCAGCGAACTCCCTGGAGCGCGGGAGGACGCCTCCTGTCCAATCAGGGCAGGTCTTTAAAACAGCAGGAGGGGAGTGTGGCTTGTCCTGAGTCATCTCTGCACGTGTTTGTCCGCTCTTTCTTCTTTCGCTGCTGGTAGCGTTCCTGGAAACCGTTCTGGGTACCAGTGCTCCTCTGGATGGTGGGGGCAGGGAAGAGTTAAGGCCGAGCCCTCAGAGCAAGAGCAGCCCACTTTTGAAGTGACTTCACAGCTGCGGGCGCCTGAGGTGCGCTGGGGAAGTGTGCGGCCAACGAGCCCGAGCACGGCACCGCACCGGCTCCCCCAGGTGGGGCTCGGGGCTGCACGTGGGCGCAGCGCACTTCCCGGGCCGCCTAGGTGGGTGCTTCCCCGGCCAGCTCAGCCCACCTGCCGCCGGGATGCGCCCCGTCCGTGCCGCGCTGGGACTGCTGCTCCTGGGGGCGCTGGGAGCCCTCCCGCAGGTAGGTCGGTGGCAGGAGCCTGGGAGGGGCCCGCGGTGCAGGGTTCCCTCCTCGCGCTGCCGCTGCCTGAGCCCGGAACGTGGGGAGTGGGGGGGCGGGGGAGGCCAGGGAGGCTCCTCACCTCGGTAGCGCCCGGCTGGGGTGAGGGGGCACAGGTGACCAGGCAAGTCCTCACAGGTGGGAGGTTGGCTGGCTGGCAGCTGGTGGGGGCCTCTCCAGCGGGGGGAGCGGCGCCTGTTGGCTGGGGGGTCCTGGGCTGGCCGGATGGGGCCTCCTGCGGCCGGTGCCCGTGCTGGTCTGCTGCTTGCCCCTGTCCTCAGCCAGGTGGGGCCGCGGTGGCCAGCGGAGCCTGGTGTTGGGGCCCTCCCTGCTGCTTGCCCTGGGCCCTGAAGTGGGTGGTGAGGGGGAGCTGAGTGTGGCTGAGAAGCGGGGATGAAGGTGCCGGGGGTGGGGGCCAGGTTAGTACCCCTGTCCCCCACCCCCAGCCAGGCAATGCGTGGGGGGGAGCTGACGTCTGCTGCAGGGAAACCCCAGAACCGAATCTGGGGACTGCTCTAAGGAGACCGAGCCCTTAGGGTGGGTGGCGCTGGGCACAGGCGGGGGCCCCAGCGCAGGGGAACAGGACGTGGCCTGCTGTACCCGCGGCGCTGACACAGGCTCCCGGGAGGGAGGCCCGCGGCTGACCGTGGCTCTGGGGAGACAGTAGGTGTTGGTGGGGGCTGCTCAGTCTTGGCGCAGAGGCGGGAGCGCATCTGTTGGGGGGCAGGCCCATGCCCTCTAATCCTATAGGAAGAGGAGGCTCCTTGTGGAGGGCAGCCCTGTACATCCCGCCTTAAGGGCCGGGGTGGGGGGGGGCCCGGGGAGTGGTCTCCAGGCAGGAGGAGGAAGAGTGTAGGTAGAAGAGGGCCAAGCACACGTTCCCCCCCCCCCCCGCAACCCAGTCTTCCATGGGACAGTGAGAGACAGGGCCGTGGGGGCAGCGGATGCCCTGGCTATGGAACCCCGGCCCTTTGGGTCCTCTGCTGATGACCTAGGGGAGTGTGTGAGTTTGGGGTGCTAAGGCCTCGGGGAGATAAAGGGAAGGAAAGGAATGTGACGGGGACTTGGGGGCTTTGCTCACGTTTGGTGGCTGGAGCACCGTGGCTTCCTTTCTATAGAGCAAAATCCCAGTTTAAATTAAAAAAAAAGAGAGAGAGAGTATGTATTTAATTACACAAGGAATATATGAATATATCCTCGATGCAAAAGATACAGATAAAGCTAAATCTCCGGACCTCCCCCCGCCTGGTCGGTCTGAGGCACAGCCGCCGTCAGGCCTCGCAGCTTCCTTGGCCCACCCGCGTGAACGCGTGTCCATGTCTTATTAGTCCTAGAGAAGCCGATAAACTTCTCCATATCCTATACGTGTGGCTTTCCAACGTCCGCAGCAAGTCTTGGACACGCTGCCTGGGCGGTCCCCCGTTTCTCTTTTATTTACTTATTTTTTCCCCGTTTATCCTTGAAAACGCTATTGCACTGTTCTACCAACTGGGACTTCCAGAGTTTTATCCCTGTCCCCGGCGTGTGGGTGACAAGGTTCCTACCACTGTTTTGCTGGTTTGTCCGCAATTTCAAAGGACAGACCCCCGTGGGGGTGCTTTTGGGAATGTGTACACGCTTCTTTCCCAGAGAAGCAGGTGAGGCGGGAGGGCGGAGGTTGTAGGGTGCAAATGCATTCGGGTTACAAGGTGCCACCAAATTGCCTTCCAGGGAGGCTGGACAATCCTCCCCCCCGCCCCCCCGCCCCAAGCAGTGCCTGAGCGTAGTGACTTCCCCACATCCTAACCGACTTTTGATCTTATCAGAGTTTTTATTTTTGTCAATGTGACCGGTGAAAAGGGCCATATCCTTGTTGTCTTAATTTGCATTTTCCGCCTACCAGAGAGACTGCGTGACTCTCGTGGGCTCAGACACCGGGGCATTTCTTGGCAGGAATCGGGCTGCCTGTGGGGGAGGGGGCTCCACGCACCCAGGCCTCCTTCTGCCTCTGGTGGCCTCCGTGAAGTTTTAGGAATTCATCATTAAAAAAAAAAAAAAGGGATCCCTGGGTGGCGCAGCGATTTAGCGCCTGCCTTTGGCCCAGGGCGCGATCCTGGAGACCCGGGATCGAATCCCACGTCAGGCTCCCAGTGCATGGAGCCGGCTTCTCCCTCTGCCTATGTCTCTGCCTCTCTCTCTCTCTCTCTGTGTGACTATCATAAATAAATAAAAATTAAAAAAAAAAGAAAATTAAAAGCTATTTAAAAAAAAAGAAAAAAGATAGAGAGACCCGAAGTCAGGGATTGTATTTTTCAATCCTTTTTTCTCACCGTCTGACTTGAGACTCCAGCGTTTTGTGGTTGACGCCTGAAGCAAGAGGCCTTTCTTGCTGTGTGTCACCTTTTGAGCAAGAGATTTGGCCTCTGATGCCTCATACCACAGTCTCCCCAAGAGTGGTTTTGGTGATGAGATCCAGGATTTGCCCCCTGTGAATCCTGAGAATTCATTGCCCTAATGCCTCCCCATCTGCTCCATCCTTCTCCTCTGGGCACCGGTTGGTCGGTGGTGGCCGGGCAGGGAGGCCCAGGGTCTTTCCGGGAGCTCTGCAGACTTCAAATTCCCGGCGTCGTGGTCGTCGTGGTCGTCGTGGTCCTCCAGCGCTGAAGCTACAGGACCGTCTCCCGCACCCGAGCCCTCCCGTCCCAGCCACGTGTCCCTCCAGCCACGTGGAGGCCCCTGCCGCCACCCCGGGCCGTGGACGAACCTTTGCTGGGGTGACTGCGGTCACCGAGCTCTCTGCCTCGCTCTTCCCCCGGCCTTTCCGGGGCTTAGGCACTGACAGGAGCCCGGGAGACTTTTCCAGCTGCCCACAGGCTGCAGAGACGTGGAATTCCACGCTGTGCACGAGGCAGAAGGTTCCGGAGGGGGCTGCCCGATGTGAAGCCGGGGAGGCGGTGTGGGCCGGTCTTACTCAGGGCCTGCCCTTCCTCAGAGAGGCCTGGGCAGCGGGGGGAGCACAGAGGGCCGGGGGGACATTAGTCAGCCTGAGACCAGTCAGTGCTGGAAGAAGGGCAGCATTTACTGTAAGTTTCTGACTCTGCTCCCACTCATCTCTGACCTACACTCCTTTCTTGAGTTGATTGTGATTCACCCTTAAGCTCAAATGCACCTTCCCTCCTGCCCCTCCTGCCCCTCCTGCCCCAGGAACACCAGCGGGAGGAAAATGGGGCCGGGGGAGCCCCGGAGCTGGGGGCCTTCGGCCCAGGTGGGTGCCCGGGCCAGCAAGGCCTCCCAGGCTCGCCGCTGACCCTGGGGGGGCCCGTGTGGGCTCACGCCGCCGCCGTTTTCCAGACGGGGATGCGGAGGCTCCGAGGCAGAGGCTGGTCTAGCTGGTCGTCCCAACTGGTCAGGGCCTGAGCGGGACCAGAGCCCCAGACCCCGGGGACACAACGTCAACAATAAAGGCAGCCCAGCAAGCCCAGTTCTCTGCTCCCCTCTCCCCCGCCCCCCTCCCCCGGTCGTTGGGGGTGGAGGGAAGGACACATCTTCCAGAATCTTCCCTGGCGTCCTCCGTGGCCTTGCCTGTGGGGAGGGACACTTTACTTGCCGCTCCGTCCAATCGCTCCCCGGCTGCCTCGGCCTTTGGGGACACGGCGCGTTCACCGAATCCTGGGGGGCAGCTGCTCTGGGCACGGCGTGCGAGGGCCGCTCTGAAGCTCTGCGTGCCCAGTTCTTGGGGTTGCGGGCCGCGGGGGCACTGGCTCCCAGGCTGTGGGCAGAGGGACACGGAGGTGGGCAGGCGGCTGGTCTGTCCCCCACCAGTGGGAGCCCACGCAGGGCTCGTGCTCCCCCCTGCTCGGGCAGGGGGCGGCTCCGGGGCTGGCGGCGGCCTGGGGACAGGAGATGGCCAGGCCACCCGCTGGGGAGGGCCCCGGCCAGGAGGGTCCCGGCGGTGACACCGTCCTGGCTGCAGCTGCAGCAGCCGGTCCGCGGGGCGCTGTGTGGACGGGCCTCGGAGCCGCGTCCCCGGCCTGCACGCGGGGTCTTGGCCTCCACGGGCTGCACGCCCGACGCGCCTCCGGCACCGTGGGAGCGTCCACTCCCGAAATGCCCCCCGCCCCGAGGGCCGCGACGCCCCCCAGCGAGCCTTCAGCTCCCTGCCAGAGCGTGTGTGCCCCCTGCTACCGAGTCAGGAGAGGGAGGCTGAGAGTGTGGGAGGGCGGGGGTCAAGGAAACAGGCCGGCCCCCGCAGGTGGGGGGACCCAGAGGAGCCCAAGGCACCTCCCAGAGGGGCCGAGAGCTGAGGCGCCCCTGGGCAGCCGGGCTGGGGGCTCCCTCTTCTCTGATGCTGTGGGATCTTCCTGGGCTGCGGCGCCGGACTCTGGCCAGGGCTTCGGGCCTTTGCCCACCCGAGGCCTGGCGGAGGGTGCGCCCCGACCCCTTGCTGCCGCCCCAGAACGTCCGGAAAGGCATGGCCCAGGCAGCGGCCCGGCTTGTTCCTCTGGGGCAGGAGGGGGTGCAGGGAGCCAGGACTCAGCAGCCGCAGAACTGACCCCAGGCCGGGCCTCGCCGGTGCTGGCCTCCCTTCTATGCCCGGTCCTCTTAGCTGCTCTCTGACCTTCAGTGGCTCCCCACTGCCGGGGGCCCGTTTCCCCAAGTCGGGCCTAGGGAACAGGCGTCCCATGAAGACAGGGTCCTAGGGCCCACCGAGATTGGGAGACGCCGGTCTCTCGGCCCCAACCTTTCCTTTCGGCGTATCAGGGGGCGAGCAAGCGCGGTTAAGGCCCTGGGACTTGAATTGTTGACGTCTCAGGTGGAGTCCAGTGGTTGGTTTGTTGGTTGCATTTTGGTTTTTTTTTTTTTTTTTGCTTGTCACCTGCGGCCCATCGGGAGGAACTAGCGTTTGGTGGACGCTGTCTGGGAAACGACGGTCTCCTCCTTCTGCTCCCACTGTCACCCCGCAAACCACTGAATTCCCCGGCCGCTCTGTTCTTTCCCGCTTCTGTACCTTCACCTTAAGGCGCCTTCCGCCAGGGATCCCTCCTCTCATTTCCTCCTGCAACACCTTATCTTCCTTCCAGAAAAAGTAGAAGTGCTCCTCCTCCAAGAAGGCGTGTGAATGCCCCAAGCCACTTCTTTTTCTCTCCCTGTCCTGTGACACCTGCGTCATTCTGCTTCGCTCAGCTGATCCCTGTGTTTTTCAGATCTTGCCTCCGAGGTTCCCTCCTTCCCAAGAGTGCAGTTTCGTGTCGCCCGTGGCCCTGTCGCGGCGGCTGCGATCGAGAGCGGGGACCCTCCGGCACTGGCTCTCCTGCGGCCCGCAGCGCCTCGCCCAGCGCCCCAGATTCCCACTGGGCCTTCAGGGAAGGCTGGCGCGAAGGGGACGCGGCTTTATTCTTTGTCTTCTGGGCCGGGCCCTGGGGTTAGTTCCCTCCTGGGGCCATCATGACCACACCTGTTGTGTGGCTCTGAGCCACAAGGAGGGTTAGGATCTGTAGTTCCTAAATCCAAAGCGACCCTGGGCTGGAATCAAGGTGTGAGCGGCCTGCGGTCGTCCCTGGAGGCTCCGGGGGGATAACCCATTGCCTTGCCTTCCATGCGCTGGAGGCTCCGCATTCCAAGGGTGGCTCAGGCTCCTTCCTCCATCATCACGCCGGCCCCGGCCCCACAGCTCCTCTGGGACCTGTCGTCGTCCCCAGCCTTCTCTGGCTCTGACTCGGAGTCTTCTGTCCTTTCCAGGACCCTGGGGACAGCACTGTGCTCACCTGGATGATCCAGGATCTCAGGGTTGCTGATTAGCAACCTCAGTTGCCCTCTTCTGCCACCTAAAGTGACATAAGCCATAGGTTCCAGGATGAGGACGGGGACATCTTCGGAGGGGCGCCCTTCTCCTCTTCCTCCACCCCACGGGAGATTCTCAGTGAGCAGGGCTGCCAGTCTGGTGAACTCCATCTCAGAGGAGGCCTCACCTGTTCCTGGCGTTCCCTCCTGCGGCGGGTGCCAGAGCCCTCCTCTGGGGCCATTTCTGCATCCACTGTCTCAGGGTTTTACCGCCAGCCACGGCCAAGCTGCATGGAGCCTGCACGCCCCCCGCAGCTCCCGGGGGCCCAGGGCTGGGAACTGGGGAGAGGCTCCCCCTGGCTCCTGCTCTGAGGCCAGAGCCCCGAGGGGCGCGGCTTGCAGCAGGGAAGCACTGCGTGCCCGAGGGTGAGGTTGGGGTGGGGCAGCACGACTCCAATTTTGGGTGGTCCCTTGGCCGGGAGCCCCAGGGCGCCTGTGGGTGGGGAGCGGGGCTCAGAAGCCCCCAGGACCAGGAGATGACAGACCCAGGCTGTTGGCAGAAGAACCTTGCGAGGGGGCAAGCAGAAAGCCGGTTCCCCGAAAAGTCCACATCTAATCCCTAGACCCTGTGACTGTGTCACTTTAAGGAAAAGGGGACTTCGTACAGGTGATGAAGGGGTAGAGCTTGGAGCGAGGATGAGCCCGGATCCCTGGCGCGGGTCCTCCCGGTGTCCCGGGTGGCCACTTCCCTGGCTGTGTGAGGAGAGGGGAGGCGCGGGAGACGGAGATGCCCAGGAAGGACCTGCCCGGCGCGGCCTTCGCAGGATGGAGGGCGCGGGGTGCCCATCACAGACCACGGGGGTTCCAGGGGAGGGCCCTCATCCATGCGTGGGCGGCAAAGCGATGGGACCTCAGTTTTCGTGCCAAGGAAACGGGAGTCTGCCCTGGGGCGTCTGGCAGGGGTGCGGGCCTGCCCCCCTTGGCTCTAGCCTGCCAACCTGCTGGGCTAACAAGGGCGGGGCCTCCGAGCAATGACGAGCCGGTTTGCGGGACAAGCAGGACAAGGTGGTCAGGGGAGCCGCGTGCAAGGACGCCGGGGGGGGGGGGGGGGGACGGGGCGGTGGCCATGGGGACGGGAGCGGGCCAGCTGGGCCTCCTGGGCCGCCCTCGCTACTATATCCGTAGTTGGGTTGGAGCCCTTCAGCGGGGCAGATGGAGGAGACCAGGTCTGTGTCTTGAAAAGCTCCGCCTGCACCCCTGCCTTTGCCTGTGTCCGCGCCGTGAGTGGGGCAGCAGCTCGGGGCCCACGGGTGGGCCCCAGGCTGGAGGGCAGGGAAATTGAAGGTGGCACCAGAGGCTACGCAGGCAGGACCGGTGACAGAGAAGCCGGTGGATAAGAGTGTGCACAGGACGGTTCGGCCAAATCCTGGCCCTGACACCATCCAGCTGTGTCATTTTAGGCAAGTCTCTTACCCGTGCCTCAGTTTCCCCATCTGTAAAACGAGCTAGATATAGTGGGTCCAGGGTGGGACCTGGGATTCTGCGTCTTTAGCAAGCTGCCAAGCAGTGACAGCGTTCCTGGTCCAGCAGTGCCAGAGGCAGGGACCCCCTGGGGTAGGGATGGAGCGCCTCCCCCCTCCTCCCCTTCTCCCCACCTGGCTCTGGCTCTTTCGGGTATTTTGCATTTGATCTGAGTCCTCTACCCGCCCCCCCCCGCCCAGGTCTGGATGCCGGGTCCCTGCAGGTGCGGCCCAGCCCCTGTTTCTCTGTGCAGCTGAAACCAGATGGGGCTTTTTTGAAAGTGA
Organism: Canis lupus dingo; assembly: GCF_003254725.2. NCBI lineage: Eukaryota > Metazoa > Chordata > Mammalia > Carnivora > Canidae > Canis > Canis lupus. Next base: position 82,870,998 of record NC_064244.1, on the reverse strand, counting down.
AATTGCCCAGGTTTTGTAGGGAAAACCAAAGCGGCCCGAAAACAGGCAGGTTTAGAAATGGGAAGGTTTCAGGCCACTCTCTTTTTATGTTGATGCCACCAAGGCCGGGCCACAGGCCTCAGTTTGCACAGCTCATTACCCTATGGACACCTCGCTCTGCCCTGAACCTGCTGGGGAACCCCACCCAAAAGCCCCCCTTTCAGCCCCCGGGCTTCCCCCTCCCACTCTCCCCTTTCTGACGCCCCTGGACCTGGGAGCAAGTGGGGAGACGGCAGAGGGAGAGCCCTGAGCAGGGCCAGAGGTGCAGGCTGGGCCTGGGGTGTGGGACGGGCCAGCTTCGGGGCATCACAGTATGCAAAGGTGAAGCTCGGGACCCCCGATCCCGCCTCGCTCTAGCTGACGGCTGCGGACACCCTGGGGAGGAGGGGATGTCTCCCCTGCGGGAGCAGCAGCTCCAAGCAGGTATCGGGGCCTGGCCGGCTCTCCGGCACACGGTGGGTGCCCGACCTGGCAGAGCGGCCCGAGCGGTGGGGGGTCAGCTGCCCCGGACTCAGGGCCTGCCCGGCCGCCCGGTGCCACCCTGGGCGTGTTCTCCTCTCCGAGACGAGTTTGCAGGGTAGTGGGGTCTCACGGGGGGCCGGGTTCCATACCCGCTGTTGTTACTTGTACACCACACGTCCCCGCACTGGCCCCATTTTCTGGGTGCGTGTAAAGCTGTGACATCACAGGCAAAAAAATTCCCCAGGTCTCTGCCGGAGGAGGCCCCGCCACAGCGGCCTGGGGGCATCCGCGGGGGGGGGGGGGCGCTGAGCTGCGCCCCCACCTGGACGGGAACTCTGCCCCCTGTGCCACCAGCCCTCAGGGTCCCCACACCCCAGGGGCACCCTGGCTGGGGCCCACCGCCCCGACGGCGGGGGGACAGCGCGCCCTGGTGGCAGCCGGGGATTGACGCGGGTCGATTGTCGCCGAGCACCTGTTACGGGTGGTGTGGTCCCCCACCTCCTCCTTTCTCTGCTCCTCCTCCTCCTTCCCCCCATTACCATTCTCTTTCGCGGAACCATTTGCAAGTTAGCTGTGGACGTTTTGAATCTTTACCCCTGAGTGTTTCTGCAGGTTCTTCTACGGCGACGACGCCTCTTAGGTAAGCAGGTTACCAGATTCAGGCCTTCAACATCGATGGGACAGGATCAAATACAAGGTCCACACTGGAAAGACACCAGCCCCGTCAATCTTCTCCCGTACGGCCCTGCCCACATTCGGAAGCCAATCCAAACATTGCATTCAGCCACCACGGCTCATCAGTCTCCCGATTCTGGAACATTCCATAGCATGCTCTCTCTCTCTCTCTCTCTCTCTCTCTCTTTTTAAAAAGATTTTATTTATTTATTCATGAGACACAGACACACACAAAGGCAGAGGGAGAGGGAGAAGCAGGCTCCATGCACCGGGAGCCCGACGTGGGATCCGATCCCGGGTCTCCAGGATCCCGCCCTGGGCCAAAGGCAGGCGCCAAACCACTGCGCCACCCAGGGATCCCCTCCATAGCTCTTCTCTGTCTTTCATGCAAAGAGTCCGGCCAGTTGTTTTGCAGAAAGTCCCTCGGTTTGGGTCTGTTTGATGTATTCTCATGATCTGATTCAGATTATGTACTTTACTAGAAAGACCACAGATGTGGTACGGGTGTCCTTCTCAGCACAGTAGACTTTTTATTTTACAGGTGGGCAGCCTGTGGCCCAGAGAGGGGGAAAGATCTGGGGACACAGTGAAGCTCAAATATCCTTTCAGCACTTAGGTGCTGTGTGACCTCGGGTGGGTGACCGAACCTCTCTGAGCTGCAGTTTCCTCCTCCGTCACCTGGGGTGGCAATCTGGCCCCACAGGGCTGGCAGTGATGTAAAGGAGGAGCTACGTGACCGGCGTGAGGGGGGTGATGCCTAATGCTAGAGGTTTCCTATTCCTCTCTGCACCCCCCTCCCCACCCCCACTCACTTAGGATGCAGTGGCAGGAAGTGAAGGGTAAGAATTCAGGCTGCCCCCAGACCCTGGAGAGAGAGCAGGGCCTGGACCTACGGCCCCCTCGGAGTTCACAGTTATCAATGAGACAAGTGGGCAGCCAGAGGGGAAAACCCAGGCCAAGGACCCAGAATTTTCCCCACGCTCAGCAGGCCTGAGCCTTCGCGCCCCCACCCCACTCCACCTGTAGGCATCCAAGCTCACTTGTGAGATGTTTTGAGTCCGGGAGAACCTCCAGTTGTCCCGGGAGGCCTCTGTCCCTGGAGAGGCCCCCAGGAGCTCCCTGGTTAACCTGAGAAGAAGGAGATCCTGCCGGAGGGAGGAGGCTGGGTCTGGGTGGGTGGGTGAAGACAGTGTCCCCAAGGCCTGGGGCTCTGGATTAAATAAGAAAGGAGGCACACCAGGGCCATGTGACTGGTGTGCAACGTCAGGTTATATGTATTTCCCATTTATATGGCGACGTTTCAGGTGTGCAGAAAAAGAAACAAAGAATGCTGTAATCACCACTGCCCGTACCCGCCTGCCAGCCACACCGGCCTCCTGCTCGCTGACCGCACCACAGGCATCCACTTACTAGTTTTCATTGTTCGCTTGGCCGGGGATGAGAGTAGAGAAGCCCCTTAGACCGGCGAGGCCTCTCCGCTGTGGAGGAGGGAGCGGGAGGGTGGCTCCTGGCTTCCCCCCAAATCAAGAAAGCCCATTCATCTCATTCATCCCCCAAGTGCCCACCTCGCTGTGCCAGGTGCCACTTGGGAGGCTGTGGAAGCAGGTGGGCCACAGGTCCCTCCTCCCCTCGCTTCCTGGAGCCCAGAAACCTGCCCATGCTCACCTTTCGTTCCACCAGAAGGACAAAGTTCCTTCCGCCCGGGATGTCAGCAGGGACCTTCCTCTCTGGAGCCCCCTCTGACAAAGGCACTTGCGAAGAGCCCCGGCAACATATGGAGGAACGTGTTAGAACTAAATCTTCCTGAAAAAAGCGAGTGTTGAGCCCTACCTCGCAGCATGCACCAAAACGACACCCGACTATGGAAAGTTCAGGGATGTCACGTAGCAGACAATGTGGGACAGCATCTGAATGACACGGGCCGGCAGACAAGTCTTACAAAGGACATTAACTGTGAAGGAAAAGAGGGATCCATCGTCTCTCAGTAAAACTGAGAGCTTCTGTTCACCCAAAAGCCTCCCTTAAGACGGGAGCCTGGGTGGCTCAGCGGGTCGAGCATTCGATGCTTGGTTTCAGCTCAGGTCATGGTCTCAGGGTCATGGGATCAAGTCCCACCGAGTGTGACTCCACTCGGTGTGGAGTCTGCTTGGGATTCTCTCCATCTCCCTCCTCTCATTCTCGGGCTCTTTCTCTCTCTCTCAAATCAAATAAATAAAACTTTTTTTTTTTTTTTTAAATAAAAGGCTCCCTTAGGAAAGTGAAACGGTTGGGGATCCCTGGGTGGCTCAATGGGTTTGGTGCCTGCCTTTGGCTCAGGGCGTGACCCTGGGGTCCCAGGATCGAGTCCACCATCGGGCTCCCCGCATGGAGCCTGCGTCTCCCTCTGCCTGTGTCTCTGCCTCTCTTTCTCTCTCATGAATAAATAAATAAAATCTTAAAAAAAAAAGAAAGTGAAAAGGCGAGGGGTAGAAGGGGAGAAGATATTTGCAGCGCCTTTATTCGCCAAAGGGCTTGTGTCCATTATATATAAAGAATTTCCAGGCATCAACAAGAAACGCCAGATAATCCGATTTTTTTAAAAAATAGACAAAAGAGGGATCCCTGGTTGGCGCAGCGGTTTAGCGCCTGCCTTTGGCCCAGGGCGCGATCCTGGAGACCCGGGATCGAATCCCACATCGGGCTCCCGGTGCATGGAGCCTGCTTCTCTCTCTGCCTGTGTCTCTGCCTCTCTCTCTCTCTCAATGTGTGACTATCATAAATAAATAAATAAATAAAAATTAAAAAAGAAATAGACAAAAGACCTGCACGGGCATCTTAAAAAAGACAATATTGGAATGGCTGACAACCACGAGAGAAGGTGCCCGACATCGTTACTCACCAGAGAGATGCCCAATAGGGGATGCAAGGAAATACCCCCGCACGCTCCCGGCCGCGGCGGCAGTTCCCAGGACCGGCGCCCCGAATGCGGGCGAGGACCGGATCGGAGCCGCTCGCTGCCGAGGCTCAGGGCGCAGCCTGGAGGCAGTGGGGGTCTGGGGTCGTCGCAAGCTGCGCGGGGCCTGGGGCGGCAGCCGGGGGGGGGGGGCCGCGGGCACCTGCTGCACCCAGACGCTGGCCGAGGGCTGCTCCTCGAGGCGTCGTTCGTGGTGATCAGAAGCCGAGGGCGCCCGAGGTCGTCGGGAGCAGGAGAGAAACACGCCGCGCGCCCTGCGGCCCCCTGCACCGGGCCGTGCCCGTGGCTGAGCGGCGGGGGCGATTGTCACAGCGCAACGTCGCGTCAGGGAGGCCGCTGCCGGGCAGCAGGACGGGCTCCGGCCACGGCCACGCAGAGCTCGAGGCCTGCCAGACAGACCTGCGGGGGGTCGGCGGGTGCCGCTCGCTGTCGCGCGTGGAAGGGGCGGGGGCGCTGGGTGCTGGCTCACGTCTTGGTCCGGGTGTCGGCCGCGAGACACGTCCACGCTGGAAAACTCCAGTGGGCGCGCACCTGAGCCCACGCCGGTGGACGCCGGAGGCCGGTGGGAGGCAGCGGGACCAACCCCCGGGGGAGGATGGGGCGGCCGTGCAGGAGCCGGGAGTGTGCCCGAGGGCTGGACGCGAGCACGGGAGGGGTCGGGCAGACCCCGGGTTTGGGGGTGCCTAGGGAAAGCTGGCTTTGCGGGACCCCCACCAGGTGCCGCGGGTTCGAGGCGGGCGAGTCCGTCCCGGTTCTCCTCAGCGCCGGAGGCCCTGCCTCAGGCCTGGTGCTGGCGGCGCGGGGACACCGGGCCGGCCGGGTCTCACCCACTTATCCTGCCCTCCAGGACCGACCTCGAAGGGACACCTGTGCCCGCCGCCCCGGCCACTCCTACGACGAGGCCGCCCGGAGGTGCTGTTACCGCTGCCCGGCGGGTGAGTGCGGGTGCTGGGGTGCGGGACGGCAGGCTCTGTCCCCGGGTTATAAGCCCGATGGGGGGGGCAGGGGGCCCACCTCGGTCCGCGTCAGTCCCACTGTGTGCCTGAGGCCGTCGGGGGGCCCTAAGCTCAGGGAACCGGCCCGCGGTCACGGGGCCGGAAGCGGTGGAGCTGGCTGGGGCTGTGACCCCGAGCCTGAGCTCTCAACACCCCCTGGCTGCCCCTCACTTCTGAGTCTGGAAGCCCTTGGCGGTCCTTGCCTTTTCCAGCCCAGAACACGCGTTTATGCCGGGGCCACCTGAACAGTAGAACTCTCTGGAACCGGGCTCCCTGCCCAGAGCCCATGCCCGGAAGGCTCACCCAGCCCCAGCACAGTGACTGGTTCCCAGCAGAGTATCACCCTGCCCATCCTCAGGCCCGAGGGCACCGCCCCCCTCCTGGTTGTTGTCGAGGGTTCCCGAGGCACACCCAGTGGCCTTTGCTGGCTGGGGCACCAGATAGAGCCAAACTGTCATCTCTGACGTCGCGCAGAGAGCACAGGGGAAGAGATGCTAGTTCTGGCGGCGGAGGGTGTGAGGCCTGCAGCCTCGTGCTTGGAGGACAGCAGGCCCCTGGGAGTGGGGGGTGACCTTCAGGACAGGTGGGGGACCCAGCCCCATCCTCTAAGCCTCCCAGCATCGCTGCCTGGGACGGGCCACGCTGCGCAGTCACCGAGGGTAAATGGCCGCAGCTGAGCAGGCGCCCGGGTCTGCTCCTAGACCTGCAGACCCTTCTGCTCCACCGTGAGGGCGGACCGGGCCCAAGGTCGGGCCCCCATAGGGCCCAGATACGCATTTTGGGGAGGAATTTGATATTTGCTATTTCCAAAAATGATTCAAAGTAGTCAGGGTAGGGAAAACAGTAGAGCTTTATTGGATTTTCTCAGTTTTATTTTGTGGTTTAGTGTTGGATTTTGGAGTGTGTATCAGGTGAGTGCCTGTGCTCTCTTTAATGCTCGGGACCCCGGGCCCTAACTGGCCAGCCCCCACCCACTCCCCAGGGCCTGCCATCCCCCGTCTGCCCCTTCACCCCTCCCCGTTCCTTCGGCCTCCCATGCCCCATCCGTCCATCCGTCCATCTCAGTCCTCCCAGGCAGCCATAGGAAAACACCACAGACGGGGAGTCGGGGCTGGGGTGGGGTGTGGGGGCCACTGCAACAACAGACGTTTGTTTCCTGACAGTTCTGCTGGCTAGAAGTCCAAGGCCAGGGTTCTAGCTGGGTTTGGTTTCTGGTGAGAAGTCTTCCCTTCTTGGCTTGCAGACAGGCCCCCGTCATGGCTGAAGGAGAGAGAGGAGTGGGGGAGAAGGACAGAGAGAGAGAGAGAGAGAGAGAGAGAGAGAGAAGATACGTATTTTCTCTTATAAGGGCGCCAGTCCTCCTGGATCAGGGCTCTACCCTCCTGACCTCTTTAACCTTTGTTACCTCCTGAGGACCCTATCTCCAAATAAAGTCACACTGGGGGTTAGGGCTTCAACCCACGGATCTGGGGGGACACCGGCCACGGCACCGAGCCCTCCCACCGGGTCCATCCATCCAACAATGTTTATTGCTCCATTTTATTGTGAGGTCACTTGTCACCTTTCCAGGCTTTTCCCCTTGGCCTCTCTTCCTCGTGCTTTCAGGTCTCTGGGCCTTTGACATGCCTGTGTGCCCCGGGCTGCCCTCTGCACCCCAGCCTGTCCCGCGGTCCTGGCACCCCTGCCTCCAGGAAGCCTTCCCTCCGCGGCCCTGCTGTGTGCCGCTTCTCCCCAGAGCGACCGCAGCCAAGGTTCTGACCGGTGGCTCCGGCCCCATAATCTCAGCTGTGGGAGGAAAGACCCTTCCCTCCCAGGCCGCCCGCTCCCTTCGCCCCTGCCTGGCGGGGACAGAGTGGGCAGGGAGGGCAGGGGGGCAGGGGGGCAGGGGGCAGGGGGCCGCAGCTCGCAGCCGCAGCCGTGCCGAGCGCCTCCTGCTGGGGGTGGGCGGGGCATTTCTGCTGGAGTTTTATTGCCCTGGGGCTTCCGGCAAGCTAGAGGAAGAGAAAAACCCACAAAAACCCCTTCCACGGTCTCTGGGGGAAATTTCTGACATTTTGCCCGCCCTTTGCCATCAGCGCTCTGCTCAGCTGTGCGGCAGTGTTGGCGGGGCCGCGGGGGGCGCGGAAACTGGGGGACCTTTGAGACGAGAAGTTTAGATGTTCCCGAGTCTCGCCCGGCCCGTGAGGCGCTTCGTAGAATCCTTGCCAGCCGCTCCCCAGCGCTCTGCTTACACACCCTCAGGGACGGGGAGCTCACTCCCGGGATCACAACGAGGACAACGCTGAGCGCCCACGGAGCTGGCCCTTTGCCGCGCGGGCTCGTGGGACCCCGACAGGGAACCCGGAGAGGAAACCTGGAATGGCGGGGTTCAGAGATTTTCCCACGGCCTTGTGCCCCCCGCCCCCTGGGGCTGACTCAGAAACCCGAGCTCTTCCCCCCTCCCTGGCACTGACCGCAGGGCAGTGTGTGTCAGCGGGGGGCCCTGTGGGGGTTACCAGCTCCCTCCTGCCCTGCTCACCCCCGGGTCACAGGGAGAGGGGGGGGCGGCTGCGGATGCTGAGGCCTGCCTCGCTGCTGGGGGACAAGGTGGAGCCGGGCCGCACAGTAGGTGGCCAGGGGGGTGCGCAGGGAGGGAGAGGAGGAGGGAGGGAGGAGGGGGTAGGGGAAGGAGGGGGGAAGTGTCAGGAGGGAAGTGGGGCTCCGTGTGCTCCAGCCCCGGGCCCTCCTGTTCGTGGCCCAGGCCGGGGCTCCCCCTTGGGGCCTTTGCACGACTGACCCGGCTGTGCCTGGAGGGTCCCCCCCACCCCGCGCCTCCCCTGGGCACCTGGGTGGGCCCTCGGCCCCGGCCCCCCCCTTCTCCCCGTGTGTGTGCACGCGGGACACCGACCCGCTTGTGGCTCCGTGGGCCTGCTCCCCCTGGTTGCCGGGTGAGCCCTCGGGAGCGGGCACCTCGCCTTCCGCATGTCTGGGTGCCCGGCCCCAGGTGCCCGCTGGTAATGAGTCGGGCGGCAGCCCCGCGGCTGTGGGCGGCGCCGGGTCCGGGCGGATGGGCCACAGCAGCGGGGTGGGGGCTGCTCAGGCTCACCCCAACCAGGCCCTGGCGCCCAGGGTGCAGAGGGTGGGGACCGTCCCAGCAGTGGATGCACCTTGTCCTGACCCGGCTGGCTGTGCAGGGTCCTCGCGGGGAGACACGCGGCCGGGCAGTGCCGAGGTCCAGGCGCAGGCCCCTCGTGTGCGACCCTGGGTCGCCGTCCCCAAGGGCCACCTGCGGGGAGAGGACTGCTGCACAGATGTGCCCCGGGTCCTGGAGCCCAGGGGCTGAGCCCCTCGAAGGCCGTGGCCTGGCCTCGGCCGCGGCCTGGCTGGTGGCTGCGGGAGCTCGTCTCTAGTGGCTGCTCCCGTGGGCACGAGTGTCTGTGCCCAGATGTCCCCCGTCCTATAAGGATGCCAGGCGTCCTGACTACGGCCCGCCCACGACCGCCTGTGAGCTTTCCCACCCCGTCAGGGCCCTGTCCTCGAGTTGCTGGCCCGCTGACACGTGGGATGAGGGCGCCTCCTCCGGGAGGACCCGTAGGCTCCAGGGCACAGGAGGGTGCTGGAGGAGGGGCCCGGCCGGCCGCTGGAGTCCTGGTGCGAGCCCTGGGAGCTGGGTGGGCGCGCGGGGAGCGTGGGGCTGCGGCCACACTGGGTACGTGGTCAGGGCACACGGGGTCGCGCATGTGCTGGCCTCAGAGCCCGGGAAAAGACTTGGCCTTGAAGAGTGGACATTCGGGGGAGGAATTCAGATACTGAGACACTTTATCCCACCAATAAATGCGATCACATGTAGGTCAAGGAGATCACAGCAGCCTCAGGTGTAGGAGAGCCAGCTACGTGGTCTCCGACGGTTTAGATCAGGCCTGACCACCTTGCTGACAAAGCGACAACTTGACAGTGACGGGAAAGCAGAGCGTGAGTTTCCCAGGGGAAAGGGAAGAGGCTCGTTCCCGGCAAAAGGCAGCTCATGCAAGGGTCCTGGGGTCAGAAGGGCGCATGGCCCCTTTGGGGGACATGGAGATTCCAGTGCAGCTTGACATGAGACGGTAAAGGGCCGCAGGTGGGCCGAAGCCCCGTAACCACGGTAAGGACCCAGGGCTCCACCGTAGGGGCCGCGGGACGCCCTCGAAAGTCGTAGGCAAGGGGTGCTGGGGTTGCACGTAGCTTCCTGAGACACCCCCGGGCAGCGACCGGGGTCTTCTGAGCCGGAGGGTGGCAGCCACCAGGCCGCTGTTTCTGGGAGCTTCTTCCATGTTTTCCCGGAGCAGGGCCTCACCTTGGGGCCGGGGAGCCCTGCGTGTCCGTGGGCGGATTTCAGGGGGGCTGACCCCGAGCGAGCCCCGTCCTGTTCACCAGCCTCGAGCTAAAGTCAAGACCTCACGGCACAGGGTGAGACCGCGGCGTCTCCCCCGGGAGGGACCCGGCATGTTGCCGCCGCCGCCACCGAACGCTCTTCGTGCTCAGCTCGTGCCCGGCCCCACGGTGCTCGCGCGCTCTTGGGCCGCGGCCTGCAGCGCCCGGTGCTCTGCAGCGCGCGGCGTCCGCGGGTTCCCTGGTGACCGCGCCCTCAGCCACGCCCCGGGAAGCGGGATTCCGAGCCGCGTCCCACGCCCCCGCGACGCGGAGACTGCACAAGGCGGCAGGGCCCCGCGCCCAAAGCCCAGGCGGACGAACGGAGTCGCCAGCGACAGCGGAGCCGCCCGCACACCCGGGGGCGCCCTCGCGCCCGTGGCTCCGCCCCGGACCCCGCCTGCCTCCCGGGCCCCGCCTCCTCGGGCACGTGCACCTGCCACGCCGCAGCCCCGGGCGTAACCTGCGCCTCGCACCACGGACCCAACAGGGAAGAGGAGGGCTTGCTCCCGGGAGCGGCGCGGGCCGAGGGAGAGGCAGGCGCTTCGCAGGAGCCCGATGTGGGACGCGATCCGGGGACCCCGGGGTCACGCCCCGAGCCAAGGGTAGGTCGACCTTCAACCGCCGAGCCACCCGGGCGTCCCAAGGCTGAGGTGTTGTGATTGGCTCCTCTGGGTCATGTGTCCATCGCGAAGCATGACGTATTGTGATTGGCCTGCCTGGGTCATGTGCCCATCGTGGAGGATGAGGTATTGTGATTGGCTCCTCTGGGTCATGTGTCCATCAAGGATGATGTATTGTGATTGGCCCGCCTGGGTCACGTGTCCATCGTGAAGGATGACGTATAGTGATTGGCCCGCCTGGGTCACATGTCTACCGCAAAGGATGACGTATGTGATTGGCCCGCCTGGGTCACGTGTCCATCGTGAAGGATGACGTATAGTGATTGGCCGGTCTGTGTCACGTGTCCATCAGGGTGATGTATTGTGATTGACCCGCCTGGGTCACGTGTCTATCGTGAAGGATGACGTCTGTGATTGGCCCGCCTGGGTCACGTGCCCATCGTGAAGGATGACGTATAGTGATTGGCCCGCCTGGGCCACGTGCCCGCTGGCCTCGGCGTGGGTGGGAAGCGTCTGGGGCTGCGGGGCTGCCGGAGGCCGCTGGCGGCTGGAGGCGCCGGGTCCCCGCGCGGGTCGCCGTGGGTGTGGACCGCGTGCGCCTCCCCTCCCCGCGCCTGGGACTCGCACTGCCGGCCGCTGTGCGTGCGTCGCAGCCCGGCTGCCCTGGCTCCTCGGGCCGAGGGGTCCCTGCTCCGCGCTCCCGGGCCTGTGCGGCTTCCTTCGGCGAGGCCGGCCCGGCGCCGCCACGCGGTGTAGCCCGAGGCCGGGGGCGCCGGGGGCTCAGCCGGGGCCTGGGCCGGGGCCTGGGCCGGGGCGGCGGCCTGGAGCTTCTGTGCTTCCTTCCCCAGGGCTGAGCGCGCGGCTGCCGTGCCCTCGGGGGCCCTCCGACTGCGGGAAGCGCTGCGAGCCCGACTACTACCTGGACCGGGACGGCCGCTGCAAGGCCTGCGTGAGCTGCTCTGGAGGTGAGGGCGGCGCCGGCGGCCTCGGGGGTGGGTGGGGTGGGGGGTTGGGTTTTAGTTTTTTAAAGATTTCACTTATTCATTCACGAGAGACAGAGAGAGGCAGAGACCCAGGCAGAGGGAGACGCAGGCTCCACGCAGGAGCCCGACGCGGGATCCCGGGACCCCGGGGTCCCGCCCTGGGCCAGAGGCAGGCGCTAAACCGCTGCGCCACCCGGGGATCCCCTATGCATCCTTTTTAAAAAGTGTTTATTTGAGGAATCTCCACACCCAGCGTGGGGCTCGAACTCACAACCCTGAGCTCAAGGCTCACATGCTCTGTGGACTGAGCCAGCTAAGTTCCCCGAAGTAACCTAGCTTTTTGCATTCTTGTTTATCCTTTGTCACCTTCCCAAAGGTTGACATCTGAGATGGATGCGTAAAATCCACCTCCCCTGTGCTTGTTTTCCATCAGGTTTTCACTGGGTTCTACTTATTTTTGCTCTCTGATGTCAGAGCTATGTTATTAGGTGTGATGTTCGGGAATACTGTGTTTCCTTGGTGGCTTAGACCTTTCATCAGCATGAAATTATCTCTTTGTTCCTTACAGTGTTTGCCTTAATTCCATTTTTGCTTGATATTTTTTTTTTTTTTTTTTTTACTTATGATAGTCAGAGAGACAGAGAGAGAGAGAGAGAGAGGCAGAGACACAGGCAGAGGGAGAAGCAGGCTCCATGCAGCGGGAGCCCGATGTGGGATTCGATCCCGGGTCTCCAGGATCACGCCCTGGGCCAAAGGCAGGCGCCAAACCGCTGCGCCACCCAGGGATCCCCATTTTTGCTTGATATTAACATTGCCATTCTTCTTCATCCGTATTAGCGTTTCTCTGGTATATCTTTAAGTTTTTAGGACTTATGACTGCTTTGTATTAAATGAGAGTTTCAGACGTTCATTATGAAACATTCAAGCACATCAAGAGATGTGAGGAAGAAGCCAGCCTCTGCCCCTTCCCCCTGGTTGGATGTCTGACCGACACTTTTCTGTATCTCTATATAGAGGGGGAGAAGAATGGGAAGGTCGACAGCCATACACACGTGCAGAAAAGAGATTTTAAAAAATATTTTTATTTATTTATTTGGGAGGGAGAGAGTGTGTACACACGAGAGGCGAGGAGGGGCAGAAGGAGAGGGAGAAGCAGAGCCCTGCTGAGTAGGGAGCCTGAGATCATGACCTGTACTGAAGGTAGATGCTTATGCTTCGAGAAAAGGGATTTTTATTTATTTTTATTATTTATTTATTTAAAAAAAAAGATTTATGTATTTATTCATAGAGACAATGAGGAGAGAGAGAGAGAGAGAGAGGCAGAGACACAGGCAGAGGGAGAAGCAGGCTCCATGCAGGGAGCCCGACGTGGGACTCGATCCCAGGTCTCCAGGATCATACCCTGGGCTGAAGGCGGCGCTAAACCGCTGAGCCACCGGGACTTCCCGAAAAGGGATTTTTAAAGAGGATGGGAACGTACTGTTCATGATGTTCAAGTGATTACATTTGATTTTATTCAAGTGTGTCAGAGGAAGAAGAAACTAAAGTGAAAATAATCACAAGAGAGCAGTTTCTAAAAACAAAACAAAACAAAGAAAACCCTGTAAAATTAAGAGGTTATGAAAATCAAGAAGTAGTTGGAAGTCCTTAAAAGAATAAAACTCTCTTGTGGTAAAATCTCGTTCTGCTTGTTTCAGTTTTTGGATAGGACAGAGTAAATTGGCTTCCTGTAATGAAAAGTTAAGTAATTAGCTTGCTGCCTCCCTGTCCTCTTCCTGACTTTTATTGCTTACTTTTTTTTTTTTTTACTCTGTTATTGCCTGTGGTGTTTATATTTTCTGTAACCCTCAGTCCCTTGGCTGTTAGCTTTGCTTTGCTATTTAAACTTATTCATTGTGCACCCTGAGTACATTGACGACAGTTTCTCTGTTCCTGAAATTTTCATTTTGATTTATCACTTGTTTGGTTAGATTTCACTGACCTGTGGATTTTTCAGGAAGGATTCATCTTTGCACATCCCTCAGGGGATTCTTTCATGTTTGGGAATGTTTCTTGCCTGTATGCTCGAATGACAACTTGGGCAGGTATATGATTATTCCTGAAACCTGTTTTCTCTAGAGCTTTATAGGCATTGGTGCTTTGTCTTCATATGGTGAATATTGCTGTGGAGGAGTCTGCTATCCGCCTTGTTTTTGCCCCTTTGTAGATGACCGCAAGAATAATCTTTATCTTCAGAGCTCAAAATTTACCAGAATATGCCTTGAGATGAATTATTTGGAAAGGATTCTTCCTGGTACCTGGAATGTCTTATTTTGTCTTTTTTAAAAAAGTTTTTATTTATTTAAGTTATCTCTGTGCCCAACATGGGGCTTGAACCCACGACTCTGAGATCAAGAGTCTCATGTTCCACAGACTGAGGCAGCCAGATGCCCCTGGAATGTCTTTTCTATCTGCAGTTTAGTTTTTTTCATTTTAGGGAAACTGACCTGGATTTTTATTTCTACTAAATATATATCTCAATGTCAACTTTACGGGCGCCAATTATCCTCATGTTTGTGTTTGCCTTTCCTCCCTGTCTTCTTTTTTTTTTTTTTAAGATTTTATTTATTTATTTGAGAAAGAGAGAGAGAGAGAGCACAAGCAGGGGGGTAGGAGCAGAGGGAGAGGGAAGGAGCCTAATGACTTGGGGCTCGATCCCAGGACCCTGAGTCCATGACGTGAGCTGAAGGCAGACGTTTAACCGACGGAACCACCCAGGAGCCCCTCTCCCTGTCGTCTTTAACTGCATTAGTATCTTCGTCTTTTTTTTTTTTTTTTAAGAGTACAGGTTTTTTTTTTTTTTTATTTCTTTATTTATAATAGTCACACAGAGAGAGAAAGAGGCAGAGACACAGGCAGAGGGAGAAGCAGGCTCCGTGCACCGGGAACCCGACGTGGGATTCGATCCCGGGTCTCCAGGATCACGCCCTGGGCCAAAGGCAGGCACCAAACCGCTGCGCCACCCAGGGATCCCAGTATCTTCGTCTTTATCTTGGATTCACTGGTTTTTCTCTCAATGCTTTCTCTGTGCCATGAACTCAGTCTTCATTATGATCTCTTCTGCTGCTTGCCTTCCAGGTGTCACCAGGGCTCTCAGGACACTGGTAATTTATTTATTGGATTTACTGGTGGTGCTGTGCATCTCCACGTGCTTTCTTTAGCTCTCTAGTCTTCCTTCTTATCCCATCCTTTTTTTCGTTTTAAGATCATCTTTTCTTTGAGCCTTTCCTTTGCTGAATTCATATTGTTAAGTTCTTTTATAGTAAAGCACTCTTGGGATTGCTTCTGTTTTAGACTGGGTTCTTTGTCTTTCCAAAATGTATTTCTATCTTTTTAGAACTTTCCCTTTCTTTCTGTTTCTTTTTTTCTTTCTTTCTGTTTCTGTCTTCTCTCCTTCCTCCCTTCCTCCTTAACTACTATAGTATGTTTGCAGAGTTGTCTGCTCTTTTTCCCTGTAAGCATAGCAGGTGGAGCAGCTCTGTTGCTGCCTTCCTTCTGCCCTGATACAGTGTGGCTTCTTTACACCCGCCTCACCTCCCTGGGCTCTGGTTTGTCTTTTCTGCATGGAGCTTCAGCTGAGGGCTGAGTGTCACTTTTCAAAAATATTTAGTAAAATACACATAACATAGAATTGATCATCGTATCCATTTTTAAGTATGCTGTTCAGTGGCATCAAGTGCGTTCACATTTTTTTTTTTCTTGGCAACTACACTGTCACCACTTTCCAGCTCCAAAACTTGTACTTTGGCAGAACTGAAACTCTGTGCCCATTGAACACTAGTTCCCTAGCACCCTGCCCCCTGCCTTTGGCAACTACCAGTCTACTCTCTCTGTGTCTTTGACTATTCTTGTAAGTTCATACAAGTAGAATCCTAACTGCCATATTTCACCAAGCATAGTGTCTTCAAGACATTGTAGCAAATGTCAGAATAGTATGAGAGAGTAGAGTATTATAAAGCCACTGGATGGCTCTACCACATTTTGTTTATCCGTTCGTGTTGATGAACACTCGGGTTGCTCCCACCCTTTAGCTCTTGTGACTGACTAATGCTGCTGTATGCACGTGTCTACCAATATCTGGTCGAGTCCCTGCTTTCAGTTCTTTTGACGAATATCAGCAGTGGAATGGCTGGATGTGGTCATCCTGTTTAATTTCTTGAGGAATCCTGAGTGTTGCTTCTGAAACTGGTTTTAGGAGCCTGAGGGCTTGGGTGGGAGGCAGAATGCAGCCAGAGAAGGTGTTGTCTTTGCTGGGGCAGGGATCTGTCTTCTCTTCCATCAGACGGGCATTACCAGAGCTGCTGCTGCCCGAAAAGAGGTGTACCCCACTCCTGGGGCCTCTGCTCATTTCCACTGGGCCTGTCTTCCGAAAGTTAGCAAGTCCCGCTGACTTCCCCACTTTTCCCTGGGCCTGTCGTACTATGTTTGGGCTGCTACTCTTAGGGTTTTTTCTTGAGTTTTCTGGGGATGCCTACTGTTTGTCCTCTGTCTGCCTCTCTTAGATTTTCTAGAATTCTCAGGATTTTATTCTCTCTTCAGCACCACTTCTGGGGTGCAGGTGAGAGTTAGGGGCTCCCCTGGGGCCACTGTAGCATGGGAGAGCGGGTAGGACAGCCTCCCCAGAAGGCTTTAGGGGCCAGGCCCCGGAGAAGCCCTTAGCATTTCTGCCCACATCTCCTTGGCTACAATCCTGTCACATGACCCAAACCCACTGCAAGGCTTGCTGGGAAACGTAGTTTTTCTCTGGGCCCGCAGGAAAGGAGTTGGTGCATGCAGCATTGTTCTCCGGGAGATTCCTTTTTTATGACTTCAGTTTCCTTTCTTTCTTTCCTTGAGCTCCAGGGGATTCTGTTTAATAGCTAAGAATTCCTGAGAATATTAGTTGTACTGATGCTAACGGCTTGTTCTATTTATTTTTTCTCTTTTATCTGCTCTTTGGAGAGTTAGTTCTTTTTGAGTTTGGAGCAATTTTTTCTTGGTGCGGGTTTTCTCACCTTTGGAGACCCTCTGGTCCTGCCCGTTGTACCTGACCACGGCGGTGGTGGTGGTGGTGGGGTTTCTGGAGTGGCTGGTCTTCTGGGTCTGCAGGGTCTCTTCCTCCCACGAATGACCAGCCCCAGGGCACGTCCCGCTCACCTCCCCAAGAATCTCCTGGGGGAGATGCCTGGCTTCTGGATTGTGGCACAAATGGGGAGAAGCGTGGGGAGACTGACCCATGTGGGTGTTCCTGCGTCACTCCCTCTTGGCTTCCCTGGGGCCTGCCCCTGCCCTGTAGCCCCTTGGAGACGGGAGTACTCCACCCCGGAGCCTCTCCCGGAATAATCCTCTTGGGTTATTTTGGGCTGTGGGCTCCTTCTTCCATGCAATCCCACTAGCCTTCCATGTTTCAGGAACTCTTCACCATTTCTGGTTGACCAAGGATGCCCTGTGTTTCTTTCCACAGGGATGTTTGCATTTGCTGAGTACTTAGACCAATGATTTTTTTTTTCTCTTGAGATAAAATTCACCATTTTATTTATTTTTAAAAATTAATTTTTTTTTTCAGAGTAAGCTCCACATACACCTAGTGTGGGGCTTGAACTCACAGCCCTGAGATTGAGTCATGTGCTTTAGCGACTCAGCAGCCGGGTGCTCCTAAAATCCACTATTTAAAGATGTGCAATATGGTGATTTTTACCATGTTTGCAATGTGCAACCACCACCACTATCTGACTTCAGAAAATTTCCACCTCCCCCAAAAGAATCCCCAATCCTCCCAATTCTCGTCCCCCTTCACTCACTTATAGTCACTAATCTACATTCTGTCTCTGGGGACTTGCCTACTTTGGACATTTCAAAGCCATCAGTATATGGCTTTCAGTGATTGGCTTCTTTCACCTGGCAGTATTTTCAAAGTGTATCCGTGTTGTAACACAGGTCGTTTATGCTTTGAATAATATTCCATTGGAGGGATGTGCCATATTTTGTTTATCCATTCATTGGTTGATGGATATTTGGGTTGTTTCTACTTTTTGGCCATTATGAGCAATATTGACCTGAATGTTAGATTTGGGACCCTCCTCCAATCCCTGGCAAACACTGATCTTTCTAGTGTCTCGATAGTTTGGTCTTTTCCAGAATGTCACCAAGTTGGAGTCACACGGCGTGTAGCCTCTTCAGACTGGCTTCCTTCATGTGGCAATGTGCATTTATGGTTCCTCCATGTCTTTTTTTCTTTTTTTGCCCATTTTAAAATGGGGGCATTAGTTTCTTTTTAATACAATTGTAATGATGTTCAGGGATATGGGTGGGGAAGTGGAGGCTGCCTCATTGGCCCCGCCTGCCTTCTTGCCCTCATTGCAGGAACACTCTGGAAAGAAGGGCTGAGCGCACTAGCTCCCTGCCCGATGGGAGGCCACAGCGGGAGGCCTCACCGTCATGAGCCAAAGTGTCCCTGAGGGTTCTCTAGATCCCTTCCCCGGTCTTCCCTCTGTCCCCCCATGACCCTTCTTTGTGTCCCTTAGAGGATCTTGTGGAGAAGGTGCCGTGCTCGGGGAACTCCTCCCGTGTCTGTGAATGCCGGACCGGCATGTTCTGTGCCACATCAGCCACCAACACCTGTGCCCGCTGCATCTTCCACTCCATCTGCGCGACAGGGATGGTTGTCAGGTTCCAGGGTGAGTATCCCCACCCTCAGCCCAGCACTAAGATCTGTGCCAGACTGTGCCTCTCCCCCTCCCCGCCCCAGATCCCCAAGTGACCTTCGACCTCCTACTTCTTCAATCCTGTGGGACGGATGGCCGCCTCCCCTCGAGATTCCGTAGGTGCACCAGCTACTGCACTTGGGTCCCAGGCTCAGAAGGACCCTGGTGGCCTGAGGCACAGGCCCTCCGGGAGGAGGTCTGGGGTTGGTGTGAGACTCAGGGCAGAAGTTCTCTGATGCCTCGTAAACAAGAAGCAAACCTCGGGTCTCTGTCCTAGGAGTTCCTCCGAGGATTAGGGCTGGTTTCCCCACTCCTGAGGCGTTGGGAGTTAGAGTTGCTGAGAACCGAGTTTCTTTTCCCACTTGCTGCGTGAGTTCAGGCAAATTCCTCACCCTCTCTGGACTTCTAATTTTCTGATGATACAAGGAGGCTCGTGGCCAGAAAGGAGGCCAAGCACTCAGGCCCCGTGTGGGTGGTACTGAGGGCGCCTTTCAGAAGGGAGGCATGTGGAGTGGGTGGGCTCTGGAGCGCGGCCGAAGGGTGGTGGGGCAGCCCCCCAGGCTGGGGAGGAGCCAGGAGGGGGTCGCAGGGAGTAAAGTGCCCCCGCCCGGCCCCCACCCTCCCACCTCTCGCCTGCTCCTTTCACAAACCCCATGCCCCCACCCTCTCTGCCGCCGTCTGTCCTTTCCTTCCCCCCACACCCCACAGCCAGCCTGTCTCCCAGTCCCATAGGTTTTGCCCCCCGCAATTCTCTCTCCCACCCCCCACCCCACTTCCTCCTGTCATTCCTTGCCCACGGCCGACAGGCAGAGCCACGCCGGCAAAACCAAATCTGATGCCGCCCTCTCTGGCGCGCTCACACCCTGCTGAACAAACACTTCAGTACGTCGTGGTCACTCTGACGATAACGGCAGTTCTGCGGGCTGTGCGGGCTGTGCGCACGACAGAAGACCCGGGGACTCGCCGCCCGTCCGCGTCTGCCTTGTTTGATGCGTCTGCCCGCGGCGTGTGCCTGGCCTTGGCGGGAGCAACGGGGAGGGGACGCCCACTCCGTCTTCCCACGGGCAGGCTCCAGGACGTGGTCCTCCTCCCGCCTCCGCTCACCCTCCGCGCCCCTCCTGTCTTGGCTCCCCTGGGTTAGGGCCGTCTTTGGGGTCCGGCTGTGCGCGCTTCTCGCTCCTCCCCGGCCCTTAGAGCGCGCCGTTCCTCTGGGACACGCTTCGCTCCTGTTGCTCGCTCAGCCCTGCTCAGCCTGCGGTCTCCGTCCGCACCTCACTTCCTCAGGAGGCCTCCTGTGCCTGGTCACGGGGCGCGACTGCTCCGCGACGTTTTGTCCCTCCGTGCCCCTCGCAAACACGGGTCCGACCGTTTGTGGCTCTCGGCTGGGTCGGTGTGGCTTCCCTCCCCGCACCGTAGCTTCGCGAGGGCCGGGCCCGCTGGGCCCCCGGTCACCCCCGTGCCACCTCCCCGGAGGCCAGGCACAGTCTGCTCCGCAGAGGTATTCGTGGAAGGGCCTGGGGCCCGACAGACCAGTGCTGGGGTGGGGGGCGCAGATCGGGTCCCGTGCCCGGGGTCACAGACCGCTCAGCTGAGGGCCGTGCAGGAGCGTGCTTCCTGCCAGGCGCAGGCGGGGCATCAGCCACCTGGGCTCTGGGCCCCTGGCACGCGTGGGGCGGGCGCCCAGCCTGGGCTTCGGGCTCCGTCTAGAGTGGGAAGTTGTCCCCGGGAGCCCGTGCGTCTGTGGGACGTGGCTGGAGTTCTGTTCCAGCCGCCGCGGGGGGCTCGCCCTTGGGCTGGCGTTCCCGCGGCTGCCCCAGGGTGGCACCAGAGCCCCGGCCCCGGGCTGCCCCCCACCCTGCGGTACCACTGGTCCCACGCGGCCGTGGAGCGTGTGGAGGAGGCCGGTTGCGTTGAGATGCGCGGTCAGGTGGAATGTGCCCAGATGTCCAACGCTTAGTGTACCGAACTGTGAAGCAGCCGGTTAAGGACTTTTACATGGCTCATCTCCTGACATATTTTAGACGTAGCGGGCTAAGCGAATTAACGTCACGTGTTTCTCTTTACGTTTTAAAATAACGGTTAGTAGGAGGTTTCAGAGGACGTGTGCGGTTCCCATCAGACACTTCTCTGGGACAGCGCGGCTGGCCAGCTCGTGGGCTCCCGGCTGCCCCCACGGGGCCGCGCTCCGGCTGGGCCAGGGGAAGTGGTTTCTGCGCCACAGTCAGCCCCGAGCTCAGCCGCGTGCAGAGCTGCCGTTAGGTGTCGTCTCCTGAAGTTCTCAGAACTCCGTCAGGCAGGCCGAAGTAGCCGCTACAGCTGAGGAAGTTGAGGTCCAGGATGGCGGGACGCTGCTCAGGACCAGGAGCAGGGAGTGTCCGAGCCGGGCTTGGATGTCATCCTGCCACATGCAGAAGCACGAGACACATCCGCGTTGCCCACGCCGCCTCCACCGAAACCTTCAGATCATAATCCCACACGGGACGCTTTCCTCAGCGATGAGTCAGGAGTCTAGTTGGGGAAAAGGACGCGCTTCTTGTTAGGCATTTACCGTATAGCGCGCACTGTGATGGGCGCAGCGAGGACGTGAGAGGTGGCCGGCAAACTCCGATCCACGTGATGGGAAGTGCTGTGTGTTTTCCTCTTTACTCTGCTGGCACCCAGTATCCTTCGGGAATCTTGGGGCTGCTTGTAACAGAAACCTTGGATTTTTTTGGTTCGTGTAGTGGCAAAGTCTGGCGTAGCTCTGGGGAGTGTCAGGCACGGCTGGATCCAGGAGCTCTGTCGTTTCCCGTTTCTCCTCTCTGCTCCCTCAGTGTAGGTGTCTGTAAGATACCTACCAGCAGCTCCCGGCTTGCTTCCCTCCCAACCCAAGTGGAAGGACGGCTTCTCCTTCTTACATTTTCCACAACCAAAACCAGAACCTTGGCATTGTACCTCATGGGCATGCCTTGGGTCATGAGCCCATTCATCAGCGTCAGGGGAATCAAATGGATTGATTGGTCCAGGCTGGTCTGTGGGAGGGATTCGAGTCTGAACACAGATGCGGAGATTGGAGAGACTGTTCCCAGGAGGAATCGGGAGGCTTTACCCTAATGGGGAAGGGACACTGGGCAGGTCAGGTGGGCACCCCCAAACGTCGAGTGGCCACCGCGTGTTCCAAGCACCTCATTCCAAACTCTGGGTTAGGGTGGTAAGATCGATTCCTAGCGTCTCCTCGGCGAGTCTCAGGCTCCTCGGTGCCGTCTGTCCCACGTTGCTGCCTCCCCTGCAGGCACGGCAGAGAGGGACACTGTCTGTGAGCCGCCTGCCCCAGCGACCAGCCCTGACTGCAGCACCAGCCCCGAAGCCTGCCAGGCCCCCACCAGGTGACTCCCGGCCCTCTCCCGTCCTGCTGAGCATGGCGTGGGGCTGCCCCGGCCCACGGGGTCCCCAGAGCCCAGCTGGCTGTGGTGTGGGTGGGCTGCAGCCCGGGGTGTCGGGACCTCAGGGCACCTCTCTGTCAAGCCCATAAGCCCCTCGAGGCGCCACCGTGCACCCAGTCTTCCCTGAGCACATATGAGAAGGGCCTAGAAAATAGGCCTTGCTCCCAGGAGCTGACGGTGGGGCTGCCAGAGGCTGTGGGCAGAGGGCTGGGGACCTTTTCTCTGCAGAAATGGTTGTCCTTGGGCACAGACTTCCCTTTGCCCCTCCGGAGAATTGGCGGTGCCATTTCTGGCTTCTTTCCCAGCAGCACCCCCCCGCAGGCCAGGCCTCTCCTGACTTCCTCAGCAAGCTCCAGGGCCAGGACCACGCTTCTTGGAGGGGGTGCTCCCCTCACCCCGGAAGATGATCCCAAAGTGGCGAGGGCCACCACCTCTCCCTCTGCGCAGAAGCCCCGTCCAGACCTAGGTAAGTTCTCCAGGGGAGCGGTGGTTGCTTCCCAGGGCAACAGTGTCTCGGTGGGTGACCTGCGTGTGGCATCTGGGCAGGGGGCTCTGGACTGCGGTCTTTCTTGGTCCGGGGAGGAGAGGGTCTCGAGGTCTCTTGGGGCTGAAGGCTTTGAGGGCCAGAGTAGATAATGGAAGAGGTCATTCGTTCCACGGCCGCCTGCGTGCCGGACGCTGAGGTGCCTGCAAGGGAGCAGGTGTCGGTTTGACGTCCTCCTGAGTCCCTCGACGACGGACGGGCCCCCCCTTCACTCCTGTTTGTTACTGAGTAGCCTTCCGTGGTGGGGGATACCACACATTGTTTAGTACTTTTTGGATATTTGGGTGGTTTCCTCTTTTTTGGCTGTAATGAATAATGAAAAAACAAGTCTTTGTGTTACTGTGTGCTTTCATTTCTCTGGGGTTTGTGTTCTTAGTTGACTTCTTATTAAGACTTCTTAGGATGCTGGGTTTGAGCCCTTCCTCCTGTAGCGGAGTCCAGAAGCCCTCCTTCCACCTGGTGGCTTGCCTTCCTGTTCCCTTTATGGTGTCTTTGCTAAAGAGATGTTTTTTTATTTGTTTTAAAAATTTATTTATCTGAGAGAGAGCATGTGTGCACATGTGTGAGCGAGGGGACTGGGAGAGAATTCTCCATCTGAGCTGACATCAGGGGTCCGGCGCTCAGCTCACTGAGCCACCCAGGTGCCCCTAAAGAGATGCTCTTAATTTTAACGTGGTCACTGGGCCTGGGGGACTCGGTCGGTTAAGCATCTGCCTTCAGCTCAGGTCATGATTTCAGGGTCCTGGGATCCAGTCGTGCACCGGGCTCCTTGCTCAGTGTGGAGTCTGCTTCTCCCTCTCCCTCTGTCCCCCGCCTTCGCGCGTGCACGCTCGTTCTCTCTCAAATAAGTAAATAAAATCTTAAAAAATTTTAATATAGTTACACAGATCCATCTCTCTCTTTGTGGCCGGTGCTTTTTATGGACTGCTTTGTATCTTTTCCTCCACTCAAGTGTCAAAGACATCTGCACTTCTTTTCTAGAATCGTTACCATTTTGCGTTTCACGCTTAGATCCGCTGTCCGCCTTGGCTTTCGTGTGCAGCGTGAAGCAGCGGCCGTGTTGAAAGTGTCCACCTGGATGTCCAGTCGAACCAGCACCTTTTATCAAACTGTCCTTTCCCCACTGTTTTACATGCCATTTTTGTGGTGAGCCAAAGGTGTGTAGGTGCCTGGGTCTGATCCTGGGCTTGATGTTCTGTTGCATTGGTCTTTCATCTAGTCCGTGTGGATGCCATCCTGTCTCCAATCCTGTAGTTTTTCCTTAAGTCACAATGGATGGTTGAACAACTTCTGCACTTTTGTTCTTCAACATGGGACTGACTCTTCCTGGTCATCTGCATTTCTTTCTTTTTTTTCTTTTTTTTAAAGATTGTATTTATTCATGGGAGACATACACAGAGAGAGGCAGAGACACAGGCAGAGGGAGAAGCAGGCTCCATGCAGGAGCCTGATGTGGGACTCGATCCCGGGACCCTGGGTCACGCCCTGAACAGAAGGCAGACGCTCCACCCCTGAGCCACCTGGGCATCCTGGTTATTTGCATTTCTACATCCACTTTAGAATCAGCTTTTCATATTCCATAAAACATTCTTTTGGGATTTTGATTGGGATTGCATCAAATCTGTAGATCTGTTTAGAGAGAATCCGTATCTTTACAGCATCCAGTATGTGGGAAAGCCCTACGTTTCTTTAGATCTCCTTTATTTTTATGTATTTATTTTTGCTCAGGCCCGCTTGAACTTCTTCTCCCAGTAACATTGTGCTATTTCCTGTGTAGAGAGAGTTATAGCTTTGTGGCAGTGTTTCTGATGATGATGGGAATGGTATTCTTCCTTCGGTGTTTCGTGTTCTAACTCTTCGTTGTTGGTCTTGTTTTGAACCACGTGAACAGCCAGTGTGTGGCCGCCTCACCTGTCAGGGTAGCAGCTTCCTATGGTTCAGCCCAAACATGTAGACGCTCAGTTGATTTTGATGTGATAGCATTACATCCAAGCACCTTGCTAACTTCCCTTGTTAGTCCTAATAACAGATCCGCAGATTCTTTTGGGTTGTCTGTGTACCTAACGACGCCGTCTATCCATGAGAGCCTGACGTCTTCCTCTCCGGGCCCCGCTGCTCTCACTCTTTTCCTTGCCTTCCCGCGTTGCCTGGTCCCCTGGTGCCACCCCAAGCAGACGTTGGGGCCAGTAGGCATCCTCGCCTCACGGCTGATCTCAGAGGGAAATTGCCCCCACCCCGGGTTTTGACATAGCAGTGAGGCCGGGGAGAGGGCATAGTGGCCGCGCCGGCCGCAGAGGGAAGAGACTGAAATCGGGGGCAGTTAGTGCTCTTGTCCTCTGTGGTTTTAGGCACATTCCTTCCCTCTCTGGGCTCAGGACTTTGTCTGAGAGATTGATGCAACATGTGTGGAGTTCGGGAGCCGGCCATGGAGCTGGGGGATGGCGAGTGGCTGTGGAGGTGGGCTGGCGGCCTGGCCTGGAGCTTCTCTGCTTCCTTCCCCAGGGCTGACTGCGCAGCAGCTGTGCCCACAGGGGTCCTCCGACTGCGGGAAGCAGTGCGAGCCTGACTACTACCTGGACCGGGACGGCCGCTGCAAGGCCTGTGTGAGCTGCTCTGGAGGTGAGGGCCTGGGGTTCCCGTCCAGGGGCAGCTTCCTGGGAGCAGAGGTTCTTGGCTGAGGATCTGGGGTGGGGAACCCCGAGTTCGTCCTGGGGCTGCACAGCCCTCAGGAGCCTAGCTCGCCTCACTGATGTCTCTGAGCAGTTGGCCTTTACTGAGTCCCACTGTCAACTGCGGGGCTTTGATGGTGGTGACCGCCTCTCAGAGACCTCCATTTGCTCACTCTTGCAAGGAAACCTTCGTTACCATCTACCCGTTCCAAATTGGTCTCACTGTTCTGCATAGCTGTCTTGGGGTGCGTAGGTTACGATTATCCCCATTGTACAGAGGGGAACGGGAGGCCTCACACAGGCCACGAGGCCTGGAGAGCAGCAGGGCTGGAGTTTAAATGTGGAGGTTCTGGGCTTTGGTCGCACTGCACTGTCCCCTAGAGCGTGCTGTAGACAGGCACTTACCGGGTGACTGCCGTGTACGCGGCCAGCTCACCACAGCCTCACAGCACCACCAGCCGCCCCGTGACGTCTGTGAGGGCCACGCAGGGCAGGGGAAGCTGCCAGGCCCCGACGGCCCTGGCTGGTCGCAGTCCCAGCCCGCTCACAGAGGCCACCAGAGAGGGGAACCGGGACTACGTGTCCTCATCCAAGGTTGCTTTCTCCTCCTGGCTGAAGTCGAGGCCAGAGAAAGAACACTGCTCGTTGTCACTGGGGGCCACCGTTCCAGGTACTAAGCCACGTAGCAAGTTGTCTAAAACTTGGTGGCGAGAAACAAGCCATTCACTGTACTGAAGGGTTCCACGGGTCAGAGTCCAGATGCGGTGCTGTGGGGCGGCTGCTCTCTGCTCCACGGGTCTGGGTTTCAGCTGGAAAATGTGAAGACGGAGGTGGGAATCCTCTGAAAGCATTTCCATTCATGGGGCCGGGGCTGATGCCTGCTGCTGCGGGGGCCTCAGTTGCTCTCCGTGTCGGCCTCTGTGTGGCTCACGTGGGGCCTCCCCAAGGCCTGGCGCTGGACCCCAAGGATGGGACGGGGGTGCAGACAAGCCCTGTGCCTTCTCTGAACCTGCCTCTGAAGTCACACGGTGTGACTTGTGCCAGTTTGCGCCTCTTGAGGCAGTCACGAACCCCACCAGAGTCCGTGGAAGGCGAGGAATCAGGCTTCTCGACGGGCAAGTGGCAGAGGTCTGGAAGAGCACACGGGGCTGGAAATGCTGTTCTGGCCATTTTTGGAAAAAATGCAGTCTGTCGTAGCCACCAGGTCAGATAGAGACACAAGAGGTGGCTCTGGGTCCGAGAAGTCCTTCAGCTGAAAGGGCGAAAGTCCTGCGCAGCAGTCGGTAGGCTACGGGGGTGAGAGCAGACTCTGGAGCCCAGGAGCTTCGGTTTGGCTTTACCAGTTTGCAGCTTAGAAACACAAACACGTTTCTTAATGTCTCTGTGCCTCAGTTTCTTCATCTGCAATGGGCATGGTAATAGCATTCTCTCAGAGAGCTGTTGTAGGAATTAAATAGGTTAAACTAGGGCAGCCCCGGTGGCGCAGTAGTTTGGCGCTGCCTGCAGCCCAGGGCATGATCCTGGAGACCCGGGATCGAGTCCCACATCAGGCTCCCTGCATGGAGCCTGCTTCTCCCTCTGCCCGTGTCTCTGCCTCTCTCTCTCTAGTTGTGTCTCTATGAATAAATAAATAAAATATTTTAAAAATAAATAAATAGGTTAAACTAGGTTAATCGGGGCAGAGGGCTAAGAATGGTACCTCATGCACTTGGTGGTATTGCTACCGCCTGGCTTGCTCTCAAGACATTTTTACTAATTTTTATTTATTTATTTAGAGAGAGAGAGTGTGTGTGTGCACGCACGTGGAGTGGGGGAAGGAGGAGGAGAGGGAGAGCATCTCAAGCAGGCTCCCTACTGAGCGCAGAGCCCCCACATGGGGCTTGATCCCACCATGTCCCTGAGATCATGACCTGAGCTGAAACCGAGGGTCAGCTGCTTAACTGACTGATCCATGCGGGTGTCCTCCCCACTCCGTGGTATTAGTACTGCCCTGCGCACACTTGATGATATTACTAGCTATAATCCTGATAATAGCTGTCACTGTCCCACGTCCTCTCTCTCACTGTTGACCTCACTCTTGCCCTCCACACAAATTCCCCAAATCCTCCCCAGGTTCCACACACTCTGGAGGTTTCAGGAAGAGGACCTGTGAGGTCCTTTACCGTTTGAGGTCTCTTAAGTATCCTGCTGAGAGAAGTCTTCCTGAGCAAGTCACATTTGTCTAATCTACTAACGTGGTGACTCTATTTTTCACCTATTTAGAGCACATAAAATATTCCCAAGCACATGTAAGTGCATTACTTCAGTAATGCACTTTTTAAAATAAAATCTCTAATACTTCTTTTATTTAGGGGAAAAAAATCCTTTTTATCATTGGAAATTTCTTTTTTTTTTATAAGATTTTATTCATTTGAGAGAGCGAGCACGAATGGGGTGAGGGGCAGGGGAGAAGCAGACTCCCCACTGAGCAGAGAGCCCGATATGGGACTCGATTCCAGGACCTGAGCCAAAGTCAGACATTTAACGGACTGAGCCACCAGGAGCCCCATTATTGAAAATTTCAAACAAATTCAGAAGTAGAATCAGGAATGGTCATGGACTTCACCCAGTTTTGAAGAATTATCAAGTCATGGTCAGTGTGGCTTCATCTTTACCCATGCCCGCTCACCCTGCCCTCTGGATTATTTTCTTTTAACACGTTTAATGCAGTATGATTGCCGTGCAGTGCAATGCACATGTGAAAAGTGTGCCACGTGGTACATTTTGACGTATGCAGCTGTGAAACCATCACCACAATCAAGGAAAATGATGAATGATCTCCCCAGAAAGTTTGCTTGTGTTCCTTATCATCTCTCCCACCGGTGTGCACACCCTGCCTCCATTCCCAGGCAATCATTCTGCTTTCTGTCACTGTGGAAGTGTTTGCACTTCTTAGCATTTTCTATCAGTATTATCATATAGTATGCTTTTTTTTTTTTTGGCTTCTTTCACTCGGCCTGTTCTGAGCATGCCAACTGCTCAACAGAATAGTCACATGTGTGTTTGCTTCTGGGCAAATGCGTCTCTGCCCTCCTGGGGGTTCTCTGGACCCCCTGACCTTGTCATTTCAGATCCTTCCTCATGACCCTTCTCTGTCCCTTAGATGACCTGGTGGAGAAGACTCCTTGCACATGGAACTCCTCTCGCGTCTGTGAATGTCGGCCTGGCATGTTCTGTGCCACCTCAGCCACCAACTCCTGTGCCCGCTGTATCACCCACCCCGTCTGCCCACCAGGGATGGTCACCAAACCCCAGGGTAAGCTTTCTGCACCTCCAACCAAGGGGCTGAAGCCAGTGCTCCTGTAGCTGAACTTCTCTGCACCCCCAACTGGGCAAATGATCTTCAGCCCTAGCTGTTACTATAGGTTAGGTTCGGGCCTTGGTTTTGTTTTAATAGTTAGATCAGGTAAGTGGAATAAAATCTAGATCGGTTGGCGGGGGGGGGGGGGGGTGCCTGGCTGGCTCAGTTTGAAGAGCATGTAATGCTTGATCTTGGGGTTGTGAGTTTAACCCCCACGTTGAGGTTACTAAAAAATACAAATAAACTTAAAAGAAATCTAGGTTTGGCATTTTGGTAAGAGATTCTGATAATTTTTTAAAAAATTCTTCCTTCTGAAATTATTGGCCTAGTAAAATCTTGACTTGTTTGAAAGGCCATTTCGTTGACTCAAGATAGAGCAATATGAAATTTTTGAAGATGGCTCCAACTCAAGGCGGTAGACATTTGAGATGCCTGGCTGACTCAGTAGAGCCTGTGACTCATGATCTCAGGGTTGGGAGTTTGAACCCCATTTGGGCATAGAACTTACTTTAAAAAAGGCAACAAGAGAAAACAAAATAAGGTGGTAGACACATGCCAGAGTGCAGAAAAATACAAACTCTTGATGGTGGGGGAGTGGGGGGAGAGGCTAATCAGCACACAAGAGATTTCAACAAATTTCTAGAAGGTGGAGCACAGATGGAAGGGTGGTGACAAATGAAATCAGAAGGAAGCTGCCCCTGGAATTTGCTCCACGAATGCTGCAGGAAAAGTAAGCGGTAACTTGCTCTTAAGACCCCACAGAAGCTCTGAGCTCAGGGCAGGCAGTGAACTGAAGGATGGGAGCGAAGCGGAGAACTGAAAAGTGCAGTGCGCTGCAGCTTCATCTTGAAAATAAGAACTGAATACTCGGGACAATGGTATTCCACAGACACCGACCAGTGTGAACAGATGGTGCCTGGGTTTTCATCCTCTGGTGAAAATCATCAACTCCTTGGCTGCAGACGCTGAAGGAGTATCTGGAGAAACATAGGGCTGCTGGTGCGGTGCTGCCACCGTGGTGTAAAGGCCTCTTGGGTTGTGTATTTGGGGGGTACAGCCTGTTGATAGGCTACCCCTGCTAAGTCCCCCTGAAGTGCCAGCCCACGCTCCCCACCACGGGCCGAGTCTCCCAGGTGGACCTCCTCCTCGGGGAAGAGACCCGCTGTGGAAAGGACATGCTACCACCACAGCGGAAGAGACCCCACCAGCTACTGGAATATTCCCACTCCTTTCTAAGTAAGTATGAGTGAGCAGTAAAGTTCTTCAGACTGACAAGGAAAACCAGCAGCGTGAAAAAGAATAGCAAGACACATTAACAGGAAAACTGACTATGAATGAAGCAATAGAAATTGCATTAGAAATAGGAATAGAAGTCTAAAAATTTAAATTAGCTTCCACAGAAAAATTCAAGAACTTGCTGCATCCGTGGCAGAGAGAACAGAATGCTGTGAAAAAGAGACCGTAAGAGAAGAGGACAGAAAAAGGCTTTTAGAAAGTGTGCTTGGTACCAGGTACTGCCTCTCAGCTCTCACTTCACCGTCAGCCACCGGCTGCGCAGTAAAGGACCGGACTCTCCACGGTTTCCCCTAGTGAACATGACGCTAAGCTTTGCCGGTGCCAGGGCACTGGGGAGCCACTGCAGGAAGGAGGCTTCTTGTGGCTGCATTTGCTTTTTCTTGCTCTTACTGTGCACTCTGTCAGCAGGACACATGCGTGGGGCCATCTGGTCGTGCCCTGCCCCAGAGTAGACGGTCCCTGGGCAGCCTCACAGCCCCAGCCTGGATCTGGTGATCACCTTGGTGTGACCCTCCCAGTAGGGACACTGGTGTGCTCCAGGCCTTGTGTCAGCAGAAGTGCCATAATTCCCTCCACGCACCCTGTACCCCAAGCCTTGGGTCTTCTACATTCTCATTTCTCATGGTCCTCTTGACCTGGTCATTGTGGCTTCCAGGCCTTGTACCCACAGCAGTGCCCCAACTTTCCTTGTATACTTGACCTGAAAAATATGAGACTTCAGATCGAAAGGACCTACTAAAAGCAGAGCAGGATGAATGAAGGTGACCCACACCATAATAGATGTGTTTATTCTCTAGTTGACAGACATTTGGGTTATTTCCAGTTTGGAGCTATTATGAATAAAGCAATCACAAAAATTCTTGTACAACTCTGTGTAAAACGTATCTTTTTGTCTGTCATGAGTAAATACCCAGGAGATGGTCACGGTGCTGGCCGCACAGAACGTCTTTGAGGGCCAGTTCAAAGCCTGCCACTACCTATGATCTGACCTTACCACCTAGTTTTACAGATGGAGAGAATCATTCAGGCAGAGCTAGAGCTGGGCCACGAGGATCCTGAGTTCCAGCCTGGAGTACTCTCTACCAGACCACATCAGCAACTCCTTAGTTGTGAACCTAGAATTTTCTATTTGATTAAGATACAATTATGTTTGAAAGCAGAAAAAAGCCCAAAACATTTTCAGACGTAAAAGGGCAGAAAGATTTTCCCTCATGTGTCTTCTCTCAGAAAGTTACTTGAAGATGTTATCTGGCTAAATGAGGGGCTAAAAACAAAAAAGCCCTGAATCTGGAAAACAGGGACTCTATCCCAGGAGAGCAGAGAAGTCCCAGAATGACAGCTGTATTGCAGACCAATTGAGCCAGGTAAGAACAGATGAATGGAGGAGGGCTCCAGTCAGTTGTCTCGTCTGCAGGAACGAATGAAAGAATTGCAGTGAACTTCATGAGTAGTACGTTTGAGAAACTTGATGATATGAAGGCACATCGTTTTTTTATCAGCAAGAAAAAGAAACACAATTGGAAACTCTAGGGAAAATAAAAAGCTGACAAGAAATTAACACTGCAAATACGAAGATAAAAATTTCATCAGATTTTAAGCACTTCCTGGATGCACAAAAAAGAGAACCCATTTTGACCTTGATGCTAAGACCATTGTCATTCCCATGGCCCAAGGATTAGGTGTTTGGATTTAAAGAGAAGTATTTCAGTCTGGTAAATAATACCCTTTTTAGTTCTAAGTTGGGATTAAGAGTGGGTAGTTTCTTTTTCTTTTTTTCTTTTTCTTTTTTTTTTCCTCTTTCAGTGGCCCTTACCAGAGAACACAGGCAGACTAAGTAGGGGCTAGACAATACCTTCTGTTCACCTCCAGACTTAAAGGAGGAGGGAAAGGGGAGGGTCACTAAACCAGGGAAGGAAGGAAGGCTAAGGGGAGGTATGATACATGCAGAGGTCCAGAGGCACCCAGGGGGAGCACTGGGGCCACCTTCTCCACTTAGAGAGAAGGACAGTCCTATTTTTTTTTTTTTTTTAAGATTTTGTTTATTGGGGCACCGGGGTGGCTTTCTGCTTTCCGCTCAGGTCATGATCTCGGGGCCCTGAAATCTCGGCGTCCTGGATGGAGTCCTGTATCAGCCTACTGCTCCCTCTGCCTTTCCCCCGTTTATGCTCGTGCTCTCTCTCTCTCTCTGTCTCTCTCAAATAAACAGGGATAGCAAGGGGGCACAAGTCGGGGTGGGGAGGAGGGGCAAAGGGAAGGGACAAGTAAACTCCCTGCTGAGCAGGAAGCCCAACTCGGGGCTTGGTCCCAGGAACCGAGGACTCCAGGACTCCAGGATCATGACCTGAGCCAAAGGCAGGTGCTTAACCAGCTGATCCGCCAGGCGCCCCTGCAGTTCTGTTGCTGGCTTGCAGCAGGTGTTCCTGTGGGAGCTGAGACACAGGCTGCCTTAGAGGCCAGAGGGCTCTCTCCTCATGGTGCTACCCGGGGGTAGTAGCCGCAGGTGGTGTGTTGGAACTTGAGAACACCTCCAGCCCCCTCCAAGTCAACTCTTAGTGACAACAATGACATCTTAAATGTAATTCAAATACTGATTTGCAAATAAATAGAAATTATTGTGACAAATCATATCATCTTCCTCGTAGCCTAAAGCCTGTGGGCTTCAATAAGTGAGGTTATAGTCTGGTGACCATGAGGAAAGACAGCATCTATTCGGAGACCCTCCCCGAAAGAGGAGAGTTCCTCAGGACCCTACTAATCCAAGAAGGAAATTAACCCTTGCTTCGCTTTCTCTTCAGAGTGTTTAAGGAAAAGTCTGAGAAGCATCACGAGAGCTTTTTAGAAGGGAAATGAGTGTGGCTGAGATATTTGCTTTGTGCCACAGCCGAGGAGGGGTGCTGCCACCAGGGACACGGTGGAGAGGGACGTGGTTGCCTGTGACCTACTTCAGACGGGGCCGGTTTTCGTGACCCTAGGGAGGGAGTTAATTATAAACTTGCAGGAGTGTGCTCGGCCCGGGGAGGAGGTGGCGTGGTCCGGTGGAGTGTGCGCAGGAGCCCTGCCTTCTGGCTCCAGCTCTGGCTCTGTGGTTCTCTCTCCCATCTGTAGAAACAGGGAGCTGGGTCAGATCAGAGGAGACCGTCTCTGAATGGATCTCAAAGACATTCCCTCTGGTCAGCACAGTGACTCAGCCTTTCCCCTCCGAAGTACGCAAGGGCGATGAAGTTACACGTCCTCACAGGTCTGCGGGAACATTCAAGGCGCTGTCGTTAGCCGTGTAGTAGCTTCAGACTGCAAACGACCCAGACGTCCAGCCGCTGGTGAGCGGATAATAAACGGTGGAACCTCTCTCCACTGGAGGACTGCTCCGCGCACATAAGTGGACTTCAGAAATACTGTGCTGAGAGAAGGAAGCCGAGAGAAAGCAGTCAGACCCCGGAAAGTACAGACTGCCTGATTCCATCCATGAGATCCTAAAACAGGCAAACTAATCTGTAATGATACAAAGCAGACCAGTGGTTGCCTGAATGTGGGAGGAGGATTTATGGCAGAAGGACCCTAGGGAGCCTTCTGGGATGGCGAGAATGTTCTAGACCTTGAATGGAAGTAGAGCTACTTGGAAGGATACATTCTCCAGAACCCATCAGACTGTACAACAGAGGGGACATTTTCTTCCATATAAACTATGCCTTAATAAAGTTGATTTCAAAAGAAAGGAATTTTGTTAAAAATCAAGGCTGTGTTTAACTCTCAGGAGATAGTATTTAAGTCCATTTATTTACGTGTACTTATCAGGTTTCCCTTTGAGATAAAATCAGAAGGTCTAGAGCCACCAAGCCACCTTCCTGTAGGATCACAGTTGGCTGGAGATGAGGCGCAGCTTTTCCACTTTGGTCTTTTGAGCCACACACCTGCGTGTCTCCGCCAGCTCTCGCCGCAGGGATAGTGGGTGACAAGCCGCGTGGACGTTTCAGGGTTCAGCTCTCCCCCGGGGCTCCGCTGGGGGCCTTGCTGTCTTGCCTGGGTTCGCGGGGTTGGTTTCGGCTTGCTTTGAGTGCTTCTCCTATATCTGGGACCGCTGGGGCGGCCAGCTGCCCGGAGCGCCCTCCCCTCCCCGGACCTTACGAGTCGCGGGGCTTCGGTGAGGCGGGAACACAGACGCCTTCCCCAGCTGAGGAGGTGGACCGTGACGTGATCCACCACGCTGACCCGTCCCTTTGCTAATTAAATCCTTGCTTTGGGGAGGAAGGCCTAATTTTTAAGAACAACTTTATTGCAGTACGTTTGACAGACCACAGAATGTACCAGTTTTACGTGTGTAATTCAGTGATTGTAAAGACATTTACGGAGTTGTAAACCCGTCCCCACGATCTGAGAAGCCTCACGCCTTTAGTGGTCAGTCCCTGTGTCAGTCCCCACTGGCGTCCCCACCAGACAAGCACCGATCCTACTCTCTGTCCCTCCAGATTAACCTTTTCTGGACAGTTCCAGAACACGTGTCCGTGTCAGGTTTCTTTCACTGTGCATCGTACTTTTGAGGCTCATGCACACCGTAGCATTATTGCCACGTGATATTCTGGTACAGGTATTGTCTGTCCATTTATCAGTTGAGGGAAAGGATTTGGGTGTTTCCCCTTTTTTGGCTGCTGTGAAGAACACTGCTGTGGACAGTCGTGTACATGTTTTAACACGGCTGCTCACCAGCCTCTCCCAGGCCCTCGGTCTCCTCCCTCCCCAACCTATGGGGCACCCCGCCTTCTGTTTCCTCTGCGTAGATAGCCCCCCCAGACACCCCGGCGACAACCCCCTCAGGGAAGCCTGCCCAGTCGGACGAGGTGGGTCCCCCTGTTACACGGAGCCCACGTGCCTTCGTGTGACACCTGTGTCTCGTCTGTGGGCCCTCCCACGCCTGTGAGCCTCTGACGTAGGTAGAGATCCTGTCTCTTTGAGTTAGTGCCACGACCCAGCTCCCGGCACAGTCCCCGGGACATAGTAGGTGCTCGTTAGAGAGTTGTTGCATGGACAGAAGAAAGGGAGGGAAAGGAGGAAAGAGGCTCAGGACACCAGCCTGGGTCTCCTGGGCTGCAGCGTCCTCCTGGCCTCACCCTGCTGTCTCCTGGAAGTTACCTGTCCTTTTTTTTTTTTTTTTTTTAAGATTTTATTTTGAGAGAGAGAAAGAGAGAGAGAAGGGAGAGGACAGAGAGAGGGAGAAGCAAACGCCCCACTGAGCAGGGAGCCTGATACGGCTCCATCCCAGGACCCTGGGGTCATGACATGAGCCAAGGGCAGACGCTTACCCGACTGAGCACCAGGCGCCCCTGGAAGTTACCAGTCCTGCTGGGCAGGGCTCCTTGACACCAACTCTAAGCCCTGTCCCTGCAGGTACGGCTGAGAGGGCTGCCCCCCGTGAGCTGCCTCCCCCCGAGGCCCACCCTGCGTGCAGCATCAACCCAGACGACAGCACGGCGCCCACCAGGTGACTCCCTGGCTCTTTTGGGGGCCGCCAGGCTGGAGGTGGAGGTGGAGGTGGAGGTGGGCCTGGGCTGGATCTGTGTGCCGAGGTGACGGGTCACTCTGGAGACTGTGTGCCCGCCCTGTGCTGGCGCCCCCGGGGGTGATTCCTGAGCACACGCTTCCCACTGGGGCTCAACCGCCCGTCTCCGCCTTCTCTCCTGACAGCACCACTGCCTCTCTGGTCCCCACGGCAGACCCCCAGCCCAGTAAGGAGCGTGGGGGGCCCATCACCCGCGCCTGGGGAGACCCCTCCATATCAACAAGCACTCCCATCTCGTTCTCCTCCACCGGGAAGCCCGTTCTGGTTTCAGGTAACGACGGCCTCCCGGAAAGAGGGTCTGGCTCCTAGAGGGCCCAAGGGGGGAGGCTTCTCTCTGGGCAGGGGGACCCCAAGGCTCATCCCAGGTTTCGGGCCTGTTGGGCGGGTGCCCTGCCTCGGTTAGGGGCCGGGATTGGATTCACAGCCTCATCCCCAAGGCTCATAACCACCCCTCAGAAAGTACCCGGTGAGCGAAGACGTGACCTTGACTATTGCTTAATCCCTTTGAGCCTCCTTAGTCGCCTGTGAAACCGTCCCGCCACGTGGCCCGCAGGGCAGGAAGCAGTGTGGTACTGTCGCTGGCACGGCCCTGGCTCCTCGACCCGCCAAGGGCCCCCCCCCCTTCGGGGCTTGCAGTCCTACCATCAAACAGCAGGTGGCAGCCGCCCTCCGGCCAGCGGTCCGCAGAGAGCAGCCCCGCGTGGCCCCAGCTCCCTGAAGAGCCAGGGCGGCCCCCAGCTTCCCGGGGCCTGCTGCACAGCGAGGTTTGAGAAGCCCACACGTGGCACGTACTGCTTTTTAACATCTAAACGTGGACCTAACAGTAACTCGATACACGATCTTCATAAGGGACAAAAGGAAAAAAGGAACAAGTACTCACTTAAGTTGTAAAAAACAAAACAAAACAAAACAAAGCAAAAAAATCCAGAGAGTGGTTAAGTGCGTGGGAGCTGGAGCTGCCCCCCCCCCCCCGGGCCGGGCTCGGACCAAGCGTGGTTTTTGTGGTTTACCCCTCGCCAGTTAAGTGAGTTTCTTTTTGCAAGCCTCAGTTTCCCTCGTTTGTGAAAGGAGATGGTGATGGTGCCCCCGGGGTGTTGGGGGAACAGGTGCTGAGGTGCGTATGTGCAGAGGGGACGCCGTGCCTGCCCTCACGGAGCTTCCCCCCCCCCGAGGGGAGCTGGGAGCCACACAGGAGCCCACGCTCAGCCTCTGCACTGCTCTGCCCGCCCCACCCTGACCCCGCTGCCCGGGGCCACGCCTGGCCTGTGCCCTCCTCCATGGCCCCCAGACAGCGGGCTCTCCGACCGCTCGTGCTTCGTCCTGGCCCCTCGACTTCTCAGTTTCGCACTGTCTAGAAATGGTTTGCCCTTCTGCCAATTACTTAGCCTCCCTGACGAGCTCCCTAGAGCCAGGTGGGTAAGGGCCGCACAGGGAAGTGGACACCTGGGGAAGGACGGGGTCCTGCCAGCCACTGTGCCGTCTGTGCCCCGGGAGAAGGAGAGCATGGTCTGGGGTGAGGACTGTCCTGCGCGCTTGCGGCAGGGCCCCCGGTGCTGCCGTGACGTCTGCTTCAGAGCCCACCTGTGTCAGGGCAGCTGGTGCAGCGCCGCCTGTGTTCCAGGGCCCGTGCTCTTCTGGACGGTCGTGATCCTGGTGGTGGTCTTGGGCTCCGTCTCCTTCGTCCTGTGCCACCGGAGGGCCTGCAGGAAGTGGATTCAGCAGAGTGAGTGGATGTGGCCTGGGGCCCGGGGCAGGCGGGGGCCGTGCACTAGCCCGGAGGGTCTCTGCCCTGGGTGCCTCCAGCCGACTGCGCTGTCATTTCAGAGCTGCACCAGTGCTACCCTGTCCAGACCTTCCGGCCCAAGCCGGAGCCTGCGGGTAAGTGTCCAGATGTCCACAGGGCTCCTTGGGCCGCGTGGAGACAGCAGCTCTGGGCCCTGGTCTGGGGCGCCCTGTCTCCACAGCCTTGCCCGGCAATGAGATGCGGGTGGGAGCGTCCTCCGGGTGTTTGGGTGGCGGGCTGGCACGAAGGCTTAACATCCGTCTTGTCTTTCATCCTTTCCTCCACGGCGCTGCCCCCCAGGCATTCCTGAGCACCTCCACTTCCTTCCTCCCCATCGCTCTGCGCCCCCTCCCCTGCTGGCCGCGGGGGGGCATAGGGGTCTGTAGGGCAGCTGGTAGGGCTGGAATCTTGGTCCTACTCCTTAGGGCCCACATGGCCTCAGTGAGGTTCTTCATTCCTCTAGCCTCCTCACCTGTGGGAGGGGGCAGTGGGACCTAGTTCAGGGGGAGGGGGTGGGTGTGGGCCTAGTTGTGGGAGGCCCGTCCAGTGCCCTGCAGAGCACAGGCGGCCTGTTTCCTCAGCAGGAATCTCCGGGCCTTCTGATTTCTAGGCTGTTCTGAAGCCCTCCCTGGCCCTCGCTCTCTGATCCCAGGCCAACTAGTAGTGCAGGCCACCTGTCAGAGCCCCTGCCCTGTTTCTAGCCGTCACCTGGAGTGTGTGTGGGGTCCCAGCCATCTGTGCCAAGTGCCTTTTCTCTCCCGTGCAGCCCTTTCTAGGCAGGGCAAGGTCTTCATCAGCTCTCTACAAGCACTGATTGAGCACCTACTGTGTGCCGGGCCCTGATCACAGGGGAAGGAGTGAGCAATTGCCCGGGCTTCCCTTTCTGGTTTCAAGGCTGGCTCCCCCAGTGGGTGAGCCCGCAGCCTCCCAGGGAGGTGGGTGATGATCCCTGTTCCATCAGGAAGACTCAAGGCTCAGAAATGTGGGTAACTGGCCAGGGCCACACAGCCGGTGAGACCCAGACTTTGCAGACTGCGTTCTCGGAGGGCTCAGACCTGTCACGTCTGCCTCCTCCCCTCCAGCTTTGGCCACTCCCAGTATCCACCCACGAACCCGGTGGTCAGCCTCAGGCTGGTCAGGGCCCTCTCGCCCCCCACCCCCGTCTCCCCAGGGAGACCCTCACTGCGGCCCGCCTGTTGACTTGGGGCACAGACCTTATCCACTGAGGCCTGTTTTGAATTTGATGAGTTTCACAGCAGGTGCTCGTGCGCCCTTAGCAAGGGGGGTTTTTGTGTTTTGATAGTTTCAAGCCTTTTTCCATGAGCTGTCAGCCTTAATGTCTCATTGAAACCTGTGTTTGCTTTCTTGACATTTTTCTAGTATTAGAATTTCCATTGCTGTCAGTTTATTTTTTTCTTCAAACCTTCGTGATGGCAGTTTTGCCACAGAGAGAGAGAAAAACAGCACCTTCTCTGAAGAAGCCAGACCTACAAGAAACCAAGCCCTGAGACTCAGTGGCGACCATCCTGTTTGGGGCTGTTTCTGGCCCTCGGGCTTCCGGCGGGTCCTTGGCGGGGGGGCCTGGGTCCCCGGCCTGAGATGGAGGGAGGGCGAGGCCGGGATAAGCACGCAGGGCTCAGGCTGAGAATTCCCTCCGGAGCAGTGGGTGCTGAGGGGGCGAAGGGGATTTCATTCCATGCTTGCTCACTCAGGAATTCCCGTCATTGTGTCGTTGTCCAGGTGGCCCTGTGCTGGGTACAGAGACGGGCTCGAGCTCTCCCTAGCTTCCAGACTCAGGGCCAGCAGGATGGGCCTGCGTGCCGCCCTCCCCCCCCTCCCCCCCCCCCCCCCCCGGAGCTCCTGTGCTTACCAGCCGTCCCTTGAATTGATTTGACTTCACGCCATGTGTCCTCCGTGGCACGTGTTTGCAAAGCACATACATGTGCACAGTGGGCCTGTGAGGCACCTTTTTTTTTATTTTTTTTTGGTGCAAAAAGGTGATTTTATTAAAGCACGAGGATGGGACCCGTGGGCAGAAAGAGCTGCCGCCACATCTGCTGGTTTTGGTCCCATTTCACAGATGAGGAGCCAGGGCATGGGAAGGTGGAGGGATTTGTTGAAGGCCACTTGGTTCATAGGCAGCACGAGCAGGATTCTGTTGTTCTCGGGGGTGCGAAAGGGCCTCTTGCCTCAACACCATTGACGCGTGGGACCAGATCATCCTTGGCTGTAGGGGGAGGTTGGGCAGGGTCCTTGGTCTGTAGACCCCCCCTCCCGGCTGGGACGATGCTGCTGAGTGTCAACCTGGGGGTGGGAATCGTGCCTGGTTGAGAAACACTGACTAATGTTCTTGTTTCACGGACGCTAGAGTCATTCTCTGCTACTTCGGGCAGGTTTAAGTTGGAAAAAAGTTTTGTGTTGTCCTGAAACAGTTTCAAGCCGGTGGAAGAGTCACAGGACAATACAGAGAACTTGCTTTTCTGAACTCTGAGATAAGGTAGTGACGTGATGCCGTATCATCTCCAGGTACCTTGGCCTGTGTTCACACAAACGAGGGCGTACTTTTACGCAACGTAGTGACACGGTCAAAGAGACGTCACCCTGATGCGCTGCCGCCAACTGACTCTCAGACCCCATTCCGTTCCTTCACTTGTCCCAACCATATCCTTTAGAGCAGAAGAAGCCGGCTCAGGATTGTGTGTCGCATCGGGCTGTCGGGTCTCTCGGGTCCCTCCAGCTAGTTCCATTCCTGTCTTTTCCGTCACGTTTGCAACCTGGCCACTTTTGAGGATTCTACCCCTGAGTTGGCAGATGTCCCTCGCCTTGGGTTTGCCTCGTGCGTCCTCACGATCAGAGATGGGGTCAGGTCGTGCGTCTTTGGAGGCGGGAGGATCCCGGGAGGGCCGCTGAGCTCCCGTGGTGGCGGCCCCCCTGCTAGGTGCCCGCCAGTCCCTTTGTGGGCATGGCCGGCTCTGAGCACCTGACGTGAGCAGCGCCTGCCAGCTGCCCCAGCACGAGACTGATCTTTTCTCCTTGGCAAACAGTGAGCTCTTTCGGGGATTTACTTCGAGGATCTGTGAATAAGCTCCTCATCACTCTCTCCTCCTCCTCCTGTCCTTCTGTCTGCGTGGACTCGGGGCTTTCTCTTTTATTCTCTTGCCATCATTATTTAACTTGATGTTCACGTTAGGCTGGCAGGGGCCCTTGAAGCTGCCCCCAGTGTTGTCCTGTCCCATCCTTCCTGTTCTGAGCACTTCCTAAGGTGACCCCCGACTTACCTGGTACTTTGCTGCCTCACCCTGGAATCAGCTGCGTCTCCAGGGAGCCCCGATCAG
This sequence comes from Canis lupus dingo, assembly GCF_003254725.2. Classification (NCBI taxonomy): domain Eukaryota; kingdom Metazoa; phylum Chordata; class Mammalia; order Carnivora; family Canidae; genus Canis; species Canis lupus. The sequence goes on along the minus strand of NC_064244.1, from coordinate 82,831,220 downwards.
AACCTAGGGGTGCCGGTTGCCAAAGCCTGGCCGAACCTCTGTGCCAGGCTCCTTCCTCGGGTCTGTTCTTCCCACAGCAGCCGGGCCTCCAGGCCAGATGGAGGCTGCGACTGAAGGGGTGGGGGGGACTGGGATGGACGGGACCTCTAGCGTGGGACCTCTAGCGTAGGTGTCACAGCTCAGGTGCCTGGCTGCAGCGGCCCTAACAGCAGCCTCGGAGATCCCGTGCACTTGTCCCAGGGAGGCCACCGACACCTGGTGTGTCCTGGACTCACGTCCTCGTGTCCCAGATACATTTACAAGAAGATCATAGTTATTCCCCAAAGCAAGGAAACCAATAAACGAAGCCAGTGGACTGAAGCCACATTTTTAGGGCAAGTGCACTTAGGAAGTCTGACCTCTGTCCTTGGCCCATTTTGTTCTGGGTCTTTATCAAAGTCCACACGTGGGTTGTAACGCAGCGGTAGGCAGACGCTGGTGCCTTTGGATTTTGACATTTCATGCTTGTTTCCAAGAGTTGGTATCAAATGCTGAGTTTTCTTTTTGGGGTGATAGAGCGTCGTGCCACGTCAACATCCGGGGCCCACGACGTGCCAGGCAGCCTCCTGCACACTGTCCCTTTTTCACATTTAAGTTTTTAAAGTCTTTTATTTATTTATTTTTTTATTTATGATAGTCACAGAGAGAGAGAGAGAGAGGCAGAGACATAGGCAGAGGGAGAAGCAGGCTCCATGCACCAGGAGCCTGATGTGGGATTCGATCCCAGGTCTCCAGGATCACGCCCTGGGCCAAAGGCAGGCGCCAAACCGCTGCGCCACCCAGGGATCCCCTAAGTTTTTAAAGTCTTAAACAGACTTCAAGTTTTAGAACAGTTTTAGGTTTGTAGAATATTTGAAAAGCTAGTGCAGAGTTTCTGTGTACCCCACGCCCAGTTTCCTCCGTCATTTACATCTTCTATTAATTTGTTGCAATAAATGAGGCAATATTGATACTTTACCATTAACTAAAGGCCTTACTCTATTTAGGTTTCCTTAGGGTTTTTTTTTTTTGGGGGGGGGGTTATGAGTGTTCTTTTTTTTTTTTTTTACGAACTTTATTTATTAGAGAGAGCCCATGGGTTGAGGGGGACAAGGTGTAGAGGGAGGAGAGGCACACACCCGCAGAGCAGGGAGCCCCACGAGACACTCGACCCCAGGACCCTGGGATCATGACCTGAGCCGAGGCAGACGCTTAACCGACTGAACCACCCAGGTGCCCCAAGTTTATTAACGTTTACCCACCATATTTTTTACTATTCTAGGCTCCCCCCAGAATACCACGTTACATTTAATTGTCATGTCTGCTCGGGCTCCTCTGGACTTTTCTGACTTTCCTGTTTTTGATGACCTTGGCAGTTCTGAGGAGCATGGGCCGGCCAGTTATGTGCAGGATACCCCTCTATTGGAATTTGTCTAATGTTTTCCCCTGATTACAGCGGGGTTACGTGTTTGGAGGGTGGGGGAGACAGCCGTTCTCATCACCTCGTAGGAAAGCACATGCTCCCTGTGTGACTACTCGTTGGGCACATTCACATTTCGAGGCTCATTTAATCTCCATAAAGATCCTCCAAAGTTGGCGTGATGTGTCCCATTTTCCAGATACGAGGACTAAGGCTGGGAAGGTGGAGTGATGTTATGTTGGGGGTTCCCTGCCAGGAAGGCCTCTGCTTCAAGACTGATGAGCTGCCTCATTGTTTTGCATCTGGCTTGTTTTCAGGTTTTGGGTTATTCTAAATACCACCTCTGCGCACGGCCTTGTTGTGTTCTCCCGGGTTATTTCCTGAGGGTGTGTCCCTGAAGAGGGATTACTGGGTCAAAGGGTGTGAGGTCTTCATTGCCACATGGCTCTTGAGAAACATGGAACCGGTTCACAGGGCATGAACCACTATGTTCCTTTTTACCCACATGCTCTCCAAGACTGAATTTTACATTTTTATTTTATTTTATCTCGTTACTTTGTTGTGCTCTTTCCCCCGCCACCCAGCTCACTGCTGGCTGTTGGTAAAACTCAACATCCCTCTCCAAGGACAAACATAAGGCTTCACAGACATCATTTAAAAGAATGTGCCTCCTGCTGAGCTGGTCATATGATTTTTATCCTTTGTTTTGTTAATGTAGGGTGTCACATCAGTTGATTTGTGGATGTTGCACTATCCTTGCATCCCTGAAATAAATATTACTTGATCAAAAAAAAAAAATATTACTTGATCATGTTAAAATAAGTAAATAAATAAGATAAAAGAATGTGCTTCGGGCCAGGGAGCAGTGGCTTGGGTAACAGACAATGGCCACCTAGCAGGAATGAGCCGTGGCCTCCCAAGGTGACCACTCTGCTGGGAGCAGCAGTTACTAGGCGGAGGAAACTGTGCATTTGTTAAATCAAGACTCCAGAAGGGGCGCCTGGGTGGCTCAGCCAGTTAATCCTCCAGCTCTTAATTCCAGCTTAGGTGGTGATCTCAGGGTCGTGAGATGGAGCCCTGTGCTGGGTGTGGAGCCTGCTTGAGGTGCCTTCTCTCCCTCTGCCCTGCCCCTCCTCCCCACTCTCTCTCTTTCTCTTTTTCTCTAAAAAAAAAAAGAAGAAGAAGAAAGAATCCAGAATTGTGGCATTTTATGTGTGTTTTTCTTTTGACCGTCATTCTGGTTCATTTCCTCTTTAGACACTTTTACCTGCTGATAGTCACTTAGAAGGTACGTGTAAGAGTTTTCCCCAAACTAACCTAGTGTCTACACAGCACTTTCAAACCGCCTGTCTTGTTTATCTTACTGCAGTTGGTTGGCCTTCAGCATTTCAGTTAGGATTCGGGGCTCATGGGTCCCCGAGCTGCTGAAGTCAGAGTGTTCTGGAGGTGACTTAGCTCACTGGCATTTTCAGAGCAGATTTCTCCAGTCAGGTCTGCACATGGCACAGCATATTCCAAGTCTCTGAGGGGACTTCCTCAGGGATCATCTGGGCTGTGTGTCCCCAGACACACAGGAGGTGATTGGCCCCAGGGTAGACCGACGCCTGGATGCCATCTCCAGCTTTCTCAGATGACCAGTGGGCCGTGGCTAAATGTCAACCATTGGCCATGACCTGGCCCCGTATTTGATATGAGAGAGACGCTGGTGTAGAGGGTGGAGGTTTGGGATGAGGAGGTAAAGTTGTGCCTTAAGAGTCTGTGAATCATCACCTCCTGAGCCCCCCAGAGGGGGATGGCAGGTGGTGGGATGATGACGAGCAGCTGTCCTGCTCGAAGGTGGTCACATGGGCTCCTTCAGGCACATGTAATAGAAAACCCAACTCCCTCGAAAGGCCTCCAAGGTCGATTGGCATTGGGTGTGTCCAGTGCAGGGCCCAGCAGAGCCCTCACGATCAGTCGTCTATGATCACCCAGCCCTGAGGTCTTCCATGCGAGGTTGCAGGGCACTCTGGGAGTTCTGGACTCTCTAGGCCGTGGGGGCTACAAGGGAGTGGCAGCAGCCACAAACCAATTACTTCTTTGTTTTTGTTTTTTTAAGATGTTATTTATTTATTCATGAGAGACCCGCAGAGAGGCAGAGGGAGAAAGAGGCTCCCTGCGGGGAACCCAAGGGCGAGACTCGATCCCCGGACCCCGGGGTCACGCCCTGGGCCGAAAAGCAGCCGCTCAATTGCTGGGTCCTCCGGGCGTCCTCACAAACCAACTTCTGAGCCAGCAGAAGCCTCCTTGGCTCGGCCTGGAGTGTGTGCCTGTCCTGGCCCCGTCCTGTGTGTGTGTGGAGTGGGGGCAGGGGCAGGAGTCCGGTGCGCCGCTTGGCGTAGTGGCTGGAGACGTGCTTCCCAGTTCTCCCGCTGCCATTGCCGCAGCGAGCACCGGGAAGGGAGTCTCTGTGCCCAGGCGTGGGCGCCGATTCTGAAGCCGTCCACTGTGCTCCAGACTGCGGGCCTGACCAGTGTGCTGCCGCCATCCGTGGGCTGGGGCAGGGCCGGACCCTCCTTGCTGAAGTCACTCCTCTGTTTTTTTGCAGATTCCAGGCCCAGGAAGAACCTGATGGTAAGTAGCCCTTCCTTGCCCCGCCTCCCCGGCTGTGTGCCCCTAAATCAGACTCCTTTGCCAGTGGATCTACTGGTTCTGGGAGCTGCTGATGGGTCGTCGCCCCCCCCCCCCCCCCCCGCAGTGACCGGGGTGTGGGCTCCCCTGCGATTTCAGCTGGGTGTGCCGCATATGGGGCAGCACGGTGGGGCCTGGGCCAGGGCCTGGAGGAGGATGGGGAGCTCCGCCCCCTCACAGCCTCTGGCTCCTGGCTCATCCTGCAGGGGACTTCCAGAAGGGCCTGGCCGACCATGGATTTGGTTTTGGCTGCTTTGGGTGCCAGGTGTGGTCAGAGAAAGGCTGTGTTTGCTTCCCCTTCTCCTTCACTCCTCTGTGGTTCTCGTTCTCACAGCTGGGATGGTAAATCCATAGCACAACTCTGGAAACCTAGCATCACCGGGGCGCCTGGGTGGTGCAGTTGGCTAAGCTCCGACTCTTGATTTCAGCCCGGGGGGTGATCTCAGGGTTGTGAGACTGAGCCCTGCCTCGGGCTCCGCGCCGAGTGTAGAGCCTGCTCTGTGTCTCTCCTGCCTCTCCTCTCCTGCTCATGCTCTTTCTCTTAAAAAAAAAAAAAAAAAAAAAATCACGAAAATTTGCCCACCACGTATGGAACACTCACGATGAGGCAGGCACCTTGCTCCGTGCTTCCCAAAGTTATCCTAGGTGTCCTTCTGGCACTCCGAGGTCGGTACCGTTGTCCATGTCCCAAAAGGGGAAACAGGCACAGATGCGAGAGGAGGTTCGTTCCACGTTTGGAAAGTAGATGAGCGAACCCTGGTTGGACTTGAACCCCAGGTAGTGTGGCTCCAAAGCCAGCGCCCGACCTGTTGCCCCGCGCTGGAAGGACCTCTTCACCCGCCTTTTACAGAGAGCTTGCTGTGCGCAGGTGCCGGGCCGTGCTGCACTGAGCCTACGGTTAGCGGGGAGGGGCCCCCACCCGGCCCCCACCTGGCCCCCGGGCTCAGCCTGGCCCCTGCTCGCTGAGCAGCCTCGGTGGAGGGTGGGGTGAGGGCAGGGACAGTGCCCTGTGGGGCTGAGGACGGGGCAGGACAGAGCACTCCGTGTGGCCAGCTCTCAGGTGGGTATGGTTCACCCATATTTTTTTTCCATTTATCAGTTTTTCCGTGACTTTCTTTGAACTCATTCATACAAGGAGAAAGGTTTCCATCCCTTAATTTTTTAAAATGATAGAACCACAGTATGAGTTCACTTTCAAATTATGGGGGGTCACATTCAAATATGCTTGGGTCAGATAAGTGGCTGTTACAATACCAGGAAATTTCATGAAAAGGCATTTAATGATTTATAAGATAATCTAACATTTCTTGGCCGTGGGAGGCAGTATTTTCATAGCAACTTGTTGAAAATGCCACCTTTTGGACTTCAGATTATCCTAAAAGGACAGTCAGGGCTATGTAGACATACTCTGTGAATCACTCAAACCCCATTTAAAGGCTGAAAGTAAATAGTACGCGTTAGAATGTTCCACGAGACCACTTCTTTATTCTTACCTATGAAAGTCAAAAACAAAACCACCATCTTCCTGAAGACGTAGCTACTTTTAGAACACGTTAGCGTAATTGTAGGCGATCGCTGTCCCAGGAGGTCAGGGCTGGTGGGTTGTGGTGGGTCTGGAGCACGGACGTCCAGCACCAGGTGCCGGGCAGGGTTCGCGTGCTGGCCCGGACACTTGCTAACCAGCCTGAGCCAGTTACTGGATTCTTCTGGGTCTCAGTCTCCTGGTCTGTAAAATGGAGAGGGTACTAATATTAGCACCTTATAGGGTGGTTGTGAGGATTGACATGTTTGTTAAGGCCACACGGTAAGTACCATATGGGATGCTGGCTACTATCATTCATTCATTCATTCTTTTATTTATTTATTTATTCATGAGAGAGAGAGAGAGGCAGAGACACAGGCAGAGGGAGAAGCAGGCTCCCTGCAGGGAGCCCGACGTGGGACTCGATCCCGGGATTCCGGGACCCCGCCCTGAGCCTCCCCATGCGCCCCACTGTCGTTATTTAGTACAGGCTAAGAGCAACAGGACTCCTGAAACTCCGCACAGGGCTCGGGCTCTCGAAGCCCAGGAGCCACGGGTGGTGTGAGGCATCCTGAAGGCAGAGGTGGTGAAACGGGGCTTCCCAGGGCGGTGGGGGGCACCTGCATCAGCGCCACGTCCCCTCGCCCACAGCAGCTGGAGAAGAGTATATCGGTGGTCGAGTCGGGCCTGGAAGAGGTGGGCTTAACGAGCTCCCCGGCTGTGGACCCCGGCCCCGACGGGGCGGCCTGCCTGGAGAGCGTGCGGCTGCTGGAAGCCAGCCCGGTTGGCAGTCCCCCGTCCCCCAGGGACCTTCCCGAGCCCCGGCTGACCTCGGAGCACACCAACAACAGGATCGGTGAGTCTGCTGCTTACGGGGTCCTGCTGTGGGCGCAGCGGAGGGCGCTGGGGAGGTGGGCCTGGACCCTGGGCCCGAGCAGAACTGGGGACCCGGGGGCGGGGGGGGGGGACAGGAAGGGGCGCGCGTGGGTTCTGCCGCTGGCCTCGCAAGCAGGAGCAGCTTTTGGGGAGGGAGGTAAGCGCCATGGGGTGTGTTCCTGCAGCGCAGCCCTCGGCTGAGGTCTGTGGGGTCGGAGTAGTGGGGGCTCTGCGCTCTTGGGCCATAGCTAGCGTTTGTGAGATCCTGGGCGGGGAGGACGAGGGGCTCCCCCCACCCGGGGTCCGCCGGCCTTGAAGTGAGCAGCGAACAGCGCGCCCGCCCCCAACAAGCAGCCCTCGGAGGGACAGGAGGGTGCGTGCCAGTGCTCTGTGGCCACGCGGCCTCCCTACCGGGCAGGGGCGCTACGGGCGGGCAGGGGGCCTCTGCAGAGACCCCAGGAGCCCTGCCCCGCCCGGCTCGGCCGCCCCCAGGGTCTCCCTGCCTCCTCTCCCACTGCGCTCCCCCCGGGGACACCCGGAGTGTTGCCACCAAAATCACGGCTGTCCGTTCTGCGCCCCTGCTCAGGCCCCGGGGTCCCTGTCACCCTCAGGATGACTTCCAGGATTCTTACTCGGTTGTTCCGACTGGTCGCCGCAGCCGCCCCACCAGACCCCCCTGCCTCCTGACCCCTCCTGTCTGCACCTCCCGTTCACTGGCAGTTTCCAGAGTTCGGGGAGCCCTTTCTCCCTTCCAAGCGCCTCTGTGGGCGCTGCTGCCTCACCCGGGACAGCCAGCTCCTCCTTTGAATCTAGTCCGTCTCTGGTGTCCTGTGGCCCTTGCTCACTTGCCGCCTCCTCCAGGAAGTCTTCCTGGCCCTCTCCAGTCTCCTGTCTAGACCAGATGCTGTGCTCCCCCAGGCCCTAGGCCCCAGGCCTCTGGCCTCATACCCTCAGCACCCAGCAGTGGGACTGTGTGTAGCCCACCCCCCACCCCCCCACCCCCGGCTGTGAGCTCCGTGGCTGTCTTCTATGGAGCGTTAACCCTTGCTGGGATGATACCAGAGGGGCATTGTAATTGTCCTGCACGTTTCTACCGCAGGCGTTGGTGGATAGAACTCCCTGGGGCAGAGTCTTTCGTCTGAAACCAAAACTTCTGGCATTGGAGCTTTCTGCAAGTTTATTTACAAAGAGTTTCATTTGGGGGAAATACCACCAAAGGCATCTCCTTTAAATTTCCTAAGAAATCCTGCTTCGGACATTTGAGGCCGTGCTGAGTGCAGTGCAGGAGCTGTGGGGCAGCTGGAGGGAGGTGCTGGGCTCCCAGGGGTGCTGTGGGGTGGGCATCCTGCTCAGCGGCCAGTTAGCCTCGCTGGCAGGCGGGGTGCTCAGGGGAGATGCCTTGGGGGTTCTCTCGGGGGCCTTTTGTCCTGACACCATCCCAGAGGAGCACCCTGCCCCACTGAACCTGCCCAGTGCCCCGGGGAGACCAAACTACGGCCTGAGCCTTATCCCTCTGCCCCTGGGCACCAGGTAGGGGAGCCCCTCACCTCCCACCCGCGGAGATAACTACGTTCCTGGATTCCAGAGCCCTGGGTTGGGGAGAAGGTTCCAGCAGCTCCTGGAAGACGCTCCCCTCCCCTCCCAGATTTGGGGGGGGGCTGTGATGAGGGTCAGAGTAAGAGCAGTCAGGGCCCTCGGAATGTGAGGTGGCAGGAGACGGCCCCGGCTTTGGCTTCTTGTACCTGACCACCCACCTCCCCTTCTCTCCGCCCCACTGCCTGTGCCTCGCCCTCTCCAGCCCCGTCTGGCTGCTCTGTGCCCTCTGTCACCACCCCTGGCTCCCGCCTCTCCCTGGCCCCTCTCTGCTCAGGCTCCCGGAGCAAGGGGCGTGCAAGCCTCGGGGGAGGGTGTGTGTCCGGCGCCCAGGGCCCTGCTCCCTCTTTTGGGGTGTGTGTGGGCGCCCTGTGCACAGCTTGCCACACTCCTAGCTTTTTTCTCATCCTTGCTATTTTGAACACTTCCCTTTTCCCTAAAGATATAAAAACCCAAACAGAAGAGCCAACATTATGCAATGGGGTCGAGGGGAGCAGGGCCCCCAGGGTGTTCCTGAACCAGAGAGGTATAACTGGGTTACCCAGAGAGGCAGGACCCCAGCCCTCAACTCCATCCCAGCTTTCAAGTTCCCTCTTGAGCTTCCTCATTCCCACTCGAGAGAGTCCCAGGGCCAAGCTGCTCGAGGCCGTCAGAAGCTGGGCTGGGTGAAGGCCAGGCTCCTCACTTCCCGGTTTCTTGGGCAGCTTACTTAGCTCCCCCAGAGCCTCCCTGCACCCCTTCCCAGCAGATGGTGCTGAGGCCCGCAGGGGACCTGCCTCCCTTCATCCAGGCGTCCCGCCCGCCGCCCTGCTGGTGCTGCTCGGGCGCCACTGCGCAGCCCTCGGGCGGGAGGTTGGCATCGTGTTCAGTGTTAACAGGGCCGAGGTTTCTGAGACTGCGGTCAGGGGTCTGGGTTGACCTGAACTGAAGTTCCCAGGGGCTCGGGACCCCCGTACGAACACCGGGAGCACCTCGGGCAAACCAGAGCGCGGGCCACCCAGGCTTCTGATCTAGGCACAGGACAGGACTGGAAAGGACAGCCGGGCGGGCGGGAGCGTCTCCTGAGGTTCCTGCCAACTACCTGGGCGGGCCCGTTAACCTCTCGGGGCTCCAGGTTCGTGATGTGCCCACGGGGACCGGGGTGTGAGCGCTCAGCCTGGCCACCGTGGTGCTCACAGGGTGGGGGGGGCCTGCACCCCGCCTTCTCTCCCCGGGGCTCGCTTTCTCTCCCAGTGCTGCTCCCTCCTCTACCCCATGCCCAGCTGTCCATCGATCCAGATCCATCGGTCCAGGTAGATAGGGAGCCTCTCCCGGGAGGAGCGGAGGAGCGAGTGGGCCATCCCTCACTCTCAGCATGTGGTTTCCAGCTGTTTTCTTTCTTTGAGCCTCAGGACGCCCCTGAGGTTGGTGGGGGTGGCTGTGCATCCGAGAGGGTGTCATTTGCCCGAAGCCCCGCAGTAGGGGTGACAGAGTGGGACCTCGGACCCCCCTCTGCCTGCCTGCTCTGTCCAGCGAGGGCTCCGGTCCCTCTCCTCACCCGTCCATTTGCCTTGCAGAGAAGATCTACATCATGAAGGCTGACACCGTGATTGTGGGGACCGTCAGGACCGAGGGGCCTGAGGGCCGTGGCCTGGTGGGGCCGGCAGGGCCTGAGTTCGAGGAGGATCTGGAAGTGGACCATGCCCCCCACTTCCCGGAGCAGGAGACAGAACCACCTCTGGGCAGCTGTGGGGACGTCATGTTCTCAGTAGAAGAGGAAGGAAAGGAGGCCCCCTTGCCCATGACCGTCTCTGAGAAATGAAGCCTGGCCTGGGTTGGGGCTGAGAGGACAGCAGGGTGCCCCCTGGGAGGCCAGGGTGGCATCCGTGGCACCGGGTGGGGGACAGAGGCCCATGTGGCCCCAACTGAGGTTCCAACATCCAGGGGTAGAGCTGCCCGGAGCCAGGGGGTCCTGGGGTCTCTAGTCATGTCCCCAGCCTGGACCCTGGGGGAGCCTGGGCTTTTGCAGGAGGGACCATCTGGGGCTGGGGCTGCGGCTGCGGCCAGCCAGCGGGCACTGGCACCTGGTCCTGCCACTGCTGGGAAGATGCCCTCGGAGCCCTGTGTTCCAGACACACCACCAGGGCCAGGGCAGGGCCCGAGAAGCACGGGCCTCAGCGCTTGCCACTCTCACCTGGGCCATGGGAGCGATGCCCCCTGACCCTGCTGTCCTGCCGCTGGCCCCCAGTCACTGGAGGCCTGGAATGTGGGCGTGAACCAGCGCCGTAGGTGGCTTCTCCTGAGTCCACAGGGAAGTTGGGGCTGAGGCATCATTGGCTGCCCCGTGTTGGCCACAGCTGCGGTGCTGCCCTGGGTGCCCCGGGTCGGGGTGAGGCCCAGGCCGGCCCCCAGCCCTCCCCTGTTCTGTGGCCCCCAGCTCACCGTGGGGCCCAGGGTCGACTGGCTTGACTCATGGCACCCCCACCAGCCCCCTGGGGAGGCGTCTTGGGACCCAGATGCATGCAGACTCTCAGCAGCCAGGACCTGCCCCCGCGGTGGGGGAGCCCCGGCCTTTCCTGGGGCCCTGCCGGCTCCGTGGCACCCCCGCTGCGTCCCCAGATTTGCCATGTGCACAGCCCGGGGCCCAGCCCTGCCGCCGGGGCCCCGCCACTCAGTGCCCGTGGCTGGGGTGCGGGTGTCAGGGCAACGTGGCTTCGCCCTGTCCTTCGGCCTTAGTCTGGATTCTCAGAAGAGCAAGTGCTCCTGTGTGGACCTGAGGCCTCCTCGCATTTTCACACCCAGGAGGAAAGCGCTGTGACGTGGGGCTGCCGGCCCGCGTAGGGACGGCGTGGACACGGCCCGGGAGCAGCCTGAGCCACCGGAGGATGCCGCACCCCGCCGAGCTGGGTTCCGGACATGGGCCCGGGCTGTGAGGGGCGGGATGAAGCGCCCCTCCCTCCAAAGGCCCCTCGTGGAACTTCCGATCCTCTGAAGCTTGATCCTCGGAAAACTTGGAAGGCCCTTAAGGACCCCATGGTTTCAGGACGCTCTGAGGTTGAGACTGAACATGTGGGCACGAAGGCTCCGGGCCTGCCTCCCCGTGGGGTGGGCTCCCTGGTCCCCCACCGACTGGAGTGGCAGCGTCTGAACTCCGTGCGCCGAGTCGGGGTGAGCCCCCCTCAGCCCTGCGAGGGCCAAGTGCCACCCTCCGGGCCCTCCCCCGTTCTGTGGCCCCCACGGTGGGCAGGGGGCTCAGGGTCGGCTGGCCTGGCTCTCGGCGTCCCCACCTGCTCCCTCTGTGGGTGGCCTCCCAGGGCCGATGTGTGCAGAGCCTGCTGCCTGCCCGCGGCGTTAGCACCGCTGGGGGACCTTGAAAATAAAGCCTGTCGTGCCGTAAGGCTCCCGCGCCCTTGGCTCCCCGCGCGGCGGCCTGGGCAGCAAGGACGGTCCCTAGCAGCGGTGGTGCCGGGTTGGCCTGAGCCGTCCTGAAGCCCTGGGCTTGGGGCCTGAGCTGGGAGGGCCCAGTCTGCGTCCCCTCCCCCGCCCGGGGCTCCCCGTGGGGTGGCGGAAGGCGGCAGCTGTGGACACCCCCCAGCCTGTCCCCACACCACCAGCAAACCCGCCGTTCAGCAGGGTCTCCGGGAGCTGTGGCCTTCGGAGGAAACTCCCGGGGCAGCGAGGCCAGGGCCGCTCCCTAAGGTGGAACGAGGCCGAGACCCTGAAGGCCCGGCCCGGGAGCTGCGTCGTCGGGCTGAACCCAAATGGGCACCTGTGCAGGGACAGGAGCTGCCCCGGCTGGTCCCGGGGTGGGGGGGGGCTCTCTCCCCGCCCCCTTTTTCTGTCCCGTACGCGGTAACGGCGGGGGTGGGGGTGCAGAGCTACGCAGAGACCGACCCGGGAGAACAGCCCAAGCGTCGGGTCGGCTGAGCGGAGCCCACGGCGGGCGCCTCACCCGGGCGGCCCCGTGCTGGGCGCACACCTGGCGGGGCCGGGCCGAGGGGCGCAGGCGGCCGGTGCGGGCCGGGCGACCTGGGGGGGCGGGGGGGGCTCGGGCTCCGGCCGTACGTGCGGGTCCCGCTGGGCCGGCTGCGGCCCGTGTGCGAGGTCAGGGCGCCGGCACCGCCGCTCCGCAGGGCCCGGGCTCGTGCTTGCTGCGTGGCCGCTCGCGTCCTGGCGCTGCGAGCCTGTGCCCTCGGGGAGCGGCCCTTCCTGCTCGACGGGTGGGCTCCGGCCTCCCCGGGGCTGGGATGCAGCGGGACCCCCACGGGGGGCAGACCCCCTCGCTCCGCGGGGTGCCCCACAGAGCCCCAGGTCACGGTCCTCGGCCGGCGGGTAGATGGCTCCGGCCGCGGCCTCCCCCGTGCCCCGGGTCCCTCCGCCGGGCGACCCCCGCGCCCGAGCACCCGCCGCTGCCCCTCGCCTGCTCCCCTCCCTCCCTTCTCCAAACCACGTAGGCGAGCGAGGCCCGCGTGGGGGGGCCGGGGGGGGGCCGCGCACTCACGCTGCCCGGTTGGCCCGGGTCCCGCGTGGGTGGAGACGCCGAGAAGGCCCCCGGGCTGCGCAGATCGCCCCGGAGGCCGCGTGCGAGGACACGGGGTCGCGGGGGGTCGCGGGGGCGCCCTGGGTCGGAGGAGCTCGCGCTGCAGCACTGGGGGCGCGGCACGGTCCGGCGGGTGTCCCCAGGGCTCATGTCCCCCATCTGCTGTCCCCCGGCTGCTGTCCCCGCAGGAGGCCGGGAATCGGGAGTCTGGGTTCCCCTTTCTTTGGGTGACTTCCAGGAGAGGGGGACCCCACACCCAAACCCCCTGGGAGACGCTGGAGTGTGTCCGTGTTTGGGGACGGGGTCTCCCCACGTCCTGGCACACGCGTCCCCTTCCATCCGTCGGGGCCTGTCCCTGCTCCGGCAGTTGCAGCCCCGTGTTCCTCCCCCCACCCGTGTCCTAGGTCTGTAACCCGCAGGTGCCAGTGCCCTCGGGACGTTGGTGGGGTGCACGGGTCGCCGGGGCACGTGCTTGCCTGGGGGCGCAGGGCGGGCAGGCCGTGTGGGCCTTGCAGGAGCTATGGGGGAGCCCCAGCCCTGCCACGTCCCCTCTGTGTCCGGGCTCCACGAGCAACAGCCGAGAGGCCGAATATCGCGCCCCCTTGGCCGGGCTGGGGCCCGGGAGGGGCCGACATGCTGACCCGCAGCCACAGCCCCGGAGGCGCCCTCGCCCCGCGGGGCTGCGTCTGTGTCGAGGTGATCATCCGGCTCCTGCCCTCTGGACCCATTTCCTCTCACCTCCAGCTCACCATGGCTGGGAGGTAAGGAGGAGGTTGGGTTTGTTAAAAAAATTATTTTTAATTTTTATTTATTTATGATAAGAGAGAGAGAGAGGAGCAGAGACACAGAGGGAGAAGCCAGCTCCATGCAGGGAGCCCGACGTGGGACTCGATCCCGGATCTCCAGGATCGCGCCCTGGGCCAAAGGCAGGCGCCAAACCATTGCGCCACTCAGGGATCCCGGTTTATTGGTTTTTTAATTTTTTTTTTTTGGTTTTTTAATTTTTAAAAAAAAATTTATTTATTCCTGAGAGACACAGAGAGAGGCAGAGACACAGGCAGAGAGAGAGGCGAGCTCCATGCAGGGAGCCCGATGTGGGACTCGATCCCGGGACCCTGGGGTCACGCCCTGAGCCCTAAGGCAGCCAGGTGTCCCCGAGGTTGGTTTTGAGGGCCCCCCTTGTGGGGAGGCAGACACGGTGCAGGATGCTGGGGGGTTCGGTCCAGTCTGGGTGGACGGTAAAGACTCCTGGCTGATTTTCATGCTTCCGTTTATTTATTTTAATTTGGTGTTAAAAGTAAGTGCAGTGGTGAGCGGGGTTCCTGTTATAGGCAGCTCCGCAGGAGTCGGGGCAGCCCCATCAGACCGGCCCCACGGCCTCCGAGTGCCCGGAGCCTGGCGCTGGGTGCAGCACCCCGCCGTGCTGCCTGGAAAACTTAATCATTTTTGAACAAGGGGCCCCGTGTTTTCCGTGTGACGTGATGTAGCCGATTCTGCACGCGGGCAGCGGGTCATCGGGTGGGGCCTTACCCAGTGCCGAGGCCCGGCCCTACCTCCTGCCGCGTGGCCGCTCGGGCCCTGTTCCCGAACCTCGCAGCTGGCGGCCGACCTGCTCTGCCCGCTCCCCCGCCGCCCCCCGGGGCCCTCGGGGCTGAGCGCCTGAGCCCACGCCCGCCGCTGATTTTACTCGAAGGCCCACAGTGTGGCCTGGGCTGGGCGGGAAAGCGCGGCTCTGCTCCCGGCTGGCCCGGGGGCCACACGTCCAGGGCGCAGGCAGGTGGGCACCGCCTGGGGGTTTCTGTCCCCAGATCCCCCCCGGGGCGGCTCCGCCTCTGCCACAGGCGGCCGCTCCCCAGCAAGCCCCCCCGGCGTAGGAAGCGGGCCCAGTAGCCGGCACAGCCTCGCCCTGGCCACATGCGCAGGGTCAAGCGCAGCCGCAGAGCCCAGGTTCAGGGCAGAGGAGGTGTAGACGCCCCCCGGGTCGTCGCAGAATTCCGAGATCGTACTACGTGGCAGGCACGGTGCTCGACGCTTTCCATAGCACCTCAGGTTGTCCCCTCCGTAGTTTGGTGGTTGTCGCCCCGGTTGCCTCAAGGAAGCTCAAGCACTGTCGCAGGTCACCCGGACGGAACTGGGACCGAAGCCCTCGGTGTGCGGAGCTCGAGCGCCCGGAGGCCCCGCGCGGAGAGCGGCGGGCCCAAAAGCAAGCCGACCTCCATGTGGTTCTAGAATGTTTGAGGCTTTCCAGATAATCGGTTCCCACACCCCAGGTTCCAGATGGGGAAACTGAGGCTGCAAGAGCCCTTGCTGGGCCTCCCCCGAGCGGGGCGGGGGGGCAGGGTCTGGCCCCTTCCCGGGCAGGGTGGGGCCCCCCCAGCTCAGGGCTGCACCTCGCCTGGCCAGGAAGTCACCGAGAGCTGTGGGCAGGTTATGCAAGCGGCTGTCGCAGGGACATTGTTTTTCGTTGCGATTACACTTTGCTCAGGAAGTTCCCGCGGCCCCGGCGTGGAGGGAGGGGGGGAAGGGGGGTGCTCCTGGGGGAGCAGGGTACCGGGACCGAGGAGGTGGCTCCGGGCCAGGCCGCAGCGCAGCGCACTGGGCGGGGCTCCTGCTGTCACCCGGCTCCCAGCAGGCCTGCCCGGCCACCTGGCTGCGGCCCGTGTGTCCCCCCCGCCCCCTGGGCTGTGGCCGCCTGAGTCCCAGGCCCTGCGCACCCCGTCCCTGACCCCGGGTTCCGGGAAGCCGGGCGCCTGCAGTGCACCTCCGGGCTTGCACCTGCCCTGCCTCCCAGGCCGGCTCTGCCCCACTGCCGCCCTGACCCCCACACCCCAAGCCTCTGGAACCGGCTGTGCCCCGGCCCCTCCCAGCCCCTCCCGCCCCTCCCGGGCCTGCACTGGGGTAGGGGCACGTGTCACCAGGACATCGCAGCCCACTGCCCCAGTCCCAGGCCTCCGTCCTCAGCTGTGCTCTCCTCCCCCAGGAAGCCTCCCAGGACTGACCGGGGGCGGGACTTCTGCGTCCCCCCAGGTCCCCCAGCCCTGGCTGTGACAGGGGTCAGAGGCCTGGTTCCGGCCGCCTCCCAAGAGTTCTCTGTGACGAGTTGACCTTGTCCATCCAGCGAGCTGCCCGGAGCCAGGCAGGGGCTGGGGCGGGGCCCCCCATGGACGGGGCGGTGGGGGCTCCGGCGTCCAGCATGTGGCACCGCCGGCCTGGGGCGCCCGCCTGCCCCTCTGGCGCCAGCTGTCCGGCGGGAGGCTCACTCCTGTCCCGTGAGTCCGTGAGCTGCGGTGGGGACAGCCCTGTCCCTGCAGACGTGGCCGCAGCGGCAGTGCGCCCCGGGGCGCCAGGTGAGGCCGGCAGGGGTGGGGGCGTTGGAGACCCAAGCGCGGGCGGGTCGGGGGTGCCCGTGTCTGCGCCCTGTCTCCGCGTGTTGGGCGGGAAGGCGCAGCAGCCTCCTGGGGGACCTGCCGACCGGCGGCCCGGGGACCTTCCTTGGCGTGCGGAGGGAAGGCGAGGCTGGGCGCGGGACCTCGGCAGGGAAGCTCCCCGGGCGCCCCGCGGGCCCGTGCGTGGCCGTGGCCAGGTGCCTGCCGTGTGCGGGCCGGTGGCTCTCAGACCCCGTCTGCGCAGCAGCGCGGCGGCGGGGCCTTGCTCATCCCCGTCCTGGGGAGGGGGCGGCCGAGGCCCCGGGACACGAAGCCGCGTGTCACGGTCAAGATCCCGTGGCCGGAAGTGCCCTGAGTAGGACCCGACCCCAGGCCAGGTGGTGGCGAAGTTGATGCCTTCTTAGTGCCTGAAGTTCCCCCGTCACTTCCCAGGAGCTCGGGTTTCCTGGGGTCCTCATTTGGGCGCCTGGCCGAGCCCGGCTCCGGAGGCTGGGGTGACAGGGCGCGGCCAGTAAGCGTGTGTGGCACCTGCAGGGACGGTGGGCAGGCCTGGGTGGGGGGGCGGTGAGGGGCTCCGGTCCCGGGGAGCGAGTCCTGAACACAGACAGCCCCGTGTGGCGGACAAGGGGCGGCCCCAAGTCGTCCCGGGCTCCTGAGCCAGGTCCCTCTGCCCCGAAGTCATCCCTGTCCCCCGGCCCGGGGCTGGCTGGTGGGCGTGTGCTCGGAAACTTCGAAGTTGATGAAGATTGGGAAATTGTACCGGGGGAAAGATGATTTCTTCCTCGTTTTGAATCGGGGAAAGGGAAAACCTACCGGGAAAATGAGGTCAGTGACTTCGGTGCCGTGCGCTCCCTGCTGACGCGGTCTCGCGTGCTGGGCGCCGCGTGGGGAGGTGGCTTCAGGGCCACGTGGCGTGTCCAGCGCTGCCCCCCCCTTCGCTGCCTGGCCACTCTGGCTCCCAGCTGGGCCTCGGTAGGAGAAGATCCTGGGCCGGGCCGCCTGGCCCCGGGCCAGCTGGAAGTGTGGCGGCCCCCCGACCCGGCCTGAAGCAGTGGGGTGCCCAAGAGGCCCATGTGCAGCACGAGTCGTGACCCCTGGACCTCAGAGCCGCGTACAGCCCCTGCCTCGCAGAGGGCAGACGGGGGACCAGGACCCACAGACGAGGGACGTGTCTGAGGTCACTGGCCTCTGAACTAGAACCCGGGCTGCTGGTACTTTAAGTATCAAAACAGGGGTGCCATGGGGTGTCTAAGTGACTTCAGCTCAGGTCATGATCCCGGGGTCCTGGGATCAAGCCCCACATGGGGCTCCCTGCTCTGGGGGAGCCTGCACCTCCCCACACACTTTCTCTTTCTCTCTCCCGGTCTCAAATAAATAAATAAAATCTTAAAAATATATATATTAAAATGAAAACCAAAACCCTTAATATAATTTGGAAGTAAACATAATTTGGGGGGAGGACTAAATAAACAGAGCCAAAGTAAAGGAAAATAGTAAAAATCATGCACGATTCCAAACCCCTTATAACCATTTCAAAATGTGGGTTTTTTTCCTTTCTTTTAAATAATTTTTAAGAATTATCTTCAGTGACTTATTAACAAAATAAAACTTCTCCACCCATGGTTGTAATCCTTATGGGTCTTTGTCCGTAGCCCTCCTCACACGGGTCAAGACATTTCTATCCCACAATTATAAGTCGTTAGCCCTTCAGGACGGGGACCGTGCACCTGAACCTCACCTCTGTGGAGCCGCCACTGAGGGATCTGCTCCTAGTGATTCTGCATGGAACTTCTAGAGCATTCCTGCTTTTAGTTCTTACTTTTTTTTCTTTTAGTTCTTATTCTTTTTTTTTTTTTAAGATTTTCTTTATTCATGAGAGACACAGAGAGAGGCAGAAACACGGGCAGTGAGAGAAGCAGGCGCCCTGCGGGGAGCCCGATGTGGGACTCGATCCCAGGACCCTGGGGTCACGCCCTGGGCAGAAGGCAGATGCTCAACCACTGAGCTCCCCCAGGCATCCCTATTCTTTTTTTTTTTTTTAATTTTTAAAAATTTTTAAGTCATCTCTATATCCAACATGGAACTCGAACTCGTGACCCCGAGATCAAGAATTGTGTGTTCTATTGACCGAGCCAGGCAGGCACGTCTCTTGCTCTTTTATTTTACACAACAGACCTGCTCCTTCTCAAAATCTGTGCTGTATTAGGGAATCACCTTTGACTATTTCAATTTTAAATGATGTGCATTATTCTACGTCTCTGGGATCCTGGATCCAGACCCTGGGATCTTAGGGTTCTGGGGACGGACTCAGGAGTGAGCCAGGTTAGTGGGGGGCAGGCCTTTCCAAGCGCCCTTCAGATGAAGTCGCTGCCCTTGGGTCTCTTTCTCAAACTAGCTTTCTGTCCTAATGATCCTCGTTACCGATCGTTCGCTGTGTGCCAGCTGCTTCTCACGTATCATCATGTTTACTCTCCACAGCAGCCTCCGCAGGCAGGTGTAGTTCTCACAGATCGAGAAACTGGGCTCAGAGAGGTGTAGTGACTCTTCTACGGTCACCCGGCCAGCGAGTGGCAGAGTTAGGATCCAGAGCCCAGCGATGAGAAAACTGTTATCTTTCCACCTAAAATTCTACTGGAACAAAGAGTTTTACAGCCAAAAACAAAAAAAAAAAAAAAAGAAAGAAAGAAAGAAAATTTGCCAGTCTCTGGTTTAGCTCATTTTCAATTTTTTTTCAATGCCAGACTTTCTATAGAGATGGCAAGAGACCCCCGTGGGCTGGAGACATCTTGGAGGGCTTCAAGGAGGAGGTGGGGGGTTGGAGCGAAGCCGTGAAGGATGGCTTCACATTAGAGGAGGAAAGCATCGCATTTTGAGGTGACGGGGTTTATGCCCAAACCGCCCGGGGGTCCAGGAGGGAGCCCTCTGGGAAGGCGCGTAGATGAAGCCTTTGGGAAGGTGAGGTAAGGACAGGTTTGGAAAAGCTATTTTCTCTAGGAAAAGGCCAAGGATGTGACAGGTACGGGCTTTGCCTTCTGGCGGGGCTCGTCTGAAGAGCTGGGGCCACCAAGCAGGTATCCGCTCCGGGCGATGGGGGTGGGGGGCCCCGAAGTCCACGTCTTCCTAAGGGGCGGCCTGGAGAAGGTCTTGCTCAGGCCGCAGGAGAAACCCCGGGGCCTCCACCACTGAAGGGGAGCCGCTGCAGATGAGTGGGGGCCTCAACCCAGCGGGCCGCTGCCTCAGGCCTGCAGGCAAATCCCTTGGGAAACGGAGTTTTTCGGATTTTGAGGTTCGTCCTAATATCCGTTTGTTCTATGTTACGGTTTCCCACTCTGCTGGCTGTGTGGACTTGGGTGAGCCGCGTAAGGTCATCTCTTGGATCATGTCATAGGGCCACCAGGCTCCGCCGTTGAGCTCACCCGGAGAGACGGCAGGGATCAGAGGGAGCCAGGGGGGCGGAGCGGCGGGTTGGGGGGGCTGCTGGCGCCCATCACCCGGCCACACCCGAGTGTCCAGAGGAAAATAAAAAAACATATAAAAAGACATAGAAGATGCTCCCAAAAAGCGCAGGACACAGCGTGGTGACAGTGCGATGCATCGGTGCTGCCGTGGTGTCAGCTGCCTTCCAACGGTCACCCATGAATTCAGTGCGAATCACAACCGGCGCCTGAAGAGGCTACAGGTGAATTTCGGGATGTGTACGGAAGAACCAACAACCCTGTATAAATCGGTCAGTTTTGAAAAAGAAGAGCAAGGGGGCCTCACTCTACAGGATACTAAGCAGTCGACAAAGCTCTACTAATAACGACCATGTGGGACCATCCCAGGAGCAAGAAGACCAATGGGGCAGGAGATAATCCAGCCATAGAGCCTTGTAATGATGATCGGGGATTACAGGATGGGCTCTGGCCAGTGGGAGACGACAGACCAGCTCACTCTGGAGAAAGTCAAGTCTCTAGATTTTACACACCATGACCAATTTGGTTGGATTTAAGACCTCAATGGGAGAGATAAAAATCATAAAGTGAATGAGAAGAATTATGGAAAAGTACCTCTCTATCCTAGGGTTGGGAAGGACCTTTTGATGGAGATCCAAATGGGGAAAAAATTGGTGTATTTTATTCCATTAAAAAGAAAGACTATATATATATATATATATATATTTCCAACAGCCCTAACCAAGAACACCAGGCCAGTGAGAGAATGAGGGAAGTGTTTGTGATGTCTAAAAATGACAAGGATTAATATCTAGAATATACAGGGAATTATTGCAAATCTACAAGAAAAAGACAGGAAATAATAGAAATACGGTCAAAGGATGTGAATCGGCAGTTCACAGAAGGGGAAACCCAAATGACTAACAAGTACTGAAGAGGTGCTCAAACCCACGAATGTTCAGAGAAATGCAAATGCAACCAGAGTGGGTTCCACTTCACACCCATCCAATTGGCCAAAATCAGAGTGCTGGCTGACGGTGAGGTGGGGGGGGACGTGAGGAAGTGGGACCCTCTCACCCTGGCCGGTGGGGCCGTCCTGGGGCGACTTCCGGCAGGATCTGGGAAATAGGCACACGCTTCCCCCCACCCCGGACCCAGCAGTCCCGCCGCAGAGGAATCCAAACCCCCCACCGATGCCACGGGATGCCCTATGGAGCTCAGCCTGGGACGGGAAGGGGAGCAGAGATTGGGGAAAAAAGGAAGCAGGCGCAGAGCTTTGCTTGGAAGAGTGGGATCCGCTGAACCGCTCGGTGTGAGGCCCTGAGAGACAGCCAGAGAGGAGCCGGCAAGGCAGGGTCCATTCACAGCCGCTGGCAGGTTGTGAGCTACCTGGGAACTCCATCCGTACAGCACGGGGGGGGGGGCATGTTGGGGGGAGCCCTCCTGCCCAGGCCAGAGCAGCCTGTCTGTAACGGGGTGGAGAACTCCAAGGGGGCCCAGGGGAAGCAGGGAAACTGAGGCCAGGGCTCGGTGTGTCCGCAGGGCAGAAGGGGGCCATTGTGTCTTTGCCTGTGTAACGAGAAAGTGGGGACCAGCTGCTTCCCAGCTCCCCTGGGCCCGAAGGGGAGACCGTGAAACTGGGCGAGGAGGGGGTTTTGGAGAGCCGTGTGGCAGGTGGGTGGCCGTTAGGAGGTTGGGGACTGCAGGGTCCTAAGGGTTGGGGGGTTCTGGGGTCCAGAGACTTTGGGGCCCTCATCCCTCCAGTGAGAAGGATGTTCTCAGGGCCAGGGCGAGGCTGAAAGCAGGGAGGAGAATTGAAAGCGCTCTGACAATATGAAGGGCTATAAAAGGAAACCCACTGACAAGATCAAAGGTCCTTGCACATGGGGCACGTGGGAGTCCCACAGGCCGCCGGAGGGAGTGTAACTGGGTACAGCCCCTTGGAGAGGGATTTGGCAGGACCTAGTGAAAATGAAAATGTGCAAACCCCACCGCCTGGCAGTTCAACTTTCTAGGTTTATGACCGAGGAGTCTAGGAGGAGCTCCATCCTGTGCTTCAGGGAGGCAGGCCCAAGGATGGGGATCCCCCAGCAGGGACCGGGCGGAGCAGAGCCCAGCCCCCCCACCGCCCCCACCCCTGGCCGTCCCTTCACAGGGACCGGGAGCACCGTGTGGGGCGGGCAGGCGGCCCAGCACCCCGCAGCAGGTGCAAAGAACGGAGCCAGGCCTGAGCTCATCACACGGAAAGTTCTCAGAAACCCATGCCAAGGGGAGGGGAAGCCGTGGAGGGGCAGAAGGTGAGCCTGGCTTTCTGCCGCTGGCGGAGCTGCAGAGGCCCGGATAGAGAACGGTCCTCCCTGTTGTTTGTGTCAACCCGAGGGCAGAGAAGGGACTAGAGAGATGTAGGGCGCACTCAGAGCACCAGCTGCCTCGGGGAGCCGGAGAAAGATGAGAAGTGGGAGTCAAGCTGGGCTCCGGTCTTAATGATCAAAGCTAGGCGAAGCAAAAATAATTCAACAAAATCTGAGAACCCACTGTTCAGTGTGTATATATATAATTGGTGTCTGTGCAGCTTTTCTAGGTGTTGGGGACCCAGGGGGGAGCAAAGCAGTCAAGGTTCCTGCCCTCTCGGGAGAGACAGAGACGATTCACAAACAGAAATTATATGACGGCGAAGAAGAAAAGCAAAGCAGCTGTGTTAGGGGGTCAGGGCAGCCTGTCTGAGGAGGTGACAGTTGAGCAGAGCTTGGACGGAAGAGAGGAAGTGAGTCATGCAGGTATCTGGAGGAAGGGTGATCCAGGCGGAGGGAACTGCAAGGGCAAAGGTCTGGTGGGAACGTGCTCTGCGTGTTCAGGACCAGGCAGCAGGGCGGAGGGGTGAGGTGTCCCGACAGGAGGTCGGAGAGGTGCGAGGACAGCCTCGGATGCCGACTTTGGTCAGTTCCGGGGAGTGCGAACGTGGCTGTTTCTGATTGTGCGCTTTTTAATTAAAAAAAAAAAAAATCTAAACAAAAATAATGGGAGGTGAAGAGTGAAAAGAGAGATGGGTGCAGCAGACGGCAAGCGGGCGCTGCGGCAGGAGAAGGGCGGTCTCATCAGTGGGGTCCTGCGGGGCCCAGGCGCTCCCACGGCGGGTGCACCCTCTGCGGACCCTGGCAGGCGGGGATTCGAATCCAGCTCAGCCCCGCTCCAGCCCTTCTCCCCACGTCTCAGGACAATCAGGATCCTCCAGGCAGGACAGGAGGGGCTCGCGGTCCTCGTCCACAGCCGGCCGCGGAGCAGGGGACCGTGTGTGGCTCCCGGTTCCCCACCCAGCACATTGGTGGCTGGCTGCTGGGTCAGACCCGCGTGCTGCCCGAGCCCGGCGCCCGAGCCCGCGTGCAGGGCACACTCCCCGTGAACACGGGGCCCTTCCTGGGCAGCTGCCATCACGCAGAGGCGGCCCTGAGGATGAGATCAGCCTCCCCCCCACCATCTAGCTCACAGCTCCCTTGGGTTAGAGACGATTAGAGATGGTTAGAGACCGGGAACAGGGGGCCGAGGTCACACAGGGAGGGGCTGCAATGAGAAGTCCCGGAAGCGTAGCTGGCCCCACTTGTGGGGTTTAGAAACCGGGGGTCTTCAGAACGGTTGGGGCTGGTTTGGGGGTTGGTTCTGGAGAAGAGGCAACTTAGACCAGGGAGGTTCGGGCGGAGTTGGGGGAGGAGGGGGAGGACCGGAGGCTCTCTGGGTTCCCCTCTGCCTGCGGCCTGGGCGTCCTCTTGAGGGCCCTCCTCTCCTTTGGAAGGACGCTGGGGCGGGGGGCTGCTCGGTAGGGCCAGCTTAGCCCAAGTAGCCCAAGCCATGGCCCTGGGCTGGCAGGAGGCGACAGGGAGGCAGTTCAGGGCTGTGGCTAACACCAAGTGTTACTTCCTGTTCGTGATTTTAGGACATGAGTCATCAAGGGGCTGGCCCGGAGCATTATAGGACGCTGAGATAAGCAGGGCGGTGGGAGGAGAGAAGGGCGCTGGCCCTGGTGGTGGGCCCGGCAGGGTTGGGGGGGAGGGCGGCAGGCTCCCCTGCAAGACAGGATCCCGTGGGGCCCGGACCAGGTCAGAAGGAGCTGGCTTTGCAGCCAGTCCTGAGACCTCCCCCGAGTGTGAGCTGCCACTCCCCACCCAACCACAGCTCGGCCTTCCAAACCGCCCCGGCCGCAGCACCTGCTGCAGCTAAACCCTCTGTGTTTCCCAAAAGGTAGCCGTTAGTCACCTGAAGGCCCTAGGGCCCTCCACAGACACGGGGCCCAGGAATCTGCATGTTGAACAAGCCTTGCAGGTGACTCTGATGCTGGCCGAGGCTGGAGAGCTGTTCCTCCAGACGCCTGGCACACAGGGGGTGCCCAGTAAGTGTCGGTGGGCAGCCGGGCTGTTCTTGGGCCCGGTGCCTTCCACTAGCCCTGCCTGCAAAGCAGAGTCATCGACTCGGGGGGGTGACATGGTGGGGGGCCCTGCGAGGGCCGCAGGCTGTGCTGGGTAGGGAGGAAAGGCTCCGGGGAGGCCCACGCCGAGGACATGCAGCCAAACTATGCACGCAGCCCCTGCGTCGGGGACCCGCGGGCCCCGGTCCTGTCTACAGGAACCTGCATGTTCCCCGTTACCCAGGAGCAAAAACAGTGGGGTTTCCTGCGCTGTGGGGCTTTGGGGGCTGAGCCCTGCATGGCCTGGGAGGGATTGGGACGGACCAGCTTCCTGGGCCTCGACTCTGACATCCGCTGGCTCGCTCACTTCTGCACCCCCCTCTCCCCTCCCGTGCACGCTCGTCGCCTCACATCGTGCAACCTTACTGGGCCCCTTCCTCTGCGTATCACCCGGTCACCGGTGGAAAGCAAACCCCTCTGTCCTCCAGGACCACCCCGTCCGGTGGCGTGAGGCGCGGCCGGCTGCGCAGAGCTCGTTGGCCACAGGGGCGGCTCGGCTGGAGTGCGGTGCCCTTCACGCGTGTAAGCTCGCCCGGGAGCTGGGCCCCTGCGTGGCAAGGCGATGTCTGCAAGTCACTGGGCCCAGAGGTGACTCTCAATAACTGCTAGTATCACAATTACTAAGAGAGGAGAGGGACGTGTAAGCAGCTAACCTACGGAGGTGAGGGTCTGCCGGAGGCCCGTGAGAGTGCCGAGCCCTGCCTGGCTCGCTGGGATGTGGTTAAGGGCAAGTTTCACAAGAGGGAGCTGGGCTTCGAGCTGAAGGTGATCGAGTAGGTGATCACCAAGCAGATGGAAGGGGAAGGATCCCCGGGCAGAGCAGCGCCCACGGACCAGGGCACGGAGGAGAGGACTCAAGGTCATCCAGGGAGCCCAGGGTGGTTAGAGTATGGGGCCGGGGGGACGTGCCTCACAGACGGTCTGGGCCGGGATGTGCAGCCTCCAGCATCTCGCTCGGAGGGAGATCCGAGCAATCGCGAAGGCCGCAGGGAGCCACAGGCCAGGGCGCCGAGGACCCCGGGCGTTCTCAGTGTTGGCGCCGCGTACATTTTGGGCCGGATGCTTCTCTGGTGTGGGGCTGCCCTGTGTGTCCTAGGACATCTAGCCGCACCCTGGCCTCTGCCCACCGGCACCACCCTGCCCTGCAATCGTGACAGTCCCAAACGTCTCCAGACATTGGCAGACGTCCCTTGCTGGGCAGGGGCCAAACATCGCCCCTTGATTTCAGATACTGAGTCAGGGGGAGACGACATGACCGCCTCGTGCTTCTGCGAGCTGGCCCCGACCACGCCACGGAGAACAGGTTAGAGGGCCGGACAGGTTAGAGGACCAGGTGAGAGGCCCCTGGAGCATCACAAGTGAGAAATGGCCAAGGCCAAAGCCAGGGCTGGTCTGTGAGGCAGTAGGAAGGGGCGATCCAGACTGAGGCCGGGTGTGAAGGGGGCTCCTGTGCTGTCGCTGCCGTTTACCAGCTTCCCGGTGGCAGGTACAATATGGTGGGTGCCAGGATCAAACCCCACCTCGAAGAGAGAGCTCCGGGCCACCCGTGCAGTTGTTCTGACAGACTGAATGCCACGTGGTTCGCCCAGCATTTGCCATTGCCCATCCCCAGGCAAAAGGGATGCTGGGGTTGGGGACACCTGGGGGGCTCAGCGATTGAGCGTCTGCCTTCGGCTCAGGGTCCAGGAATCGAGTCCCGCATCGGACTCCCCGCAGGGGGCCTGCTTCTCCCTCTGCCTGTGTCTCTGCCTCTCTCTGTGTGTCTCTCAGGAATTTAAAAAATCAAGAAAAAGAAGAAGATACTAGGTTTGGAGATTCTAAGAGAAGGGATTTGGGGAAGGGTATGGCCATTGTGCTGAGCACCCCTTGCTGCCTCTTGAGGTAGGGGGTGCTTCCCTTTATCTTGGGCGAAGCCGCCTGGGGGGTGCTTGATATCCAGAGTTTAGGGCCCAGAAGACTGATAGGAGATCCTTGCCCCTTGTGCACTCCCGAGTGCCCAGGACCCCACGTAAAGGTGTGTGACATGAGTTAGAGCCTGAGGCTAGATGGGCCCGAGGTGGCCGCCCTGGAGCAAGACAGGATGCATGAGGTGTGAGCCGGCCGGGCTGCTGCAGGCAAAGGGCAAGGGGCCACCGTGGACTCCAGGTGAGAAGCCAGCTTCGGGCCATCTCTAACCCAAAGGGCTTCCTCCGGGGGCGGTGCCTCAGCAGGAGAGGCCTGGAGGACCCCCCTTTGTGTTGGAGACAAGGGGATGTAGACAGTGGTGGGCAGCAGGAGGCTCGGGCATCTCTAGTGCAGGCAGGGGGTGCTGTGGTCAGAGGAGTCATCCAGAAAGCCTTCAAGGTCCCCACGAATGTGCCTCCAGAGAATGAGCCAGAAACTGCTTCCAAGAGGCCCCAGTGGGGGGGGGGGGGCGACAACTGTAGCTGCCATGGAACAGCTCCCCAAAGCCTCTCCCCAGCCACGCCTGGCAGGGTCAAGACAGAAGTCACCAGATCCTCCCCTCCGAGGTCCTTTCCGAGCTGGGTTCAGCCGGAGAAGGGGAGAAGCCCCCCTAAGAGACTGGAGCTCTGATGGGTTCCCAGGACTTGCCGAGGTGCGCGAACAGGCTCCGGGGGCGCCCGAGATCCCACGCGGAGGCCGGACCGGGCGGCGGGCCTCGTCCCTCGGGCCTGTGCCAGCTGCTGGCCTGTGCTCAGAGCAGCCTCCGCCCTGCGCCTGCCCTGCTCTCTGGACACTGGGCTGACCCCACAAACTCCGTTTCCCAAGTTCCTTTGTCAAAATGTTTTCCATCTTAGGTTCGGCCGATGGGAGGCACTGGTGGGAGGTCAGTGCGAGGGCGGGAGGGGGAAGCCGGGCTGTCTCCCTCCTTTGTGCTTCTCCTGGGGTCTCCTGCAGTGGCTCCGTGTCCTCCACGGTTCCAGATTCCCCGATGCCCCGGCTCCTGGCCCCCGAGGTGCCACCTCCAGCCCCAGGGGTGGCGGCGGTTCTGAGTGGCTAATCTCAGGGTTCTCTCCCCTTCCCATACTTGTTCTTTTAATTCCTCTAACATTTTTAAAGAGATTTTATTTATTTATTCATGAAAGACACAGAGAGAGAGAAGAGACCCAGGCAGAGGGAGAAGCAGGCTCCACGCAGGGAGCCCGACGTGGGACTCGATCCCGGGACCCCGGGGTCACGCCCTGAGCCAGAGGCAGATGCTCAACCGCTGAGCCAGCCAGGTGCTCCAATTTCTCTAACATCTTTGTAACAAATTCCTGTATATTAATACCCTATATTATATATATGTATATACGTTAACTGTACCCCCTTTTTTCCTTTTATTTTATTTTTTTCTTAAATATTTTATTTATTTATTAATGAGAGACACAGAGAGAGAGACAAGCAGAGACACAGGCAGAGGGAGAAGCAGGCTCCACACAGGGAGCCCGACGTGGGACTCAATCTGGGTCTCCAGGATCAGGCCCTGGGCCGAAGGCGGCGCTAAACCGCTGAGCCACCCAGGCCGCCCTTTTTTTCCTTTAAAGAGAGAGTGCTCGCACGCAAGTGGGGTTGGGGAGGTTGGGGAAAGGCAGAGGGATAGAGAGAGAATCTCAAGCAGGCTCCACGCCCAGCTCGGAGCCCAAGGTGGGACTCGATCTCATGACCCTGAGATCATGACCTGAGCGGAAATCAAGAGTTGGCCCTAACCGACAGAGCCACCCGGGGGGCCCCTAAATACCCTTTATAGAATCACTAGGGAGAGGGTTTGCTTTCCTCCTGACGAGGCTGTCACCCACCCCTTGGGTCCAGCTGATGGAGCTGGGCTGGGAGGGTGGATCCCAGGAGGATCCCCACGTTTAAGCGGTGAAGGTGCCATTCACTGGGATGGGGAGCCATAGAGGGGAAGAGTCAGTGGGACCCACTGGGTTTGAGGTGTGTGCAGATCAGCCATGGAGAACCATTTGCCCTTGCTTCCACCAGGTGACACCCTCCTCCTGGTCTTCGGCTCTCTGTTCTGGATCAGGGAGTCCTCAAGACTTCCAGGTGGGACTTGTGGGGGCCAGAAGAAATCTTTAAGCTAGTTTCAGAGGCCGAGTCTCTATGTGGAGTTAGTGGGCTATGCTGGCCGCACCCTCAACATGGCCTTGCTCTCAGAAATGTTTGGGAACCAGGTAATTTCCCAGACTCCTGGTCAGGAGGTGGGATTTTCCACCCCACAGATCACTTCCCAGTTTCTCCTTCAGCACCTAGCAGCACCATCCTTGCCATGTCCACCATGGGGGTTGGTGGCCCAGAGGAGAGGTCCCTGAACCTGTTGGGCAGCCTGCCTGGGGGGCACGGGGGGAACAGAGCAGTCTCCTTGGAAACGCCCTGTGTGCTGGGGGCGAGGACTCCCAGGGCTGGGGGTCCACACAGGGCCAGCCCTCGCCCTAGAGTTGCCCCTGAAAGGAAGAGGGTGAAGATGGCAGCTCGAGCGGGTACTCAGTGTGAGCCCAGGGAACCAGCCAGCCCTCCGGGGCCTTGGCCTGGGTCGGCTCCTCTTTGGGCCCCTCTCCTTCCTGAGTGGCTTTCTGCCCTGGCCTCTGTGCTGTCAGTCACCTGGCGGGGGACTTCAGAAGGAAGGCAGGGCAGGGGCCCGCAGAAGGGCTGGAAGGATGTTTAAAGGTAGGTGTGCCCGGCGTTCGGCCGCCGAGTGCAGGACTCCTGATCTCCCGCGGTCAGTTCACGCCCCACACTGGGCACAACCTACTTACAAAAAATGTTTAAAGTGGGCAGCCCGGGTGGCCCAGTTGCTTAGCACGGCCTTCGGCCGAGGGCCTGATCTGGGAGACCCGGGATCGAGTCCCACCTCGGACTCCCAGCATGGAGCCTGCTTCTCCACCTGCCTGTGTCTCTGCCCCTCTCTCTCTCTCTCTCTCTCTCTCTCAACCACCCCCCCCCCCGTGTGTCTCTAATAAATAAATAAAAAATCTTAAAATGTTTAAAGGTAAGTGAACGCATGAATAGTGGTACTAGCGGCTAACAGAGCGCACAGCTATTAAGCTGCAGGTGTATTTTGGAAACATAAACCGCCTTGTATGCGCGGGACGCTCTAATGCTCCGAAGGTCCGGCTCCGAGGTCAGTGCAGGGCGCCCCGGGGGGTCTGGATCCCCGAGAAGCGGGAGGTGCCGCCCGAGCTCTGTCACCTTTGGGAGGTGTCCGGCCCAGTTAGTGCCCCGCCCGCCTGACGCAGGCCCGGCTGAGGCCCGCGGGAGAGACTCGGGGGGCAGCGGGCCCTGGAGGGAGGCTGCGGGGTCCCGGGCCGGAGCGGCTGGCGCGGGCGGGGCCGGCCCGGCGGGTGGGTGGGAGGAGCCCGGGTGGGAGCGGGGCCTGCAGGGGGCGGGGCCAGCGGGGGCGGGGCCTGGAGGGGGCGTGGCCTGGAGGGGCGTGGCCTCGAGGCCCCGCCCCCCCGCCACCTGCCTCCCTCCCGCCGCCCGCCGGCTTTCGCTTTCCGTCCGAGGCGCGGGAGGCAGCGGAGCGCGGGGAGGAGGCGCGAGGGCGACAGTCGGGGCCGCCCGGGCCGCCCGCACCATGGCGCCCGCCGCCCTGTGGGCCCTGCTGGCCGCCGGACTGCAGCTCTGGGGCGCGGGGCGCGCCGTGCCCGGCCAGGTGGGTGCCTCGCGCCGCCCTCGCGCCCCGGCCGCGCTCCCCCTCCCCTCCCCGCCCCGGGGCACCCGGCCCCGCTCCCCCCACCCCTACCCACCCCGGCCACGCTCTCCCAGCCCCTACCTACCCCGAGGCGCCCCAGTCGCGCTCCCTCCACCCCTACTCACCCTGGGGCGCCCCAGCCCCGCGCCCTCCACCCCTACCCACCCCGGGGCACCCTGGCCCCGCTCCCTCCACCCCTACTCACCCTGGGGCGCCCCAGCCCCGCTCCCCCCACCTCTACCCACCGCGAGGCACCCTGGCCCCGATCCCTCCACCCCACCCGCCCCGGGGCACTCTGGCCCTGCGCCCTCCACCCCTACCCACCCCGGGGCACCCTGGCCCTGCTCCCTCCACCCCTACTCACCCTGGGGCGCCCCAGCCCCGCTCCCCCCACCTCTACCCACCCCGGGGCGCCTGGCCCCGCTTCCTCCACCCCTACCCACCCAGGGGCACCCTGGCCCTGCTCCCTCCACCCCTACCCACCCCGGGGCACCCTGGCCCCGCTCCCTCCACCCCTACCCACCCCAGGGCACCCCGGCCCCGCTCCCCCCACCCCTACCCACCCCAGGGTGCCTACCCGCACTCCCTCCACCCCTACCCACCCCAGGGCACCCCGCAGGGGCTCAGGGCAACCGAGGTGCCGCCCCCACCGGCGAGACGACCATGGCTCGTGCACCCAGACCCCCGCCGGGCACCCCGCCCAAGGCCGCCAGGGCTCGAACCCGGGTCCCCAGGACAGCCCCGGGCTGCTCCCCACTAGAGCCAGCACCCCACCGGGCAGGTGGTTCCATACCAGGGTGCTGTCCCCACTGGGGCCGCGGGCACCCTCTTCAGACTTCCTCCTCCTCTGGGCTATGGTTTTCCTCTTTCTTAGAAATACCAGGGCTGCGCCCTGAAAGAACAGGGCCAGGTGTGCAGTAAGCGCCTAATAAGGGCACAGGAGGGCCGTGGGCTGTCTCCCGCACTCTTTGCACAGACCCCCCACCCCAGGACCAACTTGGGGTGTCCGGGGACCATTTCAGAGCCTGTGCTCTGTGGGCTCTGGGTGATGGGAAGGAGACAGTGTCTTCAGGGCCCCATGGGCTTAGTTCTGGGGACACAGGAGGTGAGGGGGGCCTTCTGGGCGTGTTATCAAAGGCATCCGGGGTCCCTCAGGGACTCCAGGAAGGTGGAGGAGGTGTTGGTCAGCGTTACCTGCACCCACCTCAGTAGCAAGGTGGAGCGTGCGAGGAGATTGCTCATCCTTTGCCTTCTGGGGCTGTCCCCGTAGCCTGGTGGGACAGAGTAGCCCCATTTCACAGAGAAGGCAAACAGAGGCTCAGAGAACTTGTATTTCATGGAAGGGCATGGGGGGCGCCCTTCCGTCAATCCCGCCTGGCCTGGTTGGGGAGGCGGTGTGCCCTCGCGCCTTCCGTGGTGCCCTTACGCTGATGGACGCGCCGTGTGCCGACCCAGGTGACCACCTTGGCCGGGCGGACGGGGGAGGCGGCACTGACTCGTGTGGTGAGGCGGAGTGATTCACTGGCTGTGACTGGAGACGGCTTTAGAGTCCGGTTCTTGAGGGCAGAGGATGGAGGCCGTGGGACCAGAACTGACTCCCCCGCAGTGGGTGCCAGGATGTGCCCTGGGGCGGCCCCAGAGGGTGTCCCAGCTCTGAGCGCAGGAGCGAGTCACAGGCCCGGGCCTGGAGAGGTGCCGTCCGTCCCCGGAACCCTGGGGTCCCGGAGGCTCCTGGGGAAGAGGAGCAGGCCCAAGTCCTGGGGGAGCGTGGGGGCCCTCCGGACCAGCTCTCGTCCCTGCCCGGGTGCTCCACGGCCTGGCGCCACTCTCTGGCCCCACTGCCCCCCGACCTTCCCTGTGGATCGCTCCTCCTGCGGGGGGACCTCCGTCCCTGCCCATCCCTGTCTCTGGCCTCCAGCGGCAGAGGCACAAATTGCCCCGAGCGTCCGAGGTCGGAGTGAGCCGCGATCTGGGTTCTCTCTGCCACCTCTCGCCCCCCATCCCCCGGGCGTGTCCCGTCCCCTGGCCCGCTCCCCGGGAAGCCTCCCCTCGGTCTCCCAGCTGGATCTTCTGCTCTTCGCTCCTCCTGAGGACAGACTCTCTTCTGCTTTTAATCCAGTCTGTCTGACCCACCTCAACAGATGGAAATTTCCTGGACTGCAGGGCCCATGGGGTCCTCCTCCCCCTTGGTAGTCCCACAGTAGCTCCTTTTTTTTTTTTTTTTTTTTTTTGGACTAAGTGCCAGGCACTGTCCTCGGCCTTCGGAATCTCACTGAAGGCTTCCTTACGGCGCCTCCTCAAGGGGCAGGTGTGCAAACCGAGGCCCAGGGATGGGGTGACATTTCCCAGGACTGTAGAGCCGGGGGCGAGCGGGGGCTGCGGGGACCCGAGCACGGAGCTCCTGTCGCTCTGGCCTCCCTGTGTCTATCTGCCCCTCCTGCCCCCCCTGCCCCAGGTCCCGCATGCTCCCTGTGAACTCAGCAAGGTGGCTGTGAGGAGGGAGCCCCCAGGAGACCTGGCGGCAGGTGTGGCAGGCTGGCTTTGCCACCAGGGCTCTCGCCTCCTTTAAAATCCGTGTTTGCTGGCTGGCGTGGATGCGTCACTCCCTCCTCTCATTCGGGCATCGGGCAAGTGACCGGCAGGAAAGCTGGCAGGGTAGGCGAGCACTCGGTACCCTCCGGGGTGGGCGGCCCGGCCGTCGGGCTGTCTGCTCCTTGCTGGGGGACGGGGCCCACCTCCCGCCGCAGCTCCTGAGGCTGCGGGGCCACTGCGTGCCTCTTCATTACCCAGGGCCCGGGCCAGCTCGAGTCTAGGGGAGCGCCGGGGGCTCCCAGACTGGCCTGGGGATGGTGGTCTTTGGAGTGGAGGTGGCTGAGTGGTGTCCGTGCTGACCCGGAATGTTCGTTTGGCCTGCCCGACGTCCCGGAGGGGCACCTGCCAGCTGATGAGGCTGTGGCCTGGCAGTGGGGCACCCCAGCACAGGGCCGGGGCAGGCGGCCGGGTGCCCTGCCACGGTGCCACTCATTCATTCCCCCAACATGTGTGGACACCTTCTCCAGGCCACCCTGGTGCTGGGCTCTGGGGACCCCGAGATGCTCCAGCCCTGCAGGAGCCCCACTGCCAGGGGTTGTGGACCTGGGCACTGCCCCACCTGCCCTGGTGAGCTGGGCCCCGGCAGTGAGCCTCCGTCCGTTCTCCTGTCTGTGCACCTTGCTCTCCTTCAGAGCCGAGTGCGTGTGAAGGGCATTGCAGCAGATACGGCTGAGAACCTGCCCGCATTTTAGTGTCCGGTGACCCTCACCGCCGTCCTGGGGCCTGACCCAGGGGCTCCTGGAGCACTGTGTTTCTCCAGCGTGGGGCACCTTTTAGGGTCCTGACCATCCAGTGTTTCCTGGGGGCATAGCCAGGAAGGTTGTGCATTAGGTGGGGTGGGTGGGGGGAATTTTGATGCCAGCCATGGTGTGTGTGTGCGTGTGTTACATTTAGTGCTAGTTCTCAGTTTTATGCCATGCTGGCTGCTTTTCTGATCCTTGAGCATGCCACACAGACACCTACCTCAGGGCCTTAGCACTTGCCTCTGCCTTCATCTTGAATGCTCCTCCTACTGATGTCCTCTGGTTTCATTCACTCCACTTCCTTCTGCTGAAAGAAATGATTCTCAGAGAGCCCTTCTCTGACCATCCTGCCTAGGAGAGCTCCCCGCCAGGCGTCCTCCCTCCCCTGAACTGCTTTGTTTTGTTTTAAAATATGTTATTTATTTATTTATTTGACAGAGAGGTAGAGCCAGAGAGCGCACAAGTGGGGGGAGCGGCAGAGGGAGAGGGAGAAGCAGGGGCCCTGACGTGGGGCTCAATCCCAGGACCCCAGAATCGTGACCCGGGCTGAAGGCAGACAGCCAACCGACTGAGCCCCCCAGGCGCCTCTCTGCTCCGTGGTCTCATGCAACACCTGTCATCTGTCCTATTTCTTTCACTTCCGTTGCTCCTTCCTACTGGAACGTCAGCATCGTGAGGGCCGGGACCTGCCCTCGGCTCGCAGCCCAGAACGGGGTTCCTAGCACACGTGACACTGGGCCGCGTGGCTGTTGTGGGGCTGTCCTGAGTGTAGGATGTTTAGCAGCATCCCTGGCCTCCACCCACTCGACGCCACTAGTCACCCCCCTTTCGTTGTGGCAAAGATGTCACCCCCAGTGTAAACGTCCCATTGCCCTGGTCGGGAACCAGCGGCTTGGAACAGGGCCCGGCATGCAGTAGGTGCTCAAACGTGTTGAATACGTGGGCGACAGTATTCACTTGAGCTGCGGAACCGCCCCGTGTTCTGGGTGAGACAGAAGAGCGTGAGAAGCCAGGGGTGGCGGGGCTGCTTCCAGTCCGTCCCCCTCCGTCCGGGGTATTTCTCGGGGCTCCGCCTTGTGCTGCGCTCGGGTCTGTCTGGGCGCGGGTGCTCTCCCTAGAGTGCTCCTTCCTGTCCCCGACATCCCCACCCGAGCTCGTGACGGGGCCACCCACTGGCAGTGACTCAGGGCCCCTGTCCACATGTGACTTGCCCAGAAGCAGGCAGGGAGGGAAGCTGGGGCTTGGGGAGGAGAGCGGGGTGCCACCAGGGGAACGGGAACCGGGTGGAGGTGCCGGCGCCCCGAGTTCCGGCCGCCCGGGCTGGCCATGGGGAAGCGGAGTTGATGACTTAGGGGAAGGGCCCAGGCCTCGGAGTCACAGGGCCCTCAGCTCGGTCCCTTCCCCCGCTGTCCAGGCTGCGTCCTCGCCTCGGGGACTCTGTGGTCATCGCGCTGGCTCCCGGTCGCTCGGAGGTGCTCCCCGGGCTCCCCCAGCTCCCCCAGATCCCCCTGCTCCCCCGGCTCCCTGGCTCCCCAGCGGCCACTTGCGCGTTTGTGGCTTTGCAGGGCCTCACCTGACTCCGGGTTGCGGGGCGCTCTGGCTGAGGGGGGTCTCTCTGTCCCTGAGCCGTGGGGCCCCAAGGCCTGGTGGAGCCCCGAGAGCAGCCTCCCGTGTGCCTACCCTTGCCCAGCGGCCTTTCCTACCCCGGCCTCCACCCTGGGGCCACCCATACTGGCCGGTCGCCTGTGCTCGGGGCCTGAGCTTGCGGCCACGGCTGTGGGGTCAGTAAGGCCCACCCCCAGTCCTTGAGAATGGCAGGTGCTTTATGACATTTGAGGGTGAGCGAGGGGGCACATTCGGTGTGGCGCCGTGGACCCTGATGACCCACGGCCTCAGCCTTCCCGCCTGTGGGATGGGCCTTCCGGGCTGTCTCTAAAACCTTGTCTCTCGCCTCTGTGCTCCTGAACTTCTGTTTGCTCGTAACCCCGCGGAGGGAGAGCCCCGTGGAGGATCGTCTGAGGCCAGGCCGTCCGTTCTCCGGGCTCTGAGGGACTTCTGAGTCAGCGAGGCTCCAGCAAGGAGCCCCGGCCTGTCAGGAGAGCAGCGCTCCCAGCCGAGCGCGGTCCTGGGCTTGCGTGACGGCGCCCAGGTCCTTTGCTTCTCTGGGGCTCGGCATCCCAATCTGAAGCCTCCCGTCGCCCACCCCGTCGCCCACCCCGTTACCCACCCCGTGACCCACCCCCTTACCCACCCTGACATTCTCTTGGATGTCGGGCAAGTGCCGGCTCTGCACATGCTTGCCACAGGCCACGGCCGAGGGGTGAGGGGTTTGGAAGTTCCCCCAGGAAGGAGAGCCCAGCACCCCGCGCTGTTCCTGGCTTGGCCTCCCAGACTGCCTTCCTGCTGACCTCAATCCCCTTGGCTTTGCTGGAACCATCTCCCTGACCCAGGCGCCGTTAGCATCGAGGAATCCTGGCTGCCTGTCCACTCGCTTCCGAGATGCAGCAGCTCCAGGCAGAAGGGGATTCACGGGTCCCCTGCCTCCCTGCCCCTTAGTAAGGTGCGGAAGCCAGGCCCGTCGGGGCTGAGACCGTGGGCACGTGTGCACCGTGGGTCTCCGCTGCAGGGCCGGCTGTCTGGGAACCCCCAGTTCAGGGAAGCCTGGTGGGGAGCGACGGCTTCCTCGAAGAAGTGCCTTGCCACCTGCATCGGGCACCTGCCCTCCGCGCTGGTTCGGGGCCCTGCCGGCCTCCTCCGCGGCCCAGGGCTGTGGGCATCGCCCCCCTCTGCTGCACTGTGGCAGGGCCCACCCCCCGGGCCCCACGGTCATTTTCCACCGTAGTGTGTTGTGAGGTCATGGGGTGGGGGTGGTGACATCACTGTGGTTTGGGGCTCTCGGGTGACGCACCTAGTAGGAGGAAGTGTCTGTTTACCGACCGACCGGGGTTCGGAAGACTAGGTTTCCTCCCGCCCCGAATGTGAGCGGTGCTGGGGGAGCCGGGTGGGGAGCAGCTGCCCAGGAGGCCCCAGGCTGCAGCTGTGGTTGGCCTCTGTGCCCTGCTTTCTCGATGAGGGGGACACCGTCCTGCCACCGCCTCGGGCCTCCACGTCCGGCTTTGCGGAGGTGGAGGGGTGGGGACAGGTGTGTCTCAGGTGTCACCCGTGAGGTTTATGATCCCCAGACGGTTGGCTCCACCTCCAGAACGAGAAGGCCCATCAGCCAGGTCTCCCGCGCCAGGGGATGACATGGGCACAGAGCGAGGCTGCAGACGCCCCTCCCGGGCCCCGGGTGGGCCTGCGTGGGGCAGACAGGGCGTGTGGAGGGCCCTCTGACTTCAAGCCCCGCGGGCGGGTCTGTTTCTGGAGCGCTGGGTCCTCAAGAGGCCAGCAGACCCGGGAGCCGGGGCCCTGGTGGCCCAGCCGCCGACCAGAGACGCAGCAGAAATCCCCAGGGGCTTTTGTTTGTTTTCCTTTGCTGTCCAGACAGTGGCCCACCGAGTGTTTCCATCTGAGCTTGGCCCTGGGTGGGTACGGCTGCTGTGGCCGCGGGTTCAGGGAATCGAGTGGGCCTGGGGGGCGGGGGGCGTCTGGGGACAGGCGGGCCGTGCGCGGTCTCTTCTGGGCCGTCCGTGGGAGGCCTTCTCGGGGAGGTGCCAGAGGCTGCCGACATGACCGCAGCCCGGGGCCGGGGCTCTGAGGCCTGGTCCTGGCTCAGCCTCCGGCTCTGAAGGGCTCGGCCCCTTTCTTTCTCCTCGCGCGCGACCCTCAGCCCCCGGACCTGGCCCACCCTGCCTTAGAGTCCTTTGGCCCCAGGTGCTGGGGGTGGCGCTGTGCCGTGCGGGGTGGGGGATCGTGGCTGTGGGCAGAGGGGGGCGCAGCCCTGGCCTCCGCGTGGCCCCACTCCCACGGCCCCACTGTGGACCTGACGGTGACTCCGGGGCGGGGTTGTTCCCAGCACCTCACCTTAGGTAGCAGGAGCCCCCTGCACCGCCGGCATCCTGGGCGCCCCCGTTTGGCCTTGCTCCTGCTGACCCACAGCCCTGCTCGCAGAGACTCCGTCCCGCTCGTTCCGGGAGCCTCTTGCCTGCTGCTGCGGCCTCCTGTCCCCTCCTGTCCCTCCCCACCCCGCCATCACCCCCATCTGGATGGCCCCTTGGTCACTGCCCTCATCTTTTATTGTCACTTCCCTGCCTCTGCCCCTGATCCTGTCCTCTCTCAGGTCCTCGGCCTGCAATGACCACACGGGGATCCCTCTGAAAGCTGAGCCCTGAGGGTGGGCGGGGTGGGGATGAGTGGGTACAGGAGGGGGTGGGCGTGGAGGGAGGCAGGGCGGTGGCTAGACTGTAGCTGAGGGGGGGGAGCCTGGCGAGGAGCAGTGACAGCACAGGGGGCTGGGGGCCGCGGGGGACCAGCTAACGCAAGCAGCGGGACACGTAGACTGTGCTAACGGTGGCAGCCCCAGCGATCTTGGGAGCGGCTACTAAATAGTCATCTTTTTTTTTTTTAATGGTTTTATCTATTTAGTTGAGGAGGGAGGAGGGGCAGAGGCGGGCTGCGGGGCTGCATCACGGGCCCTGAGATCATGGCCTGAGCCAAAGGCAGCCGCTTAGCCGCCGAGCCCCCACCCCGGGCGCCCAGCGCTTTCCGTGTCCTATTTCCTGACGGCTCACCCCAGCCCCCGGAGCGGATACTGTCTGCGGATGAAGAGACTGACGTTTATTAAACAGACGAAGTCTCGAAGTCTCGTGCTGCTGGCTCGTAAGGGGGAGTCTGAATTCAACGTGCTGTCCGGGGTGGGGGCAGTGGGAGCCACTGCTGGTTAGAGAACGGCCTGGAGGGGCAGTGAAGCAGAGGGGGCCCCACGGGCTGCAGGGAGGGCTAGGGCCGTGGAACAGGCCGCGGGACAGAGGCCCTTGGGAGGCGGAGTTGAGTCTGTGTCCCACCCTGAAACGCAGGGTCCCTCTGCCCTCGGCCCTGTGACTGGCCCCAGCCAGAGCCAAGTGACTGGTCACCATCAGAGCCAACGCGGGGCCACAGGGAGGGCGTGGCCGGGGCTCGGAGACCCTGGCGGGGCTGGACCCGCTCATGTCAGGTGTGCCCGGTGTGCCGGGAGGTGGGCCCTGCACGGGGCAGGACCTCCGGGGGCGGGGGTGGGGCCAGGCCTTCTCCGGGCGCTCAGTCCTCACGGCCCCCAGGAGGGGGACCCGCAGGACCCCCATTTTATAGGAGGGGCAGCCGAGGCCCCGGTGTCGAGCCCTCTGCTCACTGAGGCAGAGCCAGGATCCCACCGCGGGCGATCGGAAACCTCCCCCGGGGATGCGATGGTGGTCGCCAGCCTGGAGGGCTCCCCAGCTGAGGACAGACCCCTCCCTCCTGGGAGCCCTCTCCTGCCCGCCCCCCGCTCCCCGTCCCATGCTGGCTCCAACTTGTTTTGACTCCTTAGAAATGAAAACCTTTGCTTCTGTTAAACAGTTCAGCATCTGTTAGGCGCCTGCTGTGTCCTGTGCAGGGGCCGGGCCGGGCCAAGCCAAGAGCAAGGACCTACCAGAAGCCCTGGGGGCACAGGGTGCTCACTGCAGGCCGCGCTCAGCCCTCCGGGGCCCTGTGTGGCCGGCCTGCATCTGTCTGTCCGGTCCTACGGGTGACAGGCCCCAGGCTGCAGATTGGCCGGGCTGGGATTAGACCCGGGGACCTTGAGCTCAGGCCTGAGGGCGGTGGAGCAGGTGGTTTTAAACCGAGCCACGCTTGGCTGGGGGCAGGTGGCTTCGGGTCCTTCTGGAAAGACCACGAGGAAGGAGGCTGTGGCTGGAGGAGACGCCGGGACTGGGGGGCAGGAGCCGAGGAGGAGATCGAGGAGGCCACTCAGGCAGGCCAGTGGGGGGAGGGGGGTGCAAAGGGGTGCCCCCCACCCCCAAGGAGCCAGCGACCACGCCCTGCCCGAGTCCAGCGCTGGCACTCGGCACAAGGCCCGGCCCCAAGAACCGGATACCAGCCTGGGCTTCCTGTCTGCCCCGGGCTCACTTCTGAAGCGACATCACAGGCAGGAGGCAGGGAGTGGGATGTGTCACCTCGGGGCCGCCGCCTGTGATGTGGTCTGCCTTTTCTGACGCAGATGCTGTTCCTCTCCATGACGGCAGACGAGCCTCTGCTGCGCGGGCCCAGCCCAGCTCGGCCGGCCTGACGTGGCCGCACCCCGCAGTCCCCGGGGCTCCCGCGAGCCCCCAAGGACGGGCCCCAGACGGCTCTGCAGCTTCCTCGGGCGCCGCGGGGCCAGGGGCTGCCATGCAAATGATGGGGTTTCTCTATTGCTTGAAGATGGTTTCCAGCTGTGTAGGGGTCTGGGGTCCGCAGGCGCCTCCGCCCTCCCACGGCTGCACCTCTGCCCCTGGGGCCCTGGAGGCCCCCCGGGACAGTCATGCGCCCGCCTGTGCCTTGTCACTCAGTGTTCCCAGGGGAGTCGTGTCCCTCTCGGGAGCAGGACAAGACAACAGGGCATGAAACCGTCCGAGGACACGGAGCAGACGTGGCCGTGACTAGCTGCTGTCTGCCCCTTGCTGTCTATCTGTTCTCGGACGTACTGTCGAACCTCCAGAAGCCTCTATTTCTGCATCCCTAAAATGGGGTAACATTGATGACTTACGTCGGTGCGGGGGTAAACGAGGGGACGCACGAGGTGCCCAGTGCCGTGTGTATACAGCAGGTGTTTATCCTGGGGCCACGCCCCTGCCCCCATCTTTCTGACTCTGTGAACAGGGTAGGTTCGAGGGGCACATGCTACTCCCCAAAGCCCGAAGCTTCTCCCTGGAGCCCCTTCCCTCCTCCTCCCCTCCCTGCACGCAGGGGCGTTCCCCAGGGAGCCTGGGAGTGCAACCCCCTTCCCCACGATACTAGCATCTAAGCTGGAGGGGGGGGGTCTCCAGAAACTCAAAAAAGCCTTGACAAACCCCAAAGACATTGCACACGTGGTGGCAGGAAGAGCAGAAGGCTCCGTCCCCCGTTGCAGAGCTTTCAGAGGACAGTGTCCTGCGGCAGCTGCGGCTTCTCCTTCCCCTGCTCGGCCTTCCTCTCTCTCACTGTCTATTTATAAATAGGAGAAGGGACTGAGGGCCACCACCTTGGGGTACATTCGGGGCCGGGGCCCCGCTCCAGGAGCGGGGAAGACTGGGAAGTCATCTGGTGCAGGGTTGCCCAATTGCCCAAGAGAGCGCTGACTCAGCCTCCAGAATCCGCCTTGCAGGGCTGCCCGGCTGATGGCCCTGGTGGCGCGGCCACCTTGCCCGGTGCTTCCTCCCCCGCCTCCCTGTGCCACCGCTGTGGTTTCTTCTCCTCCAGGGGGAGGGAGGGGAGGAGGCCAGGAGGGGAGGGGCTGCCGCGGGGACAGGCAGTCCCGCTGGCCCGAGCGAGGTCTGGCTCTCTGTTTGGCCCTGGCAGGTTCTGAGGCCCGCTGGCCGTCAGGAGCTCACAGCCGTACTACTGCCCCTTATTCCGGACACTGTCCTCTGGCCACTTAGTCGCCCTCCAGGCCCTGGCTTTTGGCCACCCAGCCAGGCTCTTTGTTTGGGGTCCTGTCGCCCCTGCAGATGTTCCCCTGGCTCTGGCCTGTGGGACCCTCCTCTCTGCCCCAGTTGGGCCTCCAGCCACTGTCACGGCAGCTGGCCTGCCACCGTCTCCTGACTTCGGTCCTCGAGGAGTAGGTCAGCGTGGGTGGCCCTCCAACTCCTAGGGTCACAGGTCAGCCTCCCCACACTTGGCCTCAAGGTGGGCAGGGGACCCCCTCCTTTACAGGGCGGCATCCAGCACCGCGCTGGCCCCGCACAGCTTGCTGC
Organism: Canis lupus dingo; assembly: GCF_003254725.2. Classification (NCBI taxonomy): domain Eukaryota; kingdom Metazoa; phylum Chordata; class Mammalia; order Carnivora; family Canidae; genus Canis; species Canis lupus. The sequence continues at coordinate 82,790,494 of NC_064244.1, read as the reverse complement.
CCAGTCTTGTCCTCGCCTTGTCCATTTTCAGCTGAAACCAAGCAGAAGGAGCGGTTCTAATACTCCGTCTGACACAAGGCTACCACTTGGGGCCTGTGCAGACCTGAGCGCTCCCCCGGGGGTCCCCGGACCCTGCCTGTGCTCCTCCAACAGCCCCGGGAGGAAGCAGGGCAGGGCCTTGTGTCACCATTTTACAGGTGACGGTGTTGAGGCTCAGAGAGGGGGACACCCACACGTCCCCCAGGACCAGCGCGCACCCAGACCCCCTCCCGGGATGCCGGGGGTCTGCACCTCGGGTCCCTCTGCTCCCAGAGGCCACTTGCACAGGTTGCCCTCACCCCGGGCAAGGAAGGAGGGGCAGGGGCTGGGGCCTCCCCCGGCCCCAGCCTGGCCTCACACCCCGGCCCCACCTCCCAGCTCATTCAGTCTTTCCGAGGCCTCTCGGGCCACCCACTCACCACCCGGTCCTCTGAGGTCTGGGAGGGGCCTGAGCCTTCTGACCAGAGCTGGAAGGGGCTTAGAGCACCCGCCAGGCGCAGGTACCGTTGCCAGGCCAGGAAACAGGCGCAGAGAGGGCGGGCCCTGCCCACCTGAGAGGGGTGCCTGAGGGGGACGGGGTGGGGGCACCTGTGGGTGGGCCTAGGGGGTTGAAATCCAGTCTTCCTGGGGTGGAGCACGCAGGCACCGTGATGCCAGGGAGGAAGCGCGGCTGGAGGCGAGGAGGCCGTTGAGGCACAGTTTCCATCTGTGACTCGGGGGTAATAACAGCCCTGAGCTCTCGGGTGGGTGCGGGCCAGAGGGGCGGGGCGAGGGGGCGGCTGGGGCGGCCTGGCCTCCACCCAGCATGGTCCCCACGTCCTGGCAGGCGGCAGGCGGCAGGGCAGGGGCGGGGTGTGCGCCGCTCGCCCCGGACTTCGTGCAGCAGCGTCACTGGGAGGCTGGTCCCCGCCCCTCTGGGCCCCGCCGCCGCCCCTGCCTGGGCCCCCGCGGTCTGCCTGCGCCTGGCACGCGGCTCCTGCTCCTGCTGGGCTGTGCCTTCGCCCGCCGCCCGCCCCGCCCTGCCCCTGCCCGCCAGGGGGGAGCCCCGGCTCAGGTGGCAGGTGCCCCACGGGCTGCAGCTGCGGAAGACCCGCCTGTACCGAGGCTCCTGGGGGGTCACCTGGGAAACAGGCCGGAGCTGAGGGCAGAGGACGGGGCCTGTGGTGATGATGTGTGAGGCAGAAACGGAGCCCTACGGGCTCCCTGCTCAGGGCTCCCCACTGAGCAGGGCGGCTCCCTCTCCCTCTGCCCCCCCTCATGCTTTCTCTCTCTCTCTGTCTGTCTTTATCTCTCAAATAAATAAATAAAATCTTAAAAGAAAAGAAAACAAAGGAAAGAGCCCGAGTTAGAGACCCTGTGTGCCCGGTGAGCCAGGGCCCCAGTGCCTGCTGGGCGCGGAGGTAGATGGACGGGGCGCGGCGCCGCAGTGACCCCGGGACGAGGGTGTCGCTCCGTCTGCATCTGCAGTCCTGAGGGGGAGACCAGAGGTTCCTCTGGCAGGACCAGGACGAGAGGCAGGACCCAACTCCACCCCAGCCTTCTTGGATGACCTCAGACAAATGGCATGACCTCCCTAAGCTGTGAGATGGGTGCACGCCCGCCTGCCCTTGGGGTGGAGGGAGGGTTCCATAGCCCTGCACCCGGCCGGCACATAGTAGGTGCTTACTGAATACCCCGCGGTTGGTCTTCCTCCAAGGGCCAAAGCAGAGAACCCAGAAGAGTGATGGAGGCCACATGTTTGGGGGGGCCCTGGGGGTCCTGAGTCTGTGTCAGGGGAGAAGGGAAACTTGGGTGCCTGTTCTGGGGCCCTCGTTAGAGAAGGAGGCAGGGGAGGGGGCAGCAAGGAGTGCGGGTCCTGTTGTAGGCTCGGGCATGCCCCCTCCCCTCTGAGCAGCTGGGCTGTGGACCTTGCGGGGAGAACCGCACCCCCCCCCACCCCGGATCTGGGCACACGGTTGCTCCTGGGAGGCAGCAGGTGCTCCTTCTGCAGGTTTCTCCTGTCCTGGGAGGAGGGAACCCGGGTTGAGCAGAGAGAAGGGAGCTGCTGGGGCTGGTGGGAGGCCTGAGGCCTGTGGAGGGGGGGGCCAGGCCCGGACGTGGCCCACCCGCCTGCCTGCCCAGGCCCACAGCAGCCACCAGCCTCTGGAATGGCCTAGAACTTGTGGGAGACCAAGGAGGTGGCTTTGCTGCTTTCTATCCCTATTTTGCACATCAGATGTGCCTCATACATTGTATGTTAGATGGGCCCTCCCAACCCCCTCCCCTCCCTCCCCCCTCCCCTCCTCTCCCTCCCCCATCCCCTCCTTCCCCCCTCCTTCCCCCTCCACTCCTTCCCCCTCCCCTCCTCTCCCTCCCCCATCCCCTCCTCTCCTCCCCCTCCTTCCCCCTCCCCTCCCTCCCCTCCCTCCCCCTCCCCTCCCTCCCTCATCTCCCTCCTATCTCGCCCTCCCCTTGCTCCTCTTCTCTCCCCTCTCTAACCTCTCCCTCCCCTCCCTCCTTTCCTCCTTCTATCCCTCTCTCCTTCCCTCCCTCCAACCTTTCCCTCTCCTCCTCTCCTTCCCCTCCTCTCCCTCCTCCCCTCCCCATCCCCTCCTCCCTCCCTCCTCTCCCTCCTCCCCTCCCCATCCCCTCCCTCCCACCTCTCCCTCCTCCCTCCTTCTATCTCTCTCCCTCCCTCTTTCCTTCCCTCCAACCTCTCCCTCTCCTGTCCCTCCCCCCTCCCCTCCCCCTTCCCCTCCCTCCCTCCTCTCCCTCTCATTTACCCATCCCATCCACCCGCCCACCCCTCCCCTTCTCTCCCCATCACCACACTGGGTCACATCGCCTGCCAGTTAAATGAGTGATTAACAGTCATCAGTGATTTCCAGCTTTTTACCTGAAACCTTGTATGTTGAAAAATAGGGTTTGCTAAACTGCTGAGTAAATTGAGTACTATCCAATTTATTTCCTCATTTTAAAATGTCAGAGCTGCCGTGTGGGTGGGTGATCTGTGGGTCTGAGTCCCTGCGACAGCAGCGGAGGGATAGAGAAGCTTCCACTGGCCCGTGTCCCCAGAGCCGCTGCCACCTTGTGGGGGCCTGGAGGGAGGTGGAGGTGGGCGTGGGCGTGCCCGGCCCCAGGCCCCCCCAGGCCTCCCCAGGCCGCCCCAGGCCGCTGCGGGCTCCACAGGGCGGGGAGTGACCTTTCGTCCTGCTCCTCTGCTCTGCGAGGGGCTTTCTGTTCCTCATTGTTAAGCCATGACGGGGCCGCGGTTGGCTTTGTTTCTCTTCTGTCCAAGAGGATCCACAGGCCTGGAGGTTGCTCAAGGGGGGGCTGACCCCGGGCGCCAGCAGGAGGAAGTGTCGGGAAGGATGCTCAGTACAGAATCTACAGGAAGAGACCCTCGAGGGGAGGCCTCGGGCGGTGGGGGGCAGGGGGGACGGTGGGGGGCAGGGGGCGGGAACCCTTGGGGCGGGGAGCGCAGCCTTGGCCGCCACGGGCGGGCCCTTTCCCGGCAGGACTTTGGACCCTGACAGGAAATCCTCCCCCTCGGGCGGGGACAGGCCTGGGGCTGCGCAGGAGCTGCCCTGAGGGTCGGGCTTCTGGGGGTTCTCGGCCCCACGTGAGCACCGCCCCTGCGGTAGAAGGGGCCCCCCTGCGCTCGGGGCTGCCCCCCGCCCTTGGTACCAGGGAGCGGGTGACCGGGGCGCTGCAGAGGGTGGGACCTCTGTGCCCAGGGCCCCCAGCGCTTGCTGTCGGTGGGGGTGGATGTCGGGTGTCGTGTGTGCCGCCAGGGGGGCTTCTTTGCTTGTTTTCTGTCCCTGGTTGACGCAGGGCTCCTGGGCCCCGGGTCTGGGGCACTGCGGGTGCCTCACCCCGACGGCGGCCCCCTGATGGCCCCGTCCCGTCCCCTCTTGTCCCGGTGCCCGCAGCCCACCGGGGGACTGTGAGGAGCGTGTGTGCGCGTGGACGTGTGTGCACACGTGCAGCCACAGGCACGGATGTCCCCTTTCTAGGCCCTGTGTCGGCAGCAGGGTGCCCGCCACCGTCGCCGCCACCTGTGCCTTCCCGGCGTCACCGCGGGGACTTTGGTGCCGGGCCAGGCCGGAGGTGGGTCGGGGAGGCCGCTGCCGGGTGCCCCCCAGGAGGGGCGCCGCCCTGGAGCCCCCACACCCGCGGGGGGATCGCGACTTGCCCCCACCCCGCAGGCTCACAGGGCACCCATGCGGGGCGCAGCCAGTGTGCTGGGGCCCCGGGGGAGGTTGGGACCCGGGCTCCCAGGTCCTTCGGGGCGGCCGTGGGCTGGGGATGGGCTGTTGTCGGAGGAGGCCTTGGGGCAGAGGCCTGTGGGCCGGGAGGCCCAGCCCTGAGGGGGGCGGCCGGTACGAGGGGGCCGAGTGGGCTGCCGTAGGGCCCGTGGGCTAGAGCCCCTGCAGCGCTCGGACCCACACCTGGCACCGCACACGTGCTCACACGGGGGACCCGTCATTGCTGTCACCGAGAGCAGTCGTCCGCTGGGCCCCAACCCTGTGCTGCGAGCCCTGCATTGGAGTCTGAGGGCCTAGAGATGCTGGGGCTGTGGTTTGCGTGCCTGCCTCGAGGATGTTTGCGGTGCGTGCATGCGTGTGCAGGCACATCCACGTGGATGTGTGCATACAAGCACGGGGGTCCGTGCGCCCACCTGCCCCACGTCAGAGTGAGCCCAGAGGGGGAGGAACCTGCCACAGCCTGGGGGAGTCAGGGAGGACTTCCTGGAGGGAGGAGGCAGCACTCAGTTGGAAGCACCCAGGGGCGATTCCCGGGGCAGAAGGGAATAGGAGGCATCCTGGGCGGAGGGCTGCTTTGTGCTGAGCACCGTGGTCCTCTGTGGCTGAAGCCACTGCCCTGTGGGCAGCGTGGGGGCCTCGTATCTGTCCCTGGAGTGTTGGGAGCCACCTCGGGCTCCGGCCAGGGGCTCAGCCGCCACTGAGGGAGGGAGAGGAGGCAGCAGAGGGTGGGGACCCTCCGCCTATCTTTCCCTCAGGGGGAGAAGCCCCCACGTCAGCGGAGCCCCAGCAGGGCCCCAGGGTGGCCGTCGGGTAGCCACGCTCATGGCTGTCCTGCCTTCCCTCTTCCAGGCCACGCAGCTCCCCTACGTTCCGGATCCGGAGCTGGGAAGCTCATGCCAGCAGAGCGAGTACTTCGACCAGAGGACCCAGATGTGCTGCAGCATGTGTCCGCCTGGTGAGGGCTGGGCCTGTGGGGGCCGGTGCCCCGCAGGGAGGGAGGGCGCGTGGCTAACTGAATTCCTTCTAGCTCACCGTTTGCCCTGCCTCTCGCTGCAGGGCCTTCGCCTATTCTGTTCCCTCTTCCTGGCACAACTCCCAGCTCCCTCCCCTCTGGGTTGGCTCCTACTTTTCCTTTGGACCTCAGCTTAGATGTAGCCTCCTCCAGGAAGCCTGTCCCCCCTGCCTGGTCAGATCTGGCTCCTCCTCTGAGCTCCCACTGGCCCCCCGACCCCCCCCGAGGGGAGCTCTTCCCCTACAGTCGTGGCCTCCTTTCCTCTGGCCTCCACTGTGGGCTCCTCCGGAACCAGGATCGTGAGCTCGTCCGCGGGATCCTGGGCCTGGCGCAATGCCTGGCACGCAGGGGTGCGGAGTGCATGTGTGGGCGAACCCGCGAGGGGGTGCCGAGGCCTAACCCGGCTGGGAGAGCAGAGTGGCTCACTCCTGGTGACCCAGGCACTCGTTCATTCATACGTCCACTCCCGTACTGTCCAGGAAGCATCCGCTTGGTGTCGGGCACTGGGCTACGTGCTGGCGGGACAGCAGAGAGCAGGGCACACGAAATCCTCACCCTTGTGGGCTGCGTATCTGACAGGCACAGACAAGCCAGCGGAGGAAATGCATGTGTGCTCCTATCAGAGAGACAACAAGGCAGGGGGATGCCGAGGGAGACAGAGCGGGACACGCTGTTTTATAGGTGGTGGTCAGGGAGGGCCTTTCTGAAGAGGCGACACTTGGGCAGAGACATGCAGGACGTGAGGGACTGGGTTATCCAAATATCCCGTCAGGCTGGAGAAACAGCACGTGCAAAGGCCCTGAGGTGGGGAGGCTGTCTGGTGAACTTGAGGAACGGTGAGGCCAGTGTGTTGCCCAGAGAGAATAAGTTAGCAGGGGCCGTGGTAAGAGTTTAGGTTTTTTTCTACAGAAGCCATTGGAGGGCCTTGGGGCCGTTAGCCTGAGGCGCGGGTGGGCACACAGGTACCTGTCATCTCCCCCGTTTTAGGAGATCTCACAAGTGACGCTTTTTCTGTTAACTGGCAGGGGCTCTGTAAGAAGTCAGTGGATTAGCAGAGCAGTGCATATGGCAGGATGGGCTCAGGGTTGGCTCCGGTGCCGTCCCGTCTCCTGGCTTGCCTTGCCTGCACGCACGCAGGAGTCCCGCGTCCTCGTCCTTGACAGGAAACCAGGGGCTGCATTCCCACTGCTGTTGTCCTGCTGGTTCGCACCCACAGACGGAGAATTTTAGCCAACCATAAACCAGAGAGGAGCCAGCCAACCAGTTCTCACTCAAGTGTGATTGACTAGCAGCAGGCGGTTCCAATGATGGAATCCCAGGCATCTGGGAAGAGCAGAGGAAAAGGGCCTTTTATGAGCCTCAGGGCTTTGGAGGTGAAGCGACAGCTGGGGCCTGCAAGATGTGAGAGCCTGGTGAGGGGCGGGAGCCCTTCCCAGGAGGCCTCGGCCCGGCGTCAGCAGACTGGAGGGGGGCACTGACCGCGGCCCTTGCGGCCCTTGCTTTCCCAGGCTCCCACGCAAGGCTCTTCTGCACCAAGACCTCGAACACCGTGTGTGCCCGCTGCGAGAACAGCACGTACACCCAGCTCTGGAACTGGGTTCCCGAGTGCTTGAGCTGCGGCTCCCGCTGCGGCGCCGGTGAGCGGGCTCGGGGGGCGGGCTGGGTCCCCGGGGCGTTTCCACGCGCCAGAGCCCGAGGCCTGCAGGAACAGCCCTTCCCTGTGTGTGTGGGGGGGGGAGGCGCAGGGGGAACCCTGCCGGAGAGCGAGCCTGCAGTCTTGGGGGGGCCCTGGGCAGTGACCCTGGCTGCCCCCGCCTCTTGTAGACCAAGTGGAGACTCAGGCCTGCACGCGGGAGCAGAACCGCATCTGCAGCTGCAAGTCGGGCTGGTACTGCACGCTGAGGAGGCAGGGAGGGTGCCGGCTGTGCGCACCCCTGCGCAGGTGCCGCCCGGGCTTCGGCGTAGCCAAACCAGGTACGGGGCCGGCGGGGCCTCGGGGACCCCGGGGGCCTCTCCTTCGGGGGCGTCGAGCCGTCCCCCCGGCCAGGTGCCTGCTGCCCACCAGCTGCCCTCCCCGCCCCTCCCATGCCCACACACCGGGTTAGGCGCCCCCTGCCTGGGTGCTCAGCCTCAGGACCCGGAGAGGGACCACGTGAAGCCCGAAGCTCCCGGAAGATCCACTGGTGCCCCAGAAGTTGAACCCACATGATCCTGGAGACCAGGAGCTCCCTAGAATTGGTTAAACAGCAGAGCACCCAGCTGTGTGTGCGTGTGTAAGATGCACACGTGTGTGTTCTAAGGGGCAGAGGTGCAGACCGAGATCCCCAGGCCCCTCACACGTCTCCTAGGGCTCCCGGGCCAGGCCCGCTTGTTCCACTGAGTTAGTGACGGGTTCCACGTTTTCCCTGAAGGAACTGCAACGTCAGACGTGGTGTGCGCTCCGTGTGCCCCAGGGACGTTCTCCAACACGACGTCATCCACAGATACCTGCCGGCCCCACCGGATGTGAGTGGCCCGGTGGTCTGGTTCTGGAGGAGCAGGGAGGGCGGCCCCCGGGCGGCCGTGCCCTGGGACCTGAAATCCCCCATCTGCCGGCTCCGGTTGAGGCGTCGGGCAGCCTTGTCCACCGCCAGGATGGCTCTGTCCTGCGCCGCGGGGTGCGCGGGTCCCAGCGCAGCCGGCAGGGGTCTAGCGGCCTCGCCCTGCAGGCCAGCGTGGGCGGGCGCAGCACGGGGGCAGGCCAGAGGGTGGGGGGCACGGATACTGCTGGGAGTCCCCGGCTGCCCTGAGTGAGCCCGGCCACGCGAGCCCTCCTGGCCTGTGTTGCCCGCAGCTGTAGCTCGGTGGCCGTCCCTGGCAACGCCAGCGTGGATGCGGTGTGCTCACCTGCGCCCCCCACCGTGAGAACGGCCCCGCGCCCCGCCTCCACGCGGCAGCCAGGGTCCACGCAGCCCCGGCCCGCGGAGCCAACGCCAGGACCCAGCACGCCTCCTCGGACCTCCGTTCTGTTCCCGGCGGTCCCCAGCCCCCCGGCCGAAGGGCTCAGCACAGGCGACATCTCGCTTCCGATCGGTAAGCCTCGGAGGGCTCGGTCAGCCTCCCGCCTCCCTCCCTTCTGTCTCAGGGTCCCCCCCCCAGAGCCCGCTGCGTCTGTCCTGGACGCAGGTGGTGGTGAGACGTGGCCTCTGCTGAGACCCGAGACCCGGGGCTGTCACTGCTGAGAACCGCGGGTAGGGGGGTGCGTCAGCGTTTTCTCCGCCAGGGCAGAGGGGCTCCCAGGTGGTCTCAGTAATGGGGACAGGGCTGGGCCACCTCATGGGCTTCCCTCTGGGGTGAAGACTACGTGGGCTGCAGAGCTCAAACTGGTGACCCCGGGGACGAACGTGGCCGACACACACGTTTAGTTTGGTGCCTGGTTGGGCTGGTTTGTCGTGTAATTAAATTGGAGAGCCTCCGACTGGGCTTGCCCCTCCCGTGACCCCCGGACACCCCTGCTCACTGACTCAGCTGCCCAGCCCCTGGTGCCGGCCTTCGCTGTCTGCAGCTGTCTTGAGCTTCTCTTTTTCCTTGTAGGACTGATTGTAGGTGTGACGACCTTGGGTCTGCTGCTAATAGGGCTGGTGAACTGCGTCATCGTGACCCAGAAGAAGAGTAAGCTTTCATTCCCTCCTCTTTGATGGTTTCATCCATTTGTTCTGGAGGCTCTTCTGGGTCCTCTTGTGAGCCCAGCACTGGGCACAGCCCTGGGGGTCAGATGGAGCTGGAAACGGCAGGCTCTGGTCCATGGAGCTCGGAGCCTGGGGCAGAAGGCACTGCCGCTAACTCACCTGCTAAGAGACACGATGCCATCAGAGCAGTCCCAGGGGGTGGCAGTCTGGGGTTCTTTTTTATTTGTTTTAAGATTTTATTTATTTATGAGAGACCCAGAGAGAGAGGCAGAGACACAGGCAGAGGGAGGAGCAGGCTCCATGCAGGGAGCCCGATGCGGGACTCGATCCCGGGACCCCGGGGTCACGCCCTGAGCAGAAGGCAGATGCTGCACCCGAGCCACCCGGGGGCCCCGGCAGTCTGGGAGTCTTGTCTGGAAATCCTGGGGATCTTCCTGGGCTTCTGGGGCAGGAGGCATGTGAGCCGCAGCGGATTTCCACGGGTAGATGTGTACAGGACAGGAAGGGCACCCGAGGGTGAGGGCACAGCGGGAACGAAGAGCGGGCGCTAGAGAAGTGGTTGGTGCCGCGGAGGGGTGCGGGCCGGGGCCCCCGTGTACCTCATCCGGGGGTGATCACCGCCCCAGGGCTGGGCCTTCTCTGAACGGCTGTGCCTGGGCCCTGTGCTCCCCCTCCTTACGGCCTGTGTGGCCCGAGGAAGCCACTGTCCCTGATGTGACCCCCTCTCTCTTCTCCGCAGAGAAGCCCTTCTGCCTCCAGGGAGAAGCCAAGGTGGTGAGTGCTCCTCTGCCCTCCCCTTGCTCCTCCCCTTGCTCCTCCCCGCTCCCCTGCTCCCCTTCCTGCTGGGCTGGCTTGCCGTCTGGGGGAGCAGTGGATTCTGGAGGTCCGTGTGTCCTGTGTCCGTGTTGGCCCTGTGGGCGGAGGGAAGGCCAGCCAGCCCGTGCTCGTCCTCAGGGTCAGGCGGCCGTGCAGGGCCACATCAGAGAGTGGGGCACCCCCATGCTGCCCCCCCACCCCCCTCCCCGGGTCCAGGGGGCTGGGAGGGGTTGGCCTGGGGTTGAGAGGGAGGCTGGGGTTCTGGGCCCTGCGTCCTGCCCTCACTTCCACCAAAGCTGCTCGCCTTTGATCTTTCTACGAAGTAGGGTCTGTGGGGGCTTCTGCTGGAGCCGAACCTGGGCCGTGGGCTCCTGGTCGGGGAGGCACGCCGTCGCAAGCCACCTAAAGCGGAGGGGCCTTATTTTTCTCACACTGTGGAGGGTCGAGGGGTTGCCAGCTGCGGGACCGGTAGCCGCGTCCCTGCGGGAGACTGCGGCCCTCAGCTCTGCCCCCTGCGGCAACACGTGTCCTCTTGCGTGGGGCCTCACCCGTGAAGTCGTGGTCCCCCCTTTGTACGTGAGCGCCGGGTTTGCGGTGGGCGGAGGGGGCAGTGCCCGCCAGCCACCAGGCCTTTTACCAGGACGTCAGACGGTGTCCCTGGAGCCCTGGCGGCCTTCTTCGTCTCTCTGGCTGGAGCAGCGTCGCAGGCCCGGGCGCTTTCCCAGCCTGAAGGGGGGGGGAGTGGGCGCTGGACGGGCTGTAACCCCGACGGGGCAGGTGGGGCACAGTGTTTACCCAGCGTAGGGACGAGGACAGAGTCCCAGCACCTCCCCCCAAGCTTTCTCCCCGTCTTGTCGCGTCGGGGACTCCCTGCACGGGCCCCTCAGCCGTACTGCAGGCCTCTCCCCGCGGGACACCAGCCGCGTCCTTTCTCGGGAGCGACGGGCCAACAGCGTCTCCAGATGCTGCTGAGTGTCCCCTGCAGGACACGCGCCCTGATCCAGGACGGAGCACTAGGGATGCGGCCGAGCCCCCGGGGGCCTAGTAGCAGGGCTCCCACGGGAGTCGGGAAGTCCCGTCCTCCTCTGGGCCTCGCCTGCCTTCTGCGCAGAGTCCTGCACTGCCCCTAGGGCTCTGGCGGACGGGGCCACGGTCACCCCCCCCCCCCCCGCCCCGCGGCTCGCACACCCAGGGCAGCCAGATGCTGATCCCAGAAACCACACAGAACCCCGCGTCTGGGGAGCAGGGCATGGAGGGAACAGGCAGCGGCGGGCTGAAGCGCCGCGTGAACCACGGCCACCGCCCGCTGATGTCACAAGTGCTGCTGGGGTGCCCAGGGGAGGAGGGGAGCTGGCCCCGCTCACCGCTCCCCCTTGTCTCCCGCCTCTCCAGCCTCACCTGCCCGCCGATAAGGCCCACGGCGGCCCCGGCCCCGAGCAGCAGCACCTGCTGACCACGGCGCCCAGCTCCAGCAGCAGCTCCCTGGAGAGCGCAGCCAGCTCCGCGGACGGGAGGGCGCCCCCCAGGGCCCAGCCGCCGGCGCCAGGCACCGGGAAGGCCCATGGGTCTGGGGAGGCGCAGGCCAGCTCCAGCAGCTCAGGTGAGAGGTGGGAGCCCACCTGGCTCCATCCCCCACTCTGTGCGCCTCCTGGGCCTTGTAGACAATCCCAGCTCGTCCTTGGAGTCCCCGATATCCAGGAAGGGGTTTTCCCGTGTGTTATGGCGTATAAGTGTTACGTGTCCTAACATCACAGCATCATGATGCATTCTATGTTTATTATATAGCATCTGAATTATCTATTAAATACTACTATATAGTGTTATCTTAAAACCTATTGCATTTGACAGATGTAGATCCTGAGGCCCAGGGAGGCTCAGGAGCTCGTCCCAGGACACACAGCTAGTCAGAGGCAGGAGATCCCCCTGGGCTCTCAGGATCCAGAGCCCTTTCCACGCAGGTGGAAAGCTGCGTGAATAGTGGTGTCTCCAGGGCTCCACTCACTGTGGCCCGTCGCCCAGTCCCTATGGGCCTGAGGCATCAGGGCTGTGGGGACCTCATGGGTTCTGGAGAAGCCCAGGCCCCATTTACACAATGTATTTTGCTCTGGACCTGGTCTGTGACGGGGTCACCCGTGGGGAGAAGCCTCAGTGCCCCCGTTGGAGGGAGGTCCTGCCCCCTCCCCGAAAGCCTGGGGCTCCCTTGGGTGTATTTTGCAGGGGCAGGTGAAGTCCACGGGCCTGCGTGTCCGTCTCCCACTGCTGGTGGGAGGTCAGGGGACGGCAGGGGTCGGGTCCTCCCAGGACGCCTCCCTGGCCGCTCTGGTGCCTTGGGAATCTGAACGGGCTCCTTAACCCTGCTGAGCCTCCGCTTCCTCAGCTGCGGATGAGCAGGGCATCTGGCTGGCGGGGCTGCGGCCTCTGCCTCCCTGCCGCCTGGTTCTGGGTCTGCGCCCTCCCCGGCTGCCTCACACACTGAGGTGCCCACCCCGGGGGCGCCGGCCCCTCCCGCCCTCATCACTGGGATGCCTTGCTGGTGCCCCCACCCCAGCCTGAGAGCTCCCCATGGAACGGGTGGCCCGTGGTCCTAAACCTTCACTGGATGAGCGCCTGAGACTCCAAAGAGAAACTCCTGGCCTTTGAGTCTTGGAATCATCTTTCTGATTTCCTAGCGACAGGTCTTCCATAGTCCTCCTGGTGTGGCCTCCGCTGTGGCCTGGAGGTGGACCCCGACCATGTCTCCCGCCCCTCCTACCCTCTGCCCCTGCTCTCTGTCCCCCCAGCTCTCGGGTGTCACCTCTGCTCCCCCCTCCTCCCGCCCCCACATCTCTCGCTACCATGGGAACGTGCGGTGGTGCCCACGTGTCGTCCCCCATCCGCCCCTGCAGCGTCTCAGTCACCGTGTGCAAAGGCCGTGGTGACCGAGTGACATTTGGATGCTGTGGTGGCTCAGGGTGGAAATTTCCTTCTGCCCCCTTAGTGCAGCCGTCCCTCCCCTGGCCTGTCTGGGGCTGTTCCGAGCAGAGCCACTCCCTGCTCCCTCCTGCTTTCAGGCTCCCAGGAGCTGGAGACAGACACCCAGGCCACCCCGGGTGCCCCTGACAGCAGGCGTGGCTGGGTGCTTGGCCGGGCCCCGCAGTAAGAGCAGGAGCAGCTCTCCTCGTAGGGGGGCGTGGTGCATGCAGCCCCTTACACCCAGCATCCAGCCCCCCCAGCTGGTGGGGACACTCAAGGTCAATGTTTCAGCTCCACGAGGGAGCGATTTCCAAACCCTTTGGTGTTGACTTTACTGCAAGTGGACAAGGAGCCGGTGACAGAGGGGTCTCGCCTTTTCCTGGTTGGTGTGGCCAGGACTGCTGAGGCTGCCTGCGGTCCCGAAGGGGACTCCTCATAGTCCTTGTCCGCTGCGTGACCCGGGTCTGTAACGCCCGCTTACGGTCCGGCTCCCTTCTCTGACTCTAGTGGGGAGTAGGTTTTGTTCTTGGGCCCCTTCACCTGCTTTACGTAATGGGCTCCTCCCACCTGTGGGATGAGTTGCTGGGAAGTGACTTGCCCGAGGTCACACAGCAGAGCTGGGCACCGTGGCCTCTCGGCTCTTGGCCTGGCGCTCCGGACCCTTTTGTCTTAAACCTGTCTCCTGGGCAGCAGGACAGGCCTCGGAGACCTCCTGCGCCCCAAGACCCCCCACTGACCGCCCTCTCCTGTCTTATGTTCGGCAGAGCCTTCGTGCGGCGGCCACGGGACCCAGGTCAACGTCACGTGCATCGTGAACGTGTGCAGCAGCAGCGGCTCCGACCACGGCCCTCAGTGCTCCTCCCAGGCCAGCCACACGACGGGGGACGTGGATGCCGGCCCCTCCAGCTCCCCAGATGACCAGCAGGTCCCCTTCTCCCAGGAGGAGTGCCCGTTTCAGTTCCAGCCAGGGGCTCTAGAGACTCTGCTGGAGAACCCAGAGGATAAGCCCCTGCCCCTTGGTGTGCCTGACGCTGGCATGAAGTCCAGTTAGCCAGACTGGCGTGAGCTGTGTCACAGCCCAGGTGGGCTGTTCCTGGGCCTTCTAGGCCCCCACCCCCCAGGACTCTGGCTCTTTCTGGGCCAAATTCCTTTAGTGGCCCCACAGCCTCAGCCTTCCTCTCATCTGCTGGCAGAAGGGTGAGGCAGGGAGAATTGTGGGAAAGCGCTCCTGGCGTGGTGTGCGTCCCTCCGGGAGGCTAGCTGGACGTGGGCATGCCGGCCCGCCTGGAGCCAGCCCTTGCCACTCTGAGTGCTGCCCCCCCGCCCCAGCTGGTCCTGCGAGTTCAGCTTCTAGAGCCCTTATTTTTGTAATTTTTTACTTTAAAAAAAAATCCCTGGGCTCTGTGCAGCCCTGGCTTCCTGGGAGGCCTGCATCCTGCCTTCCATGGAGAAGGGGCAGTGCTTTAGCCTGATGCTGAGACTATAGGACGGTCCCAGCATGGCGGGGGCGGGGGGTGTCCTTGATCAGATGGTTCCGTGCAGGGAGGGGACGGGGGACCCCGGGTGCAGCTTGCAGCACCCCCGGATCCGTGCCTGCCAGCTTTACCTCCTGCACGCGGCGGGAATCAGACACTCAGAGGGCCCAGCCAAGCAGCCCCCGCGAGTGCTCCGGTTGGGGCAAGACGGCCAACCTCCAACCAGAAATCTTCCGATTTTAACACCCGGCAATTAAAAAAAGAAGAAGAAAAAGAAAAGCACTGTGCAGGCGGAGGAGCCAGCAAAATGACCAAGCGGAAGTCGGAGCTCGCTGGTCTCTGCTTTGACCGTCACGGATTCACCTGCGGCTCCAGCCCCGCCTCCCGCCTCCGCCTCCGCCTCCCGCCTCCCTCGGTGCCGGCTTCCCCGAGGGAATTCAGGAACCGGAGATGACTGAGGCCCACAGTCTCCCTCCTCCTACCTCAGCCCCCGCCTCCGAGGAGGCTCCTCTTGGCCTCAGCACCCCCACCTTGCTGGTCCTGGAGCCCCAGGGAGCCTGCGGGGCCGCCGGGGTGCTCTGCCTGCCGGGGTCTCCTGGGGACGTGGGACGCCGAGAGCCAGTCTTGTGTCCGTGTGTCTGTCGTGTGCTGTTGGTCTGTGGAGCCGTGTTGTTGGGTCGTCCGGCCGGCCCGAAGCAGCTGAAACCGGCAGTTCTGTCCCAGGATTCTTTCCTGTTAACGGGTCAGGCCCCTTCCCCCAGACACGCACCCAGAGTCCTTCAGAGCACGGATGGACAGACGGACGCGTGCGGCCTTGACCGAATTCTGGAAGGAACGGGGTGGGGTGGGGGGCTCCTGGACAAGCCAGCCGGGTCCCGGGTACTTGGATCCCTTGTTGAAAATTCCACTGGACTCGGGGCTGGACTTGGATCTGAGCTCTGGACGGTAGGCGAGTCCAGCCAGTGCCATGAGGAGAAAGAGCTTCCCAGAAACCAGGATTCCCTTGGAGTCCGACGTCCGGCTGCCCGGCCGCCCCTGCCCCTGCCCCTGCCCTGCCCCTGCCCTGCCTCTGCCCCTGCCCCTGCCCTGCCCCTGCCCTGCCCCTGCCCCCGGCCTCGAGGCGGTGGAGAGTGTCTGCCCCCTGGTGGGCCGCCCCGGGACGACCTCAGGCCCCGCTGCTCTCCCAGGGCAGCTCTGACCCCGAAGGAGACCCTCCCTGGGGGGCCGCGGCTCCCAGGCTTGTTGATCCCCGAGTTTGTACTGTATACTGGGCAGCACTCCTGCTTCTAAGTAAACCTTGTTTTGTACATCGACTCCTGGCTCTGGCTGTGCGTCTGAGCTGGGGCCTGTCCGTGGTCCGTGGTGCCACCGATGCGTAGGGGGCGGTGGAGTGGTGGCCGCTGGGCCTGGGACCCTCACGCTGCGCTTGCTGAGAGCCCGGCCCTCCGCCCTCCGTCACGCCCAGCACCTCCTGCCGGCCTCTGACTGCGCCCTCTTCCCAGGCCCTGCCACTCGCTGTCATCAGCCTGTTTTGGGGTGAAGGGGGGGTCTCTGCAGATCTGCTTGTTCACAGGCAGTGGGAGCGAGGCTCCATCCGGTGGCACCTACGCCACCTACGAGGCCCATCGCGGGTGCTCAGGGCAGTGTGGGGTGGGGGGCAGCTCCAGGAGTACAGGGGGGCCCGGGGCACAGCCTGGGGGGCCAGTGCTGGACGTGACCCTAGACCTGTTTCTGAGACTGGAGCCCTTTTCCAGAACGAAAAGTGGGGAGGAGGTTGCAGGCAGAGAGACTTCAGGAGAAGGTGGGGGGGCGGGGAGGGGGGAGCCTGGCTGGCCTTGAAATCACCAAGCCAACCCCCGGGTCAGGGTGGCCGCCTGGGCGCTGCCCTCTTCTGGGTGATTCCCTGGACCTCTCGCCCTCGGCCCTGCCTCCGCCCTCTCCATCCCCAGAGCAGGGCTCCGCAAACTCGAGCTGGGAGGGGAGAGCCGCTCGGATGCCCCTTGAGCTTCTATATTTCCTCTCCATTATTGCCCGAGGAGACAGGCGAGGTACCCACCACCCTGCCCCGCAGAGGAGGGCGCCGGGCAGGGCCCGAGGCGTGGTACTTCTCCAAGTCCAGCTGGGAGGACAGCCTGCCCGGGGAGGCTCCCGATAACCAGCTCCTTAGAACTGCACAACAGAGCCACAGGGTCCGGGGTTAAAGGGCAAGCACTCTCTCCCCTCCCCCCTCCCTCCTCCCTCCCTCCCTTCCCCTCCCTCCTGCTCCCTCCCTCTCCCCCTCCCTCCCTCTCCCTCCCTACCTCCTCCACCCTCTCTCCCTTCCCACTCCCTTCCCCTCCCTCCCTCTCCCTCCCCCCTCTCTCCCTCCCTCCCCTGGACTCCTCTGAGGCAGAGCTGAGAGGCTGCCCCGGGGCAAAGCTAACAGGAAGCCAGGGACTGTGTTCTAGCTTCGCCAGGAACCCGCAGTGTGGACCTGAACCTCCGTGTCCCATCTGGAGCTCAGACCTTGCACCTGTAAGCCAAGAGGGCGGGCGTCTGAGCTGTCCCCAGCTGTCCTGAGCTGTCTGGGCCTGCGCTGCCTGATACGGCACCGGGGGCCCTGGCCACCGTTGAGCACCGAGCGCAGCCAGTGCTACCCGAGGCGCGTGAAGTACATCTCAGGGCAGGATGCGGATTTTGAAGACCCAGCACAAAACAGATATAAAATATCTCATCAATCATTTTTGCATTGATGGCATATTGACATAACATTTTGCAGTGTCAGCTAGATAAAATATTAACATTAACTTTACCTGTTTCTTTTCACGCTAACGTGGATACTAGAACATTTGGAATTAGTATGTGATTCGCACTATATTCCTATCAGACAGTTAAATACCTTCACAATTTGATGAAATGAGTTTGTAATTACAATTGCAACCCCGCACCCCCACCCTGCCTGGGGGGCCTGAGTGGCTCAGCTGGTTGAGCGTCTGACTGGATTTCAGCTCTGGTTGTGACCTTGGGGTAATGAGATTGAGCAGCCTCTGCACTGGGCATAGATTCTCTCTCCCTCCCCCTGTGCTTTCTCTCTAAAAAGAAAAAAAAATTGCAACACCTCCCCCCACCCCTGAGATCCCTACCTCCCCTCTGGGACTCTTAAAGCCCTTATCACTTGTTACGATATCTTATAATTTACATCTCTGTTACATTTATTGCTTACGGTCTGCTCCTCTTGCTAGAACATAAGCTCCAGTGAGGCAGGGGTTTGCTATTTTGCTTAGTCATGTGGCGCCAAGTACATAGAATAGTGCCAGGCTCATAGTAGGTGGTCAATAAAAGGTGAACGAGTGAATGAATGTAGGCATAGGAAGTATGGGGGGGGTTCCATTGTCACCAAATCTTCCAATTTTTCTAGAAAGGCCCCAAATACAGATTCTCATGTATTATCTCCAGCTTTTAAAAATATTTTAACAATTTATTTTGGAGGGAGTGCAAGCAGGGGAGAGAGGGAGAGGGAGAGAGGATCTCAAGCAGACTCCCTTAACTCCCACTTAGAGCCCATGTGTGGCTTGATCCAACCCCTAGAAAATGAGCTGAGGCAAAATCAAGAGTCCGACACCCAACTGACCGAGTCACCCAGGCACCCCAATCTCCAGCCTTTTAAATGTTGTAATTCTAATTCTGTTACAGCAAGGTGTGGGCCAAAGGAAACATTTCTGTAGTGTCCAGTCCTCTCTGGTCTAGAGGATTCTGGGGGCTGATGCACACTAGGCCAGATGAGAAAGGGCCTGATGGAGGGAGTCCTGAGGAGGCCCCTCAAATCTAGCCTGCCCCAGAAAACTTGCCCCTTGTGGGCCAAGGTGCATCTAAGGGTCCAGCGTGGGTGGCGATTAAGGGACATCCCCCACCTCGTGTGCCCCTCACCAGTGGGGTGTCCGTGGCCAGTAGATGCTCCCATGCTGTGACCGCTGCATCTACCGTGGCTCAATCCTGGGAGTGAATCCTGAATCGGGCTCCCAACTCAGTGAGGAGCCTGCTTATCCCTCTCCCCTCCCCCCTGCTCATGCCCTCTCTCTCTCCCTCTAATTAAACAACAAAAAAAAAACCTTTAAAGTTTTTAACTGCTATGAATAAAGCTGCTGTGAACATTCCTGTACGTCTTTGCAGACACATGTGATTCCATTTCTCTCGGGTAGATATTTAGTAGGAGGATGGCTGTCTGGTCCATGCGCCTTCCGAGGGATTCCAAAGTGAGGGCCCAAAGACTTTTCAGTAGTACTAGTTGATTGGTGTCCTGGCATCTGCATTTTTAAAAAATATTTTATTTATTATTTATTCAAGATAGACAGAGAGAGAGAGAGAGGCAGAGGGAGAAGCAGGCTCCATGCCGGGAGCCCGATGTGGGACTCAATCCTAGGACCCGGGATCACGCCCTGGGCCAAAGGCAGGCGCCAAACCGCTGACTTACCCAGGGACCCCCTGGCATCTGCATTTTTAATAAACTCCCCAGGTACAGCTGAGGGTTCCTGTGCTAGAAGATCTGGACTCAGATCCTTCCGCTCTAATGGGCTGCTTCCCTTCTGCCTCCCATCTGCAGAGTCTGAGGTTTCACACCCAAACCTCATTCCCCGAGGGGACCTGGCGTTGAGATTCTGATAGGCGGTTCCCACCCCTGAGGAGCTCAGGCCTTGCCAGGAATGTTCAGCCCGCAGTCGCCTTCATTAGCTCAGCGTTATGAGGGTTGATAATTATGATGGTTAATACCCTACTGCAACCTTGCCATCAAGCCTCCTGCATCTTCTGACTTTTATGAGCTGAGGTCTTCCTGTCCTTGTGGGGCTGATGCAAGATGAAGGGTTCATTTGTTCATTTATTCCTTCGTTCACCTACAGCACCTCTAACCGGGCCTTTTCTGTGCGAGGCAATATCTCGATGCTAGAGAGGCATTTGTGGAAGGGAAAATCAGTGCTTTCAGGGTGCAGAAAGGTGATGATAAGTAGGAACAAGATAATTTCAAGTACCATTAAGTCCTGTATATGAGGAAATACAACAGGGTGATGGTTGAAGGGAACCTTAGGTAAGATAGCGGGGAAATGCTCTGGGAGGTGGAATCCAGCTATAGGACCCTCTGGCTATAGGACCCTCTGGCTATAGGACCATCCAGCTATAGGACCATCTGAGGGGGCCCCCGCAGCCTGCAGCCTCTGGAGGAAGACTGGGAGCTCTTCAGCTGTGGCTGGTTTGTATGGAGAAGTGCCGCACGTGTAAAGGGCACGCTAAATTTCAAAAACTTACTATAAAAAATCCCCCTAAAATACCGCATGATTTCTTTTTCTTTTTTTTTTTCCTGTCGGCTTCCAGGTTGATATGGTCATATTCTGGACATACTGAATTATGTGAAATACATGATTTTCCCTTTTTTTCTTTTAAAAAATGTACGAAGTAGTAAATTAAAAACTACGATGTGGCTTGTCTGTGTGGCTTGGACAGCAGATGTGGGGGGAAGGCATCCTAAGGAGAGAGACTGGGGGACGGACGGGGTCCTGGGGCAGAACCGAGGGATTGGGGGGAGCAGGGGCCCGAGGAGGACGGGGGCCGGGGCCCGAGGAGGACTGGGGGCGGGGCCCGAGGAGGACCGGGGGCGGGGCCCGAGGAGGATTGGAGGACGGGGGTGGGAGGAGGACTGCGGGGCGGGGGGCGGGAGGAGGATTGGGGGGCGGGGCCCGAGGAGGATCGGGGGCGGGGCCCGAGGAGGATGGGGGCGGGGCCCGAGGAGGACTGGGGCGGGGCCCGAGGAGGACCGGGGGCGGGGCCCGGAGGCGGACTGGGGGCGGGGCCCGAGGAGGACTGGAGGACGGGGGGTGGGAGGAGGACTGCGGGGCGGGGGGGCGGGAGGAGGATCGGGGGGCGGGGCCCGAGGAGGATGGGGGGCGGGGCCCGAGGAGGACTGGGGGCGGGGCCCGAGGAGGATCGGGGGCGGGGCCCGAGGAGGACCGGGGGCGGGGCCCGGAGGCGGACTGGGGGCGGGGCCCGAGGAGGACCGGGGGCGGGGCCCGAGGAGGACTGGAGGACGGGGGGTGGGAGGAGGACTGCGGGGCGGGGGGCGGGAGGAGGATCGGGGGGCGGGGCCCGAGGAGGATGGGGGGCGGGGCCCGAGGAGGACTGGGGGCGGGGCCCGAGGAGGATCGGGGGCGGGGCCCGAGGCGGACCGGGGGCGGGGCCCGGAGGCGGACTGGGGGCGGGGCCCGAGGAGGACCGGGGGCGGGGCCCGAGGAGGACTGGAGGACGGGGGGCGGGAGAAGGACCGGGGGGCGGGGCCCGAGGAGGACTGGCAGACGCGGGAATGGACCAGCGCGGTAGGAGCCTGGGGGTCGGCTCTCCAAGGGCTGGGTTTAATTCAGGTGTAAGCGGAGCTGCTTTAAGCAAGGAAGTGGCTCGGGCTCGGGAGTTGTAGCCGAGCCCTGGGCGCCGACCCCCGCGGATTCCGGCGCCTGCTCCCCTGCCGGCCTCGGCCCCCTGCCCCCTCCCCGGGCTCCCTGCGCCCTCCCTCTCCACCCCCCCAGCAGGCTCCCCGTTCCAGTCTCCCTCCTCCCGCCCCGCCCCTCCCTCCGTCCCCCGCCCCCATCTCCCACTCTCCCCTCCCCCCAGCCAGGCTCTCCCTGCCCCTCCATTCCCCGCCCCCGTCTCCCCTCCAGCCCCGTCTCCCCCTTCTCTCCCCCCCCATCTAGGCTCTCCCGGGCCCTCCGTCTCCCCCCTCCCGCCCCCCACCCTAGTCTCCCTCCCCGGTCTCCGGCCCCCGGCCCCCCAGCTCCCACTGCCCCGCCCCCGGCTCCCCCCTCCCGCCCCCCCGGGCTCCCCCCTCCGCTGCCCGCCCCCCCCCCCCGCCTCCGGGGGTCCGGCTGCAGCTGAGCCTCGGCGAGCGGCTGCGGGCGGCAGGGGGCGCCTCCTCGACGACTCGGCGCTCGGCTGGGCAGGCGCCGGCGCGTCGGCCGCTCGATTGGTCGGGTCTGGGCGGGCCGGACGCCGCGGGCCAGCGCCATTGAGGAGCCGGGAGGGGCAGCGCCGCGCAGGGCCGGGCTCGGCCGGGACGGCGGCAGGTACGGGGGCGGGGGGCGCGGGGGGGCGGGGGCGGGGGCGGCCCAGCGCCCGCTGTGTGTCGGCCCCGCCGCGGGAGCGCGCCCGGGACCTGGGACCCGGGACCCGGTGCCGGCCTCCCGCCGCCCAGCTCCTCGGGGCCCCGCCGGCCCCGCACGGCCCCGGCCCCGGCCCCGGCCCCGGCCCCGGCCCCGGGGTGCGAGGGCTCAGCCGCGACCCCGCGAGCCCCGCACGGGCGCCGGGCCGCCCCCCGAGGGTCCTCAGCGCCCGCCGGCTCGGGGCCCGCGCTCGGGGGCGGCGACCTCGGGCCTCCAGCCGCCCGTCCCCGCGCCCCGGGGTCACGGCCGGGCCGAAGCCCTCCCCGGGGCGGGACCCGGCGCCGCGCCCCCCGGCCTCCACCTGCGAGGCGGGGCCCGGTTCCCGGGAGCCCGAGGGCCGCGACCCCCCGCGCCCCCTGACCCCCGACCCCGACCCCTGACCCCGCGCCGGCTCCCCCCGCGCTCGGGCCCGCGGAGCTGCGCCTCCCGGGGCCTCTGTCGGCCCGGCCCAAGGTCGCGCGGCCGCCCCCAGCGGTCAGGGGTCGGGGGTCGGGGGTCGGGGGTCGGGGGAGGCCCCGGAGCGCTTGGCGGCCCGCCTCGCCGGGCTGGGGCCCTGCCCGACCCCGCAGCCCCGGGGGATCCGCTCGCCTCGCTGCGCTGCTACAGCCTCGGGGCCCGGGACCCCCACCCTCGGGGCCGGGACCGCGCTCGGGGCGACGCCGGCGGCTGGCGGGGGCGCTTGGGGCCGGTGCTCCCCGATCTCCGCGCCGACCTGTTGAAGGTCTCGGGCACAAATGTCTCTCGCCAGGCCGCTAAACACATCTTTTTTTTTTTTTTTATTTTAAAGATTTATCTATTTACTTAATAATGAGAGACACAGAGAGAGGCAGAAGCAGGCTCCATGCAGGGAGCCCGACGCGGGACTCGATCCCGGGACCCCGGGGTCACGCCCTGGGCCGAAGGCAGGCGCCAAACCGCTGAGCCACCCAGGGATCCCCCCATCTTATTTATTTATTCATTTATTTTTTTGATAATTTGTTCTTGTCATCTCTCCTCTGAACAAATGTGTCCAGTGATCTCTAGCACATCCTTTGTTTTACGCAAAATAGGGCTTAAGAAGACGTTTGGAAAGAAATGAGTGTTTCATCAAATGCTGTTTATTTACCTCTTTTCACTGTCACCGACGGCGGAATGAAGATCTTGCTGCAAGTGCAAGACACTGTTGACAAATACAAATACAAATAGTCGGCCTTTCCTGGAGGTTCAGCTGAGCTTACAGGGTTGGGGCACCTACAGTCATGTTGGCTCAGTGCTTGAGCGACTGCCCTTGGCCCAGGGCGTGACCCCGGGGTCCTGGGATGGAGTCCCACGTCGGGCTCCCTGCTTGGCACCTGCTTCTCCCTCTGCCTGCGTCTCTGTCTCTCTCTCTGTGTCTCTCATGAATAAATAAATAAAATTTAAAAAAGAAAAAAAGGATCTAAAACTCTTCCAGGGCCTTGTGTTTTGGGTCTTTGTGAGGAGGTATCATTTGGGATACGTGTGTCTTCTGGCACACACATGAATCCCTGGGCTTGGGGCAGCGTGTCTGGAAAGGATCCTGAAAGCGCTGGTTCCAAGTGGGACGTGTGCCAGAGCAAATTTGGAGTGTCCAGCGTGGTGGGCTGGTGTCTGAGGTGCTTGGCTCCGAGCAGGACTTGGAACTCACCGTTCCAATTGGGATCTACACGCTAGCCAAGCGATTTCAGAACTCATTTAAACTTTCGTGTCTCAAGTTCCCTCGTGTTAACTTTTTGTAGTAGTAAAAGTAATCGGTGTATTTTTTGCGATGCTAACACACACAGTTTTCTCCTAGGTTGTAGTAATGTCGTACTGACTGTAAATACTGTAGCTGGAACCAGAGGATTTCTTGTATTTGTATTAGTAAGATAGTTCGTTATATCAGCATCATCTGGTGCCTGGGTACCTGTAATGCAGTTCCAGAACATTTAAGAACAGTGATAAACCACTGCCTCCTCCCTCTCATTTATGTTACTTTAGGAATGCTCTTGATAAACAAACTTGCAAAACTGAATTAGGGAAGGCTTAAAGAGGATCATTGCAGACTATGAAGTTCATTGAAATCTCTTAAGGCATTTTTGTCTTAATGGGTTAAGAACCCTTGACAGGGTTCTTTCTTTTCCTGTCTGTCTTTGGACAGGGTTTTTTTAACCTTGGCGCTGTTGACATTTGGGCTGGATGATTCTTTGCTGTGGGGGAGCTATCTTGTGCATCATAGGATGTTTAGCTGTTTCCATGGTCTTTATTCTCAAGATACCAATAGCAACCTCCCAAAAAATGTGTCTAGACATTGCCCAATTACACTTGGATGAGAACCTCTGAGCAGGACAGTCTAGTCCCAAGGTGAATTACTAAAGGCAGGCAGTTTAATGATCCGTTACATCAAAAAGATAGACAGCTTGGAATTATAGGTATTTTTTGGTAAATTTGTAAGTGACTGTTCCTTGTAGCTGTGTCAGAATGTAGACGTGTTGGTTTGATTCTCTGCTAACGGGGCATCTTGCAGTGCTCTTTACCCCCATCTTTTCTAAATCTGCTTTGCATTCGTCCATCTATAGGGAAGGTCAGGTAGGAGATCAGCTTAGAAAATCACCTGGTTTTTCTCTTGACTTCCTTTTTTTTCTTTCTCTTTCATAGATTCTTCTATGACCATGAGAGAGAGAAATAAAGAATGATCCATGATTTCTAAACACCTTGTCTTGAGGATATAGTCATGTTGGAAGGTCTTGTAGCCTGGGTTCTCAATACTTATCTGGGAAAATACGTCAACAACCTGAACACTGACCAGCTCTCTGTTGCGCTTCTGAAAGGCAAGTACACGTATTTCTTTTTGGTAAAGTATGCCACTGCACATGACATTTTTTTCTTTCTCTTTTTTTAAATATTTGTTTTGTTATACTAAGAATAATAAATATAATGCCCAGATGGCTTTGTACTAAATATGTGTAAAAGGAAGTATGTTCTCCCTCATGACACTGATTATTATTACAGGATAACTTAAGTATGTAGTTGTATTGCTGTAGCTTTTAGGGAACTATTAAATATTAAAAAAAAAAGACTATACTGCTGCTGATTGTGCTTTATCGCAGTTAATTTTTAGCTGTATTTTTTAAAAGATATTTATTTATTTATTTATTTATTTATTTATTTATTTATTTATTTATTTATGAGAATACACAGAGAGGAGAAAGAGAAGCAGAGACACAGGCAGGGGGAAAAGCAGGCGCCATGCAAGGAGCCCGACATGGGACTGGATCCCGGGGCTCCAGGATCAGGCCCTGGGCCAAAGGCGGGGCTAAACTGCTTGAGCCACCCAGGCTGCCCTAATTTTTTAGCTTTATGAAGCTTTATGGATGTGGCCATGATGTAATGACAGTGACATTGGCTTCAAATCCTGTTATGTTACTTATTAGCCATGTGAACAAGCCATTGAAATTCTGAGCCTCAGTTTCTTTAGAAAAAGCATGTAGTATACCTCTCCAGAGTTGCTGTAAGACTCAAATGGAGCAAATGGAATGACATTTAAAGTTTCTGTCCTGCTGCTGGTTTATAATAGACATCAAGTCAAAGTTTTAAACTATGTTACTATAGGGTCTTCAAAAGAATAACATTTGAGAGATTTTAGCCTTTATGGGCCTGTCTTTGGTAAATGCTTATACATGGTTTAATGCAGTGCAGGAAACTGGTGTGAGGTTTGGAAAACTGCTTTTTCTACCCCCTTCTTTTTTAAATTTCTCTTTATTCACAATGGAACACTCAAACAAATCTGGAGAAAGGAGATAAAGTCAGTCTGCAAGCATGTAGCATCACAGTAAGTGGAAAGGAGATCTCAAGTACGGCAGAAAGCTCACCTTCCTGGGGATATGGATTTTGGCAGGTGGCCCAGGACAGGTTAGTGGGGATGGCAGCGGCACAGATTGTGGGAGAGTCTGAGAATAGGGTGCCAGTAGCTCACTTGTCAGAAGTGTTGTTTCTAGGTTTTTCCTGACCCACCTAAAGCAGTGAAAGGATCGTGGCAGCCATAGGCTATAGGGAGCTCTGCAGTCGCCCCTCCCACTCCCTTTCATTGGAGACAGAAGTAGGCTTTTTCTTCATCTCTAGCTTCTGTCCTGACCTTTTGTCCCATCCTTAGAAGGGAGCTGCTAAGTGCAAGATGGAAGTGACCAATCTGTCAGGGAAGAGGATGTGTTCAAAGTACAAGAGTAGTGTCCAGTGTCATCTCTTTGGTCATTTACTGAAGTTCTCCTACATGCTGTGGAGCTCACTAGGTTGTACAGGACAGGTAACAGGGCCTAGAAAGAGAATTGCAAATCATAACCTTGTTTATAAAAGAGATAGCTCTTTTAAGACTAATATGGTAAGAGGATGTTTGCCGAAGAAATGAATAAAATTTGTGGTATCTGCTGTATCATGGATTCTGTACTAGTAACGGATCTCCGTTTTAGGATATCTCTCGTAATGGCAACTGTGTGTGTCTCTCTGATGCTTCAAAGTGCTTTTCTGTGCTTCCTGTTTAAAAAATATTTTCTGTGCAGAATAGAAAAATAATTTTTCTTTCATAACCGGTATTAGTGTGGTGTCCCTTCCTTATGGATTTAAATCACCCCACAATGCTTGGCTAGGAAAGTGTTGGGGCATTGCAGTTATAGTTGAAGCATATTTGGAGGCAGAGGGTACTGTATAGGAATAAGAATATTATTTCAATCCATCTGCAGATATTTAGTGTCTGAGATGCTTTGGGAGATGCCAAGGAGATGGAGACAGTGGTCAAGAGTATGAGTTTTGTAGTAGGCTATGTCTGTGTGTGTGTTTTTTTTTTTTAGAGAGAGAGAAAGTGGTGGGTGGGGGGTGTGCAAAGGGAGAGGGAGAGAGAGAATCTTAAGCAGGCTCTACAACCAGCGCAGAGCCTGACTTGGGCTCGATCTCATGACCCTGAGATCATGACCTGAGCCCAAATCAAGAGTCAGACGCTTAATTGACTGAGCTGCCCAGGTGCCAGCCAGACTGGTTTTGAATCCCATTTCCTCCATTTACCAGTAACTTGGGTAAATTACTCCAGTCCTTCATAAATTCTCAAATTCTTTCTGTAGCATCTTTCTGTAGGAGGAGAGAATATTAACTGTCTCATAAGGTTCTGCGGACTAGACACGCTAATGCGGGTCAGAGAGCTTAGAGCTGCTCGGGGTGTAGAGGGCGCCTCGGTCAGTGTTAGTTACCATCATCTGCCGTTTTCATGATCGTCAGCATGTGATTGGCTTGGGCTGGACTTCAGGGCTGGATTGGGTGCACATATGGAAAGTGATTAACAATGCAAAATAGCACACGAGTCGTGGAAGGAGAGAGAACATGTCTACGATTTTATTTGTTCCGTCTCTCAGCAGACACCACTAAGCACCTGCTTAGGGTATGGCTGTGTGTGTTACGGATAATACAAAAAGGGGGGACAGTAGAAGACCCCTCGTAACAGCTGCTCGTAACCATGAGCAAGTTACTGAAGCCTCCTCTTCACCCCTGTCCCTCTTGCCGCCTGAGATCAGAGAGGCGTGGCACAAACTCTAGTGCTGCCCCTTACTATCAGCTCTGCGCTGTTTTTTTAAAAAAAGATTGTATGTATTTATTTGACATGGTGGGGGGAGCACAAGCAGGGGGAGCTGCAGAGGGAGAGTGAGAGGGAGAAGCAGGCTCCCCACTGAGCCGGGAGCCCAGAAGGCAGATGCTTAACCGAGCCACCCAGATGCCCCAGCTCTGGTATTTAAGCATACGGCTTACCTGTGCGCCTGATTTCCCTCACCTCAGAATGGAGAAGATAATGGTATTTCCTCATATTGTTGTGAAGATCAAATGAGATGATGGACACGAAGCTCTTGGCTCCAGTAGGATCTCCCATGCTGTTCCTGTTGCCCCACATCCACCGCCGTAGGCCCTGCCCTCGGAGACCTGTTAATTCGTCGGCAGTACAAGGCAGCGTACGCTGTTGCTCTAGAGCCGCAGGCACGGTGCGCCAGGGTGCCAAGAGGGGCCGACCTTCACCCTGTTGGGAGGATGCCGGGAAGGC
This sequence comes from Canis lupus dingo, assembly GCF_003254725.2. Taxonomy (NCBI): domain Eukaryota; kingdom Metazoa; phylum Chordata; class Mammalia; order Carnivora; family Canidae; genus Canis; species Canis lupus. Next base: position 82,763,058 of record NC_064244.1, on the reverse strand, counting down.
CATTCCGGAGGTGGTAGCGCAGGATCCTGGCAGGCGGCCCGGGGTGGGTCACCACATTCCAGGTAGAGTGAGGCTTGTGAGCACAGGCAGGAGGCAGAAAACTCGCAGGGCGTGTTTGGGATGGTTTGGGGCCAGGAGGTAGCAGCTGCCAGTGTCACGCCAGGAACTTTGAACCTTGGGCAATAGGCCTATCTTATATATGGGGCCCAGTGCTTAGGTCCCCCCACCGTTTTGTTCCTTATCCACTCTGCACCTCAGGCTGACTTTTTAAGTGACACAGGGGCGCGGGAAGGGAGTTAGTTGTCAGTGCTGACCAAAAAGCCACCAGCCTCCAGATTTACCCTGGTTCTAGGGACTCGCCTTCTTGCTCAGCTCAGCTGAGGAGTTTGTGGATAAGACATCCAGGAATAAGCCCGCACGTCATCTGCCTGGAAAGGAGCGAAGAGCACTGTACCTACTGTGGGTCCCTGGAGGGACCTTTCCCAGCAGGGTAGTTGTGGGTGCATATTTGAATGGGTGGGGAATCTGAGAGCCTTCCCTCCAGAACCGCTGAGCGCTGCTGCTGTTTTTGCCCGATTCCTTTGTTTTGGCAGCGGGGCTGCCCTCTTCTCATTGTTTCCCTGGGGTCTTCTCCTTCCTAGACCACTTCTTTTGCTCTCTGCACTTCAGCTTTAATTTTTCCTGGCATGTATTGCCTACCATTCCTTCCACTTCCCCAAGATGTACAGCAGCCAAGGAATCCCAGTGCCAGCCGCCTTTGTGACAGATTTGGGTATTGAAAAATAGGGCAAATGATTCAAATTGCAAATGATGCTCTTCAAAAGAAGAAACTATGTGCTTTCTCCTTTTAAGTCAGTTTCAAACTGTTGAGGAACATGTTTCATGTTTCCCCCTACTTATGATCATTGCTCCCCAAATGTGGAAATAGAGTTGTTTCTGGGCTCTCTGGGGTTATTAACTTCTCCTTTTGGTTCGTCTTAAGCTATGTGGGGACACATGTTCCTGCAGAAGTCTACAACGTGAGCTGGTTGCATTTGCTTAGCATCTGCCAAGCTGCTAGATCTGAATACTTTAGAAGCCAGTTACCCACAAATCTTGAACAGTCATTTAAAGGAAAAAAATAATTGTTTCTTGTATTGGTTTGTCTCTGGCTGGCTTGCCTTTCTTTTGAGTTCCTGTACCAGTTAATGGTTGCTGGGCAGTTGTCTGTACTCTCTGTTCTCAGAAATTGCCTTCGGTGGTGCAGTTTTGTAGAATGATGGCTGTCTCCTCCGCCCCTTAGGACGGGGACCCCGCCTTCTCTTCTTGTATTTCCAGTGGCCAGCACGGTGTCTGCTGCAGATTGGGGAGTGGTATATCAGTGTGTTCGCATGACTTCCACAGCGAGGAGAGGGAGAGATCCAGCCACACCCTCTCCACTATGCTTCGGCTGTTCAGGGACATCTTGTACCTCTAGGTTTCAGTCCTATAAAAGCTGGGTCTGAAAAGGACCTTCAGCGGTGGTTTGTTCTTTGCTTCTAACAGGTAATTAGGCCTGCAAGCATAGATGCAGAGAACATGTGGAGCTAGTCTTTCCAGAAGAGAGTATAATTCCCTTTGGTGACCATCTTTATTTAATTCTCATGGGCTCTCATGTTATGTGCAATATACCCATTTTGGGGGAGGGGTGGGTTGCCAGAGCTTGTTAAAATGTCAAATTTCTGTGTTCAATCCCAGAGATGTCTTGAGGGGGGTCTAGGAGCCTGCATTTCTTCCCAGGTGACTTAGATGGCAAATATTTGCCTAAACCAGGGGTCTGCAAACTGGTTAGCTGGTCAAATCCAAACTGAGAATGGCTTTTTTTTTTTTTTTTTTAAAGGCTTGTAAAAACCCAACAACACAAAACAACCAGAGAGAATATACAACAGATAGTCTAAAGCTTAAAGTATTTACTGTCTGCCTTATTATAGAGAAAGATCCTTGCCTACACCCTTCACCTGCTGGTGAGCTTCAGCTGTCAGAACGGGATGGTTCGGGAAACTAGTAAAGCTAGTGTACACAGGCTGATTGTGGGGTTACTCCTGGCTTTTTATAGCTGGGTTAAGCTGTAAGACTTCACCTTTAACTTTTAATGATTTGCATATAGTAAGTGCCTACTGCATATGTTGGGTGAACATTTCATGATGTCATTTTTATTTTTCAGGTGCTGTTGAGTTGGAAAACTTGCCCTTAAAGAAAGATGCCTTGAAAGAACTAGAATTACCATTTGAAGTCAAAGCCGGTGTGTGGAACTCTACAGGAGAGGGAGGCAGTTTTGAGTCTTATTCTGCATGGGACAGGAAAACTGAGAGCCCTTGAGTTTGGCTCTGTTTGAGCAGGAAGAGGCAGGATAGGAAATACCGAGTTTAGATCAGTCCTCAAGTTTGGCCTTTTCTATTAGGATGACCTTGGGGCAGTGGTGGGGAGGTCAGGTGTTTCCCAGACATATTGAATCAGAACTGCCAAGGAGTGTCCTTGAACCTGCATGTTTAATAAGTACCACAGGTGATTCTTACATTTCCTAATGTGTGAGAACTTCTGTCCTAGATACAGGGGGTTCTTATTTTTGGAGAGTTCATTATATTACTGAGAGATTGTTATTGAATGAAAGGTGGGCTCTGGCACAGTGTGCTTTCTGGCGGCGTGGCTTTGGGGGAGTTTCCTTGCCACTCTGTGTGTGCTTCTTAGTCTTTAAGATGAGATGATAATCATTGTACCTACATCAGAGGGTTGTGGAAAGGAATGCATGAGTTACTGCGTCAAAATTACTCGAAACAATGCCTAGCACCATAAATAGATGTTTGCAGTTACTGTAGGAGTTCTGCAGTTACTAGGTTTGGTAAGGAAACAAGAATTGTCTTGGAGTAAATTTATTCTTTGTTGGGGCTCTTGGCTTACTCAGGCAGTGGAACCCGCGACCCTTGATCTCAGGGTTGTGAGTTCGTTCCCCATGTTGGGTGTGAAGATTACTTAAAATAAAATCTTTATAAAAGTTCTTTGTTAAATGACCATGTATAAAATTAGTCCCTATTCAGACGCAGCGTCATCATTCAGTAATAGCTGTTGATGTCAGTCTTTCATTACTTTTGAGTACTTATGTTACAGTAAATGCAAGTACAGTGCAAATCAGTTGCTGGGTGAAGTAGGATAGAAATCTTGCAAAAGATTTAGGCTTCTTGAAGTCACTTCGAGTGATGGGTGAACTGCTGGAATCACAGGCAAAGGCACTGAAAATGAGAATCTGAAGAAACTGAGGAATGATGATACTGAGGGCACTTCCAAAGAGTTATTATTTGAATGTCAAAGGATTAGGAAAGGCTCTTGGAAATTGATGAAGTTTCCTAATATTTTTGCAAAAATGACCCTCTTTTACTTTTTTTTCTCCAAAAGTAAATGAAATATAACAGAGGTTATATTTTGCTGTCACCTAACTTATCAGACATGCCTCTTCCCCCAATAATTTAGGTTAGAATTACAATCGCACACTAATTATTATTAAATTGTTTGTGAGTTGGCATATCGTTGGTATGTGGTTTGAGTTATGATATAAATTATTAAATAGAAAAGACTTTCACTTTTCTAGATAAAATCCAAATTAAAATGTTTTAATTATTTGTTGCCATTTCTTAATTTATTACTGGATTACACAGTTGATCACTTGGTGTTAATATTCTCCTATCTTCAACAAATCAATCCTATTTGAATTCTAGATCTTAGAGGGTAGAAATCACTCAGAAAACATGTGTTTCTTTCAGAGGGAGCATATTAGTTGGGCCATGTGGATCTTCCAGAGATCCTTTAGGACAGTTCAGATATTCTTCTGCGTTATTCCTTAGTGGTAACTTGCCTCTTATTAATTGAATTTAAAGAAGACCTGTGTCCTAGGAGACTGCTAAATATGGTAGCATTTGGGAAATCAGTCTGAGTTCTCATGAAGAATCAGGATTCTTTCTCGATAGAGTGCCACTGTAGCATTTTAACCACAGTTCGGTTGGTGTGTTCAAGACTGGATATACTGTGAGTAACTGCCAAGAAGTGCTTCTCAACCAGCCCAGTAATAATGAACAAGAAATGAGTTTCATGCTCATGGGCTTGTGCAGGTGCTGTGGGGAGAAAAGACAAGGAAGTTTAAGAGGTAGTTCACTTGGGGAAGAAGGACTTTGCAGAAGCGAGGTGTTGCATTTGATAGGGTTAAATTGGGCTTTTCTTTTTTAAGATTTTATTAGAAACAGAGATAGCAACAGATAGCACAAGTGGGGAGGAGAGGGAGAAGCAGGCTCCCTGGTAAGCAGAGAGCCCAACTTGGGGCTCGATCCCAGGACCGGACCCTGAGATCGTGACCTAAGCCGAAGGCAGGCACTTAACCAACTGAGCCATCCAGGCGCCCCCACTTTGGGCTTTCCATGTACTTTATTGTGCCTCGTTCTTACAGATCTCAGCCTACAGCTTTCTGTTTCCCATGTATGAGAACCTGCTGCCTGTTTTCTTAGATTAAAAAATAAATGGTAAAAATACTCATGCTCCTTATAGAAAACTAAAAGGATGCAGAAAACCAGTAAGAAGTAAAAATGTGGATGGATACTTGACAAGACTTTGCTTTTCCCAGGCTTAATTGGGAAGGTAACTCTTCAGATTCCCTTTATCGCCCCCACGTGGATCCTTGGGTGATCTCCATCTCCAGCCTTCACTTAATTGGAGCCCCTGAAAAGCTAGAGGATTTCGATGATGAGAAGGAGAAACTCTTGGAGAGGGAGCGCAAGAAGGCTCTGCTTCAAGCCCTGGAGGACAGATGGAAGGTGAGGCGCACCCCGTCGGCCACCAGACCCAGACCAGCCACGGTGAGACATGAAGTGAGCAGAGCACTGGATCTGCTAACACCAGCTCTTTCCTTTGCAGAATGAACGCCAGCGGAAGGGGGAGTCCTACTGGTATTCAGTTACCGCCTCTGTAGTTACGAGAATTGTGGAGAATATTGAAGTAAGTCCTCCTGACTTTTTTATAAAGTATAAACATGACAGGGACTTCTCCAGCTTAACTGTGTCTTGCTTCTCGGTACCATGTTTCTTGTAGGTTCAACTGAAATGATGTTCTGAGCCATGGCTGACTGCTCAGGTCAGCTCTTACAGGCTGCGCCAAAGGAAAACCTGAAAAGCAAGTCTCCAGCCCTGGGCAGACATGGGTTTTTCTTGCTTCAGCTTGTGTCAGTAGGAGTTTTCCTTTCACTCACATTTTGCTTTGTTTTTGAATGTTGGACTCACTTGCCGAAAGGATGTGCCTCCTTAGAAGCCAGGTCACCTAAACCTTTGTGACTGATCATTTCGGGGCAAATCACTTCACTTCTCGGTCTTGGTTTCTTCATCTGTAGAACGAGAGAGGTTGAATACACAGTTTCTAGTTGATTCCATAGTGAATTGCGGACAGCCCACGGAGATGTTTAATCTCCTACTGATGGATCTGGTGGTGGTTTGATGAGTTACAGTGTCAGGGCTGGTGGCCACGGTTTCTACTTTACTTACAGTTTTGTTTTCCTCCTCAAAACTAGACCAGGGTCTGCTCTCGTTTTCACAAATGCCCTAAGAGTAAGCCCATACATAGCACCTCTGGGGTTTTCTTGCAATGCCAACGTGACACAGGCCAAATGGTTTCAAGGTATACTACTTCCCCTCAAACTGTCGGAGGTTGTTGGTTTCATAACTGTCATGAGATTGACAGAGAGATTGGTACATTTGAGGTGAGCGCTTTGAATTCTGTTTTAGACAGTTGTATTTTTTTAGCTGTCATTTATTTTAAATAATTCATCATTATTTTTACTAATAGCTTGAACTAACTGAGATTTAGTTCATATCCCATGAAGTTCACACTTTTAATGTATACATTCTAGTGTTTTTTCTTTTTAATTTTTAAAAAAGTTTTTATTTATTTTGAGAGAGAGAGAGAGAGAGCGCGCGCACAAGTGGGGGAGAGGCAGAAAGAGAGGGAGAAGTAGACTCCCTGGTGAGCAGGGAGCCCAGTGAGGGTCTTGATCTTAGGTGAATCATGACCTGAGCCAAAGGTAGATACCTAACCCACTAAGCCACCCAGGTGAGGCGGCTCCACTCTAGTGTTTTTTTTTTTTTAAGATTTTATTTATTTATTCATGAGAGACACAGTGAGAGAGAGGCAGAGACACAGGCAGAGGGAGAAGCAGGCTCCATGCAGGGAGCCCGATGTGGGACTCGATCCTGGGACCCCGGGGTCACACCCTGGGTCAAAGGTAGGCACTAAACCACTGAGCCACCCAGGGATCCCCTCACTCTAGTGTTTTTTTCAGTGTGTTTACAAAGTGCCTAGATTACAGTCCCTAATGGCAGACCACTTTCATTACCCCCAAAAGAAACTGCATCCCCACTTATAGCCACACCCTTTCCTCCGCTCCCTCTAGCCCCATGCAACCACTGAACTACTTCTCTTATGGAAACTGCCTATTTTGGACATTTCCTATCCATGTGGTCGTACACCATGTGGCCTTTTGTGTCTGGCTTCTCGCACTTAGCATGCTTTCAAGGTTCGTCCATATTGTGGCATATTCTGGGACTTGATTCCTTTTTATGACTGAATAGTGTATTCCATCAAAGATACAGATTGTCAGAGATAAAGTTGAATGTTAGTTACAGTGGTAGAAACAGATTTTATTCAATAACTTTTTTTTTTTTTCCCAATAACTGTTGACAAAAGTGGAAAGAACAGAGCTCTACTCCAGTTTGCACAGGGGTGACAGGGAGAGGCAGGGGATCCGTGTGGGGGAGGGCTCAGGTGAAAAATGACCCAGGGTCAGTGTCCATGTGATAAGATCAGCTGTATCTGCTAGCTGGGCTTCTGTGCTCCGAGAGACAGAGACTGAGATTGAGACTGGTCTTGTCCTTCCTGGTGATGACATTTCAGAGGAATGGTTTTCAAGTCCTTGATTGTAGGAGATACATACATATCTCATAGAGACAGAGAAAGGATTCACAATTGTAAGCTGTCTTTGGTACATGCTCTAAGAAAGGGAGGTCAGGGACCTAATGTCAGGCGTTGGCTGGAACAAACAGCCCTGAGCTTTTCCAGACAGGAACTCAGAATGAGGCTGGAATGTCCCAGGGACACAGCCTTAGGCTTGCTAGAAGCTGTGTTAACATGTGCTCAGATCTCTCTGCCTAGGAGGTTGAATGGACTATCCATACTGAGAGGTTTTGCGGTTTTCGGGATATACTACATTTGTTTATCTGCCTATCAGTTGATGGACATTTGGGCTGTTTCCACTTTTCGCCTGTTACAAATAATGCTGCTGTAAACATTCATGTATATGGTTTTGTGTGAATATATGTTTTCAGTTCTCTTGAGTATATACCTGGGAGTGGAATTGCTAGAGTCATCTGGTAACTGTGTTTAATTTTATGAGGAACCGGCAAACTGTTTTCCAAAGAGGCTGCACTGTTTTACAGTTTCACCATTGATGTGGGAACATTTTAACTTCTCTGCAACCTCATCCACCCTTGTTACTGTCTGTCTTGTGAGGATGACCACACTAGCGGGTGTGAGGTGCTAAGTTGCTGTGGTTTTGATTTGCATTTCCTTAATGGCTAATGTTGGACATCTTTCCACATACTTAAGGCCACTTGTATATCTTTTTGTTTTTGTTTGTTTGTTTTTAAATTTTTATTTATCTACGATAGTCACACAGAGAGAGAGAGAGGCAGAGACACAGGCAGAGGGAGAAGCAGGCTCCATGCACCGGGAGCCTGACGTGGGATTCGATCCCGGATCTCCGGGATCGCACCCTGGGCCAAAGGCAGGCGCCAAACCGCTGCGCCACCCAGGGATCCCGACTTTATCCACTTTAATAAGTTCTGTCACCTCTCTGAATTCAACATCATTCAATACAAAAGTCCACACGTTATTGCAGAATCTGTTTGTATTTAGAGAGCCCCTGAAATTGACTGTTCCTAACCCTCTGCGCCAATGCTGAATTATAGCTTTATCAAACTGAAGGAGAACTTTAAGGGCAAGTTGGGGGGGTGATCTGTTGAGATTGTATGAGCTCATCAAGGCTCTCTTGGAGACTGTTTCCCAAAGTGGTATTTCTATATAACTGATATGTCATGGCTTAGGAGGAAGAAATTGTTTTTCTTATTCAGGCTTGCATTGATGTCCTGTGGGGAAGGTGCTTCCCGCCGCAGAGCGGACTGAAGCCGAGCGGACCGAAGCGGAGCGGCCAGCGGCCCAGCAGGAAGCACCCACTTCCCGACCGCCTCTTCGGCCGCCACAGGACTACTGTGGCTTATTTAAATGCTCAAGGGCAGTTTGACGTCTACCTGTAGCACATGTCTAAATGCATTTTCCTTTTGTTCTCCCCTTTGCAGTTAAAAATTCAAGATGTTCATTTGCGCTTCGAAGATGGTATTACTAATCCGTCCCATCCTTTTGCGTTCGGCATCTGTATTAAGAATGTGTCCATGCAGAATGCTGTGAATGAACCTGTGAGTATGCACTGTGCTTGCAAGCTAGGAAAGCACTGATTCTGGGGAATTTGGGGCTCTGCCTTTGGTCATTGCATGTTCTGTAAAGGAGATCGCATTCTTTCTTACCACGTTCTTTGGTGGGAATGTATATTTCTTGCTGTGTCAACAGATTAATGTGCCGGAATAGGGAAGTGGCCCATTTTCTCTGATGTTTTGTTATTTCACTCAGAACCACATTAACATTTAAGGTCTTTTTCATTTTATGCACAAGGAAACTGAGTCACAGAAAAGATTTCAGCTTTGATTTTCTTCTCATGCTATGTGTACTACTGGGGTAGGCTTCTGTTTCCTAGAATTGGTGTGCCCTGGCAATATTGGTTGATGCCTTCACGTCTTGAACCCCATTCTCCACCTCTCTTCTGACCTTCTCGTTCGTGGTCTTTACCTATGGGACATCTCTGTGGTGTTTTAGGCTTGTCACAAGCAAAATTATCCCCTTTGTTTCACTGGCCCATTTTGCTTCCCTGAAACCAAATTTTTCCCTTTATTCTCTAACAAGTTACCGAATGTTACAACGAATAAAACTAACATCCTTTGAGCTGTTTTCTGTGCCAGCCACTGTTGTGCTTACATGATTTATCTCATTGAATTCTCAGTACTTTTTACCACCACTGTTAGCCTCATATTGCACACAGCTAAGGACGCTAAGGTTACAGAGTGATGGAATGGTGGAACCAGGTCTTGAGCCCACATGGACCAGTTGCAGAGTAGGGGTTTGCAAACTGCACTGTAGAGCAAAATCTCCCCTACCCCCGTTTTTGTCTGTAAAGAATTACTGGATCATGGTCACAGTCATCATTTACATATGCTTCAAGGCTGCTTTTGTGCCCCAGAGGGCAGAGTTGAGTAGTTAAAACAGAAACTGTGATCCACAAAGCCGTCATATGTACTTCCTGGACTTTTTCAGAAAAAGTTTGCCACCCTTGCTCTGGAGCATGTGTCCTTACCGTTACACTTATCTCCACAAGCCTGTGCTCATCCTTTTGCTTCATATTCCTTAACCTCAATATCCAGCCGCTCACAGCATCTGGCCAGTTTCCTTGCAAAATGTCTCAAATATGTCTCTTCCTGTCATCCTCGGTGCAAGCCTTACTTCAGTATCCTGTAATGGCCTGGGCTAATAAACATGCTGTTCCACGACCTTGCTTCCATCCCAGGCCATTGTTTCTTTCTAAACCAATGCTTCCCACTGTCTTCCACATCATGGCACACATAGGAAAAGTATATTATTTGGACAGGACCCTGGGGCAAATGCATGTGACTGCTGAGGGCTGGAGGTGGTTAAGCCCGGTATTTTTTCTTTTTTTTTTTTTTAAAGATTTTATTTATTCATGAGACACACACAGAGAGAGGCAGAGACATAGGTAGAGGGAGAAGCAGGCTCCATGCAGGGAGCCTGATGTGGGACTCGATCCTGGGACTCCAGGATCACACCCTGGGCTGAAGGCAGGCACTAAACCGCTAAGCTACCCAGGGATCCCAAGCCTGATATTTTTAAATGTAACTTGAGCGTATAAATTTGCTCATTTCCTGATACACTCATGTCTCTTTTTCTCTAGCACACCAGGGTGGGAAGCTTTACTTTGCACTATTGCCAGAGTTCTGTTTCTAAAACACATACTTGCCCCTGGTGGCATGCCTTCCTCACAATCCTGGTGGCTCCATGTCCCTTCAAGTATGAAGTCCAAACTCCTTAGTATGGCATAAACTTTCTTTGCTAGTGTATTAGTTTCCTCGGGCTGCCTTAACAAATTACCACAAACTAAATGACTTGAAATGACAGAAATTTATTCTCTTTAGTTCTGGAAGCCTGAAATCGGAATCAAGGTGTTTGTGGGGCTAGTTTTATCTGGAGGCTCTGAGGAAGAACAACTATGACTCCCCTTTATTAGCACTGTAGGACAATTTGCTTTAAATGATGTGAATATATCACTTTCAGAAAAAAATTTAAAACAGTTTGAGTGATGTATAATGATAAACCAATGCTATGATTTTCATGGACTATTATTGTTTTCTACTGATTGCTGTGAATGTAACCATTCCAAAACCCAGTGCCTTAAAGCAAAGATTTTATTTCGTGATTCTGGGGTTGGCTGGAGTCAGTTGGACAGTTGTTTGTTCAATATTGTTTGACGGAGGCAGTCATGTAATCACATCCCCCTGGAGCGATTGGCTGGGAGCCTAGTCTTCCTCTATGTGGCTTGAAGATGCCTTCTTAGAGTCTAGCAGGATAGTTTGGATTTCTTTGGCATCCTGGCTTAGATCTAAGACAGGATATTCTGAGAGACCTGTCCCAGCGTGCAGCACTTACCGAGACCTCTGCTTAGCACGCTTGCCAACCTCATTGACCAGAGTAAAGTCCATGGCCAAACCAAGTCGTGTGGGTAAGTGCCAGTATATAATATGACGTGGTTGGTTCATGGGGCCACCATGTAACAAAATAGCACCTTATAGATTTTGCCTCAGTCTAACATGTTTTATCTTCTCCACCAGGATTAAAGTTAAACTTACTTAATGAGACTTAAACTCAATCTTTGATTTATATGAATATTCTTTAGAGTTGGCATAATTTAAAGGATACCACATTCCGATTCCCTTCATAATTAATTATAACATTAGGCAGGCCATAAGCTTGGAGGAGCTCAGCGAGAGGCAACATGAAAGCCACTAAAAATCTTTCTAGAACCACTAATGACCCAAGGCTTAAAGTAAAAAGTTCACTTTTCCATTGATCATTTGTTATTCCTCTTGTTTGGTGTTAAGGTATGTCTCTTATTTTCTTTGATTTTTGTATTAGAAACCATTTTTATAACACTCTGTCTTTTTAACTTGCAATCTATATACAGTTCCAGAAAATTTGAGGAATAGTGGGCTAATAGTAGGAATAACTAATATTATCAGACATTAATTACATGCCAGGACTTTGCCAGATAGAAAATTCAATATCAAAATTATTATCCTTGCTTCCCCCATACATTTCTTCTTTGTTTTTTTCCTTTTATACTTTATTTTCTCCCTCTTCTTTCCCTTGTTATTGTTATTATTTTCATGATCAAATAAAACACCTTAAAATAATTTGATTTTTTATAAAGTCTCTTTAATGTCAGTTGTCATATTGAGCTGTCCTTGTCAGTGGCAATTATAACCCTCCACCTAACATGACTATTAAAAAATGACGAAAGCACTTTGCTAATATAAGATGTTCCATAAACACTTTTTCCCAGTAGTCTACAACCCATTAAATGGAATTTGATCTGGCATAATTGCTATTTCAAGCATCTTTGAGCCATCATAAATTTGGATGCCTTCCTTGCTTTCTGGGTTTCAAATTCCCCAAGTGTTCTTTATTGAAATCCAGTATTCATTCCAAAGTATATTACACTGAATTCAAGTTAACTGAGAATAGGAGCCAGAAGGGCCCTGTTGCCTCAGTCCTTCTTATATTAATGAAAGATTAGATCCAGGGAGATCACATTTGGTTAGATTATTTTCTCTCTCAGTTGTGATGCTACTTCTGCACTAAACTTTAGGAGACTTCTTTATCTATAATTTACACAGTGAAGAGTGAAGGTGATAATAATTTCAATACACATCAGAATAACAAGTTCATTTAAACTAATCAACATGACTAAGCTCATTTCACATCAAAGGAGATAATGACTGATTTTTAAAGACTAGCCTATAAATGGATACATGACAATCTTTAGCAATTTATTTATTCAAGTTAAAATATGTGATATCTTAAGTAACCTAATTTTTGCTCCAGTCTTATTATCTTTCATTAAAAAAAAGTTCCATATCAATTTTGCAACCAGATTTGCAATGTCAAAAACTAAAAACCAGCATGGATGTTGACTCTGTAAATTGATTCGGGGTACAGAACAATGGAAAAAGGAACTCAAAGTTGGAATTAAACCAAAACCAAAGGATAATGACATATAAATAATCTGTAGCAAAGATTTTCCTCGTATTCTGTGTTGCTAGTGCTTGAGTCAGAGCAGTCTTTAAGGTTTATGGATATTTCTGGTAATCACTAAGCAAACACTCTTGCCCAGTATTTCTCACAGTGTATTCTGTGGAACCACAGCCCACAATTACTCCATGGAGAATAAAGGTTTTCTGTCACATAGAGTTCCTATCCTAGCACTGCACACGGCAGTCCACTCTTGTAACTGTCAACAACATTAGACATTGGCAAATCTGAGAACTCTTGCCTTAAAAGACTTCTGTTTATTAGTTGATCCTGTTTCCTATTTTATTTGTCTGTGAAACTTATTTTCTTTCTTCTTCCCTCCCCACCCCCAATAATCAGTGACTGTCTTCAGAATTAATACCCCGGCTACACTTCAGGAATCCTGCTTGTATAGATGATTTTAAGTCTCAAAGCTATAAAAGTTATTAATGTTTCAAGAATATTCTCAAGATTTACTTACTTAGAAGTAGCAGAGTCCAGATTTTAGTGAATTGGGTGAGAATAAATTGAAAACAAACGACATAACACGCTTTGAGAAACTGGCAGTATCTCTAACACTGAACATATCCCACACCGTGTCCCAGCTTTCCGTTCTACTCTGTCAGAATATACACATGTATGTTCAAAGAACAGAAATGGGCATGGCAGCTCCGTTCTTAATAGTTTCAAACTGGAAATAAAACAAATATCCATCAACAAAAGAATGAAAAATAAATTGTGAAATATCTATACAATAGAATAGTACATAGCAGTGAGAACAATGAAGTACTACTACTTCCAAACATATGAAAAACCTAAAACAAAATTCTAGGCAAAACAAACTGGACACAGAGAATATATACTGTATAAATCCATTTGATAGTTTAAAATTGAAAAAGGACAAAAGTAACCAATGGTGATAGAAATCACAGTAGTGATTTGGGCAGGGTGTCCTGACTAGGAAGGGTCAAGAGGAGACTTCTGAGGTTCTGATAGAATCCTGTGTCTTCATTTGGGTGTTTGCTTTGTGAAAATTCATCAGATTGAACATTTAATGATTATGTAATTTTCTATATGCACACAAATCATAAAGCAATTTTAAATGAATTAAAGTTTAAATAGATCATCTTTATAGTGTTATCAGAATGATTAATTTTATATATTTCTTTCCTTTTTACCCTCAATTTTTTAATACACATGATATTGAACATGACTTAAATTAAATCTACCCTAAAAGTCTTATTTTCCATATGCCGAGATAGTTCACATGTATTTTAGAGCTAACAATAACTTGCCATTGGTGTGTGGGTGTGCCTGTATGTGTATGTGTATAATGAATTCATGTACTATATGGGAATAAGTGATAGAGTTTATTTGGCCATTCATTTGTTCATTTAGTGATTGTTCTAGGCCCTGGAAATATATGTGTGAACAGAACAGAGTCAGTCCCAGATCTTATGGGGCTTGCGTTTTAGGCAAGCGAGAGAAGTGAAACCCTGTATAGATAAATGATGAAACAAACAAAAACAATAAAATGTTGGGTAGGGTTAAGTGATATTAAGAAAATAAAAGAGTAAGATGATGGTGTGTGTGTGTGTGTGTGTGTGTGTGTGTGTGTGTGTGTGTGGTTTTAAGAGATCACTTTCTATGGTCTAAGTACCTGGTTTGGGAGACCTCTCTGATATGGAGATATCTGAGTAGAGTCCTGAAAGAAGTGTGGGAGTTACCAGACCCATATCTAGAGGAAGATAAATTTAGACAGCAAAAACAGCAAAGTGGAAGGCTTGAGGATAGAGCATGTGCTGTTGGTTCCAGAAAGCAGCAAGCAAAACAAGGTGGCTGGGGCAAGAAGAGGGGAGAATGGGAGCAGACATGGCTCCCTGGAGTGAGAAGGGAGGCCTTTGGAGGGTTGGGTCAGAGGAGTGACATAATCTGACCCACTGTGTACAACGGGTCACTCTTGCTTCTGTGTGGAGACAAACTGGGCAGTGGGGACAAGAGTGGAAGTAGGGTGACTGGTGAGAAATCCTCTGGTAACCTGGAGGGTGGGTGTGCAATAGGGGAGAAGTGGTCATATTCAGGATCTATTTCAAAGGTAAATGACAGAATTGGTAATATACTGATAGAGGTATATGAGGAAAAAAGCAATCAAAAGATGGCCTGTGTTTGGGGCCTGATGGAGTACTTTACATGGATTATAGTTATTACTTAGTGAAGGAAACACTGCAATATGCAGGTTGTGGAGTGGAGCGTGGAGAATCAAGTGCTCGGTCTGGGACCCGCTAGCTTGAACCTGACAGCTGATGTATGAATCTGGAGTTCAGAGGACAGGTTGGAGCTGGGGATATAAATTTGAAAGTTGTTACATTCTAGATGGCATTTAAAGCTGTGAGACTGAATGAGATCATATAGGAAATGAGTGTAAAGAAATGAAGGAGCCTGAGAACCAATCCTTGGGGACCTTAAACACTTAGAGTTTGAGAAGATAAAAGGAAGCAGAAAAAGTGATTGAAAAGCAGTAATGAATAAAGGAAGAGAACCAGGACTGTAGCGCTTATAGATGTTTTGGTAACCAGAACAAGGGGAACTATATTGTAATGGTGTGGACAAAAGCCTGATGGAGTAGGTTTTGACATGATCCGAAGAAAAGAACTGGAGACAACTGGTATGAACTTCTCTTAAGAGGTTTTATTCTAAGAGAAGTAGAGAATTGAGTATTTGCTAGAGAGAGGTGTGGGTTGGAAGTAGGACTTTTTAAAATGATGGCAGACATTCTGAGATATGTGAATATGGCTGAAATGGTGCAGTAAAGCAGTAGAACTGATTCTGTAAAGAAAACTAGAGGCACTTGGTGGGGTGATGCTCTGAGGTTGGAAGAAGAAGAAGGAAGGTGGGTGTCAGGGACATCTACAAAATGTTTACTCTTACAAATGAACATAAACCTAATTAAAGATTGATTTTCTGCAATTACTTTTCCTTTAAACCTAAGTGACTTATTGGATAATTGATGCATAAGCTACCAATTAAACTAGAAATTTCTGTGAAGAGGGAAAAATGTAAGCAACTCATTTGGCATGCATTGTGGTTGGTTTCTATTGATGGACTGTTTGTTGTTACTGAGACTTTTCCCCCTTTCTTCTCAGCTTTTGAGAGAGAGAAAGAGAGAGAGAGGAACACAAGGGGAGAAGGGACAGAGAGCAAGAGAATCTCAAGCAGACTCCACACTGAACACAGAGCCCAATGTGGGGCTCGATCTCATGACCCTGAGATCATGACCTGAGCCAAAATCAAGAGTGGGATGCTTAATCACCTGAGCCACTCAGGCACCCCTACTGAGACTGTCAAGTCATTTGGACAACGTGGCTGTACCTCTTTCTGTGTAGCATTCACTCATTACCTAGAATAAAACAATTCCATTGGCATTTTGATATTCAAAGAGTCTGTTTGATATTTCACTCTTCTGAGATGGTAAATAAAAGGGGACATAGAAGAACAATGCAGAAAATAAAAACTTGATAGGGTTGTCTATCAATTCTGAATTTACTTTTTCAAAGGAGCAAATTATTTGAAATGCCGGAATAAAGGAGGGTAGTGGAAAAACCTTTTTTTTGTAACTACATGTTTTCTCATTTTATATCAATTTTATTTCAGTAGTATTAACTGTATGTTTCATATTACGTCAAACTTCTTCAATTCATCTTGTAAAAGGAGAAGTGGCCTCAGAACAATAGTTGGTTACTTTCCATATCTAACACAAGAAACCTATGACAGAAGTAGCATTAAATCTCAGCCTTGGGGTTCAGTCATTACACCTTATTTTAAGCTTCTTTTGCTTGACTGCATAAATTTTTCTAGGCCCTGATGTTGCAAATAGTAGACTCATGTATGATTGATTATCAATGAAAAAAACTTTTAAAATCAACTGTGTCATTTAAATTATCAAAAAGATGGTGAAGATATGTTATCTGAAACTTCTCATTAAAGTCTTCAGGTGTTCCAGTGCGGTATTATATATTGCGTGGATTCTGTTATATATAGCTTGCTAATTTGGGAGTCTCCTCTCTCCTGACCTCTAGGTGTACCTACAGGAACAAATCCCTTCATAATTATCCTCCTTTTATCTACTCTGGCTGTTGATAATAGTACTCTCCTTTCTGTCATCCTGACTGGAAAACCTTGTTAGTTTTCTCTCACCTGTGAAACTACCATTACTAGGTTAGGATCAATCTTGTTTAGACTTTTCACACCTTTATGTCATTTAGCTCCCATGCCTTTTCTCCCACTCTGGAGCAAAAAAAAAAGAAAAAGAAAAGAACAAAGTCAGGACAGGATCCATCCTGTCCTCTGTGATATTCCAGCGCTTTCTCTCCATTCTCTCTTCACCTTGTATGCCCAAAAACATTGGTCTTCACCCTTCACCACTTCCAGAACATGCTCTCAACTTTCCTACCTCCAAGCCTTTGCTCACAGAACCACAAGTGGGACATCAAAGGACAATTCCTACTGATTTCATCAGGGGACTCCTCCCACATCTCTGACTTTCTAAATGTTCCTTATCCTTGAAGGGCCATCACGTGTCAGCTCACTCTCAGCCTGATGTCCCATCCTGGAATCACCTCCCTTGCCGGGTGTTCTCAGCACTGCCCAAAAGCACTATCCTCATTTTACAGATAGCTAAACCAAGGCTCCGGGAGGTGTAATGATCTGGCTGTGCCGAGAGCTAATATTGGCAGCCCGGGATGCCAAAGCCATACTGTTTTAGGGCACTCAGCTGCTTCCTAAATGTTTTTGACTGAATGAAAAAGTAAACTAATTTGTCATTCAATTTTTCTTAATGCAAAATTGAGTAGTACTAAATGGTGCTTCTCTGTCACTAACAGTCTTGCAGGACTAGGAAAAAAGTAGATTGTTAGTGACATCAGCTGAAAAAATGAGAAAATATGAGGAATTTCTGAAAGAAGGCCAACAGTAAGGCCGTGTTGTCTGTGACAAGAAAATAGACTGAAAAACAGATGTTTAAATCTTTCTGCTAAATGTTTTTGATGCAGTGTAAGAAAATAAACATCTGGAAATAACCTGAAGATAGCTATTAAGAACGTAGTGTGGGCACCTATTTTGGGAGCTCTTACGTTATTAATTTTTCATTTAGCGATTACACCAATACTGCAGGTTAAGTATTGCCACAACCATTTTATGCTTGAAGAAGGGGGCCAAAGGCTTGAGGTAACTTGCCCTGGGTTAGTATTAGCATTATAATTGGAACTCCAAGATAACGACAGCAGTCTGTGCTGTCACTGATTTAACTGAATGGTAAAAATTGTGTAGACAAAGGATAACATATTTTGAGTTGTGTTTTGAGTTGTGTTCCCTTACAAAAGTGGAGATAGCCTTAGGGCTTTTAATGACAATAAGGACCATTATTCCTAATTGCTTATATTAAAATCCCATATCAAAGGATATTGTTTACTTCAAAGAACTGAAAAAAGTGAGCCAGATTCCTTTTATAAATGAAACTGTATCAGCATTAAAGTTGTTAAATAACTGCATCCTTAGGCAGACTTAAAGTTCTTGTCATCATCACAAAACTTCCAAGTATTTAGTTGTTCTAATGTAAGTTGATCCAGAGCAAAACTTTCCCCTTATATTTTAATACATGTGAAATGTAAGATGTTGATTTTCAGAATTGATTCAGGCCCATAGATTAATAGGGTTAATTCCTATAATATTGAAATATTGGGCAGAGTGAAAACAAAGCTAGTCTTTTTTTTTTTAAAGATTGATTGATTGATTTTGGGAGAGAGACTGTGTGAGCAGGTGTAGGGCAGAGGGAGAGGGAGAGAGAGAATCTTCAGCAGATCACGCACTGAGAACAGAGCCCCCAACGCAGGCCAAGATGTCATGACCCTGAGATCGTGCCCCTGAGATCATGACCTGAGACAAACCAAGAGTTGGATGCTCAACTGACTGAGCCACCCAGCCGCCACAACAGAGCTAGTTTTCCTGAGCTTATGTCTCTTCTTAGAAGAGCGTCTGGTTAGAATGACCAGCAAGTATGCAGTGTCCTTCTGCAGCAACTCAGCCCAACTCCCCTGGCTTATGTATAGCATATTTGGTGGTGATCTTTTAGAGGTAATATATCTCCGTATCTACAAAATTTGACAAAATTTGTAGTTTCCTTTTATATCAGATTATGTTCTGCTAATTTAAATGTTGCCAATTAAAAAAAAAAACCTCACCACGTTTAACATATTACTTTGACATGTAATTTCAACCCCAAGTGCTATGAATTAAATTGAATTTGTGTCTTATAGACTTAGACTTGTTTGCAGTCTCAAGTACTGTATTTGTGGTGAGAAACCGTGGATTTAATGCACTACTGCTTACTATTTTAACTATAATCTTGGTCATTGTATCAAGTTTACACACTTTCTTTCCAGTGACTACATCTGTGGAGATCAGATTGACATGGGCATGGGTAGTTTGATTTGAAAGGTGTGACCTGAAAAGGAATGTGGCATTTTGTCTTTAGAGGGCACTTACTACTTCTACCAACAGAATTTATCACAGCTTTTAGAGTTGCCTCTAAGAAAAGCCATCTGCCGGGACTTAAAACATGGCCGTGGATGGCTGAGGTCATATGGCACCAAGTTAATTTTTATTCAAGTCCTCAGCTCTGGCTCATTTCCTGACTCTCTTGAGTGGCTCTAGTTTATCGTTTTTCATGCTCCTAGTTTTTCAAAACTCATAATCCTAGAATCAACGTTGCTTTGCATCATAAACCTAATGGCCAAATCTTGAGGAGACTCCACTAATTGTCACAGTGGCCAGGCTCAGGGAGGTGTGTGATCCCCGTGGCTTCGAGAGCTTGAACAGAGCGTGGATGGTCTCCTGGCGAGTCCCTTAGAACCCAAATGAAATTTCTCCCTAAACTAGTAATTGTCTTGCATGCTTAGCAATTATCTTTGAACTTTTCCTCAAGTATATATGAAAACTGTGTATTATACTCCCCATCCTCTTGCCAGGATGTCTTAACAGGACATTTTGACTTTAAATACAACTAAAAACATTCCTACCAAATTCTAATAATTGCACATATTTGCAGACTCTCTCATTTTCTTGCCCACAGTCTTAATACACTACTACATATTGTCAGCAGGTAAACATTCTGGCAAGAAATTCTAAACAAATGATCATTGGAAAAAAAAAAAACAAAACTTACCGAAAAGAGAGCTGGAGGAAAGTGGGTGTATTTTCAGATGCAATTCTGATGATTCTAAACTTTACTTTAGAGCTGCTAAAACAGAAAACTGAAAAGCAAAATTTGGTAGCAGAAGCCTGGAGGCATTATAAATTCTAAGAATCCCTTCTAGGGGAGTGGTTAGGACCGATAAGTTCATAGAAGTGCTCTTTGAACAACAAAATCTTTCTTCAAAAGCTCTCTCTGACCTTACATCCCATTATTGCTCAGGACATTATTGTGTAATGGATCAACACTTATTTGTTTATGATTATCAGATTCAGGTGACAGTGAAATTATCCTGAAAGAATATATTTCAGACTGCTTAGCTAGATATGGTGTGATTTTACCTGTTTTGCTGAGAAAAAAAAATCAAACATTGATGCTAAAGTTCAGGTCACTTAAAATCACTCCATCAACTGTTTATAAATAGTAAATGCCTTTTTACATTCATTCTACGTATCCCCATTGCAATATGTTCCAATCGGATTTTATTATTCTTTTCTACTGTTTGGATTCCTTAAACTGTTAAAACTCACATGAGTAGAAAATTCTTCAGTCTTTGTGTGGTTATTGTTGCTAAGGAAACCATTTCCTTTTCACTGCAGTGTATGGGACATCTGTGCCACATTGAGTCCGCTACAGAGAGACACATCAAGATAGAACATGAAGGAAGAAGACATAAATGAACAAAACAGGAAAAATAATAGAGATAGAACTCCTTTTATTTTTTTTAAAGATGTATTTATTCATTCATGAGAGACACAGAGAGAGAGACAGAGACACAGGCAGAGGAGAAGCAGGTTCCATGCATGGCATGGGACTCGATCCTGGGTCTCCAGGATCACGCCCTGGACTGAAGGCGGACTAAACCACTGGGCCACCTGGGCTGCCTGAATAGAACTCCTTTTAAATAGCACCTTCATGGTGATTGATTTTTTGTTGTTTGTTGTTTATGTTAGGAACACAGTTGGATGTGTATGTGCAACACTCAGTAACAGAGGTCCTTCTATCCTCTCACTGTCACTTTTGGACCAGGTCTCCTGTTTCCCCTCAGTGAAACCCCTGGTGGCACCACTAAGAGAGCCCGTGCCAATCTTTTACAGACCTCATCATAGCCATCATCACTTTCCAGAGAAGGGAGCAGGTGTGTCCTGAGACTAGTGACATTAGAGGCAGCCTGCCTCTCAGCTCTGGGGTCTGCTATCCTCATCCCCAAGTGCTACCCCCACCGCATCCTTTTCTTCTAGTCTCTCACCTACGTCCATGTCCTTTTCTAAGTTTCTTTGCTCCTACGTTAAACTATCCCTGCAACCTTCTTGCTCTCTCAAAATATTTATTTCTTAGTTAATAATTAATATAGTGATCTCTTTGTCTCCTCCCTTGATTGAAATCCGAATATCCCCGAGAAGGCTGCTGCTTCCGTAGTCATTCCAAGAGACAACTGCCCATTCCCTCAAACCGTGTGGTCCCTATCCCAGGGGAGGATAGGCTGGTCTTCTGTATCCCTCCACGTCTTCTAGACATTGCTGTTCCATCTTGATCTAGAATCTTCTCAGCTCTATACTTCATCTTGTCACTGACCCTACCTGCCATATCGCCTGCCTCCTGATCATTCCCTTTATTCATTAAAGACTTTGGAGCCAGAACTGCAGGCTTCCTTCATGCTAACCTAGATTTCAACATTCATATAAGTGACCCAGCTAATAATCTAGTCTCATGGGCCATTCAATTTCAGCTACTCCCTCACCTGCTCAGGACCTTGAACTTGTTAGAATTCCAGACATCTAAACATGAATCCATTTCTCTTGACCTCCCTCCTAGCACATGTCATCTCTCATCTCTTAGAGACCTTCATCTCTTGATCCCAGAAACGTCCTAGTTTCTCTGCTTGTCTCTTCTGTCACTAACCCTTTGATTTTCCTTCACCTCTTCCAAAAGTTTTACACACATCATACTACTTCCCAGCTGAGCCTTTTGTTACCCCTCTGTGAACCCCTGTCTCAGTCTTGCTTTTCTATTTTCTGTTGCACCTGTCCAAGATCCCAACCTTGAATTGATGCTACTATTTGCCTCCTCTGTCTTTCCCTGGAACAGCTGAGTGTGTGATGCCTGAGAACTCGTATCTTCATAAATACAAGATCTTCGTCCTGAGCCCTCTCCACCAACCACAAAGGCTGTACATTATGCTTCGGCAGCTCCCTCTCTCATTCTCCTAGGCGGAGTGCCTGACCCTCTCAGTAGATACTCCAGCCTTATAAGGAGCGGGACGGTGGTGGAATTGTTAGGAGCACACTATCAGGATAGCAGACAAAGGCTATCAAATGGAAGAACAAAGAACTCAAACATTCTGTCTATGTCTGAAACCCCAGAAGAATTTCTGGTTGTATATCATTGTTGATGTTGACATAGGAAGAAAGAAGTGATTTCTAGAACACCTTTCTCCTGAAACTGCCAAAGAATTTTGTATATATTGTTTTTCATACTCTTAGAAATTTTTGTCTGAAAAAATATCTAGATTAAAACTTGAATCACAAATTATTTTAGAACATGACCATTTAAGTGTTCACATCACATTTGGCATTTTCCATGCCATTTTATTCATTCTCCCTTGGAAACCCTGTACACGTTCATGGCTTCAATTATCACCTCCAAAATACTCCCCAAAACCAATCTGTGACTCTCACCTCTATCTTGAACTTCACTCTCAACTGTACAAATGTCAGTTGGACATCTGTGCCTGGGTATCCTGCTGTCACTTCAACCTAAGATGTTGAAAACTAATTTGCCTTCCTATTCCCTTCAATTCAGTTTGCTGACTTCCATATTTCTGTACTATATCCCAAGTTCAATCATTAATATTAATCTTCATTTTCTTTCTTCCTGTCTCCCAAAGCTATACTTCCTTTTCTTCCTTTCAGAATTCTCCTGTTTACCCCCACTTTGTGTGGAGAGTGGCATGTACCATCTCTCTTCTTCCATCTTTCAAGCTGCAAACTGGATGAATAGTTCCTTTTACTTACAAGTAGATATCATTACTCATTTCTTATTTACTGTTCTATGTAGATCCCTATTTTCTTATCCTCTTGTTCCATTTTCTTCTTTGTACTCTGTTTTCAATATTACTGAAATAGCTCAGAGGTGACTGTAGGTGGCAAATTCTATGTGTGTTTGTATACATGTATATATGTAAGAATTATATTTATAATCTCTCCAAGTTTCCTCACATCAGTGTTATAAAACTAAACATTTCTCAAACTGGATGTGACAGTAAGCATGAAGCACATATTTTTTTAAGATTTTATTTATTTATTCATGAGAGACACAGAGAGAGAGAGGCAGAGACACAGGCAGAGGGAGAAGCAGGCTCCATGCAGGGAGCCCAGTGGGACTCAATCCTGGGTCTCCGGGATCACGCCCTGGCCAAGGCAGGTGCTAAACCGCTGAGCCACCCAGGGATCCCGAAGCACATATGTTTTGTGGATGAAGAAATTGAGGCACAGAGTGATGCATCAGTACAAAGATTCAGTGTGAGAGGGATGTAGCATTTAAACATGATCCTCAGGTACTTTTCTACCTAGTGGATTCCCTTTTAGCAGGACAGGCTTAAGCTGAACCTAATACTATTGAGCATCATCATGGGAAATTATTTGATACCATGTTTAGTTATTATGTTCACAGATATCTATGTTTAAAAAGTCAGTAACTACTTTAAATAGCCCCATAGCAGTATAGGAAACACCATTACTTCTAAAAAACAAATATTTTCTGAACTAAGACACCTTACTAATCCCCTTGTCTTTTCCTTTTTCTTTCTGGAATGTGAAGAATTTATTAAATTAGTCAGATAATAAACTCCCTAATACAAAAGTCAAACTAGAAGTAGAGGGAAGAAACTCCAAAGATACCTGTAAATCTTACAACTGAAACAAACTAAATAAAAGCCATTTCTCTCTCCTGGATCCAACCACTACTTCTTGGTTTTGGTTTTGTTCCACTTAGATTGCAATGTCCTAAAAGCAGAATTGTAATCATGAATATATTTCCTGTAATAACTTAGGGACACTTACAGAAGTAGTCCCTCTATTATCAGAGAACACAGCACATTCTGTTAAGTTGCTTAAAATGGAACTGGGTCCTGGGAATTTAAAATTAGCATTATGTATATTTAAATGGCTGCGTAAGAGCACCCTGCACATGACCTTGATTATTAAATGAATGACACTTTAAAGTCACTCGGTGTGTTGACTGTAAGCTTTGCGGAGAAGAAAAGTGTTCTAGAAGATCCATTGTTAAAATAGCAGCAGAAGCACTGTATGATTACCTTCAAGTGGGCCAACTGGGTAGTTATTGAAACCAAGTCACAGCTGGGACTATTACAGTTACTGGCACAGTTGTGAGGTGATAATCTTCTCATATGTCCTCTTGGTGATACTAGGACCCGAAAAGTCAGTGAAGGAAGAAAAGTTGTAAATTATCACAGAGCTACACTTTGACCTCCTGGAAGAGGGCTTAGGTTGATTTCAATGTTTCTAACATCTTGCAGAATTTATAGCAACCACTTTCACTGTTTTGTGTTTGCTAAAAGTGTAACTTTAAAAAATTACTTTAAAAGTGAGTGGCTCAGTCAGTGGGGCATTCGACTTTTGATTTTGGCTCAAGTCATGATCTCAGGGTCATGGGATGGAGTCCAATGTTGGCTCTCTGCTTAGCAAGGAGTCTGTCTGGGATTCTCTCTCTCTCTCTCTACTTCTGCCCCTTCCCTGTTCATGGCAAGTGCTCGCTCTCTCTCTCAAATAAATAAATAAATCTTTAAAAATAAAAGTGAGCTTTAAAATCATCTTCTCTTTGTTTTTTTTTAAGATTTTATTTATTTATTCATAAGAGACAGAGACAGAGAGAGAAGCAGAGGCATAGGCAAAGGGAGAAGCAAGATATCTGCGGGAGCCTGGATGTGGGACTAGATCCTGGACCTCAGGATCACGCCCTGAACCAAAGATAGATGCTCAACCATTGAGCCACCAGGAGCCATTCTTCTCTTTGGCAATTGTAAATTTTTAGGAAGATGTTATCATCGTAAGTGATGTTGAAGAAATATTTAAGGACCTGAAAACAATAAACTCTTACAAGAAAGAGGGAAGAGCTCCTTGACATTAGTCTTGATTTCTTTATTTGATTTTTTGACATTGATGATAATTATTTGGGTATGACACCAAGACCACAAGCAACAAAAGTAAAAAATAAACAAGTGAGACTACATCATACTAAAGACTTCTGCACAACGAAGGAAACCATCAACAAAAGCAACCTACTGAATGAGAGAAAATATCTGTAAATCATATTCTGATTAAATATATCCGAATATATAAGGAATTCATACAACTCAATAGCAAAATAACAACAGTAACAACAACAATTAAAAAATGAGTAAAGAACTTGAACAGACATTTTTTTCAAAGAAGATATACGAATGGTCAATGAATACATGAAAAGGTGCTCAGTATCACTAATCACCAGGAAATGCAAATCAAAATCATAATGAGATATCACTGAACACCTGTTAGATAAGCTATCAAAAAGGCAAGAGAGAATAAGTGCTGGAAAGGATGTGGAGAAAAGGGAACCCTCTTGCACTGTTGGAGGGAATGTAAACTGGTGCAGCCACTGTGGAGAACAGTATGGAAGTTTCTCAAAAAAACTAAAAGTAGAGCTACCATACCATCTTAGCAGTTCTACCTCTGGGTATTTATCTGAAGGAAATAAAGTCACTATCTTGAAGGGATATTTGCAATTCGTGTTTGTTGTATCCATTATTTACAATAAGCAAAATGTGAAAACAGCATAAATGACCATCAAAGGATGGATGGATAAGGAGAATGTGGTGTATATACACACATACACACAATAGAATATTGTTCAGCCATAAAAAGAAGGAAATCTGCATGTTTGACAACATAGATGTATTCTGAGGGCGTTATACTGAGTGAAATAAGTCAGACACAAAGAGACAAGTACTATATGATCTCATTTACAGGTGAAATAAAAAAGATTAAATAGAAACAAGTAGATTGGTTAGTTGCCAGGGGCAGGGAGTTTGGAGAAATTATTGAAGATGATCGAAAATTATAAACGTTTACTTATAAAATGAGTAAGTTCTAAAAATCTAATATACAATATAGAGTATGGTTATTATAGTTAGCAGTACTGTATTATGTACTTGAAAGTTGCTAAGAGGGTAGATCTGGAAAGTACACAACACATACACACACACCACAATAATGCTGAGGAAAGCAGAAATACTTGAATTCAAAATAAAAACTCAGTACTTTCCTTTCTTGCTACCACAAGTTTTGATCACAAATGAACCAGATGATATCTACACACTGCTTTGGCCCACTTAGCTGACCTGATACCCATATTTATTTTTAAATTAATGTTTGTCTCTTTGCATATTCTCTCTGGTTGGCCTTATGTGGTAATTCAGAAATATATTTAGACCAAAAACCTCTTATACTCCATTTATTTCATGCCGACTTTATAACACAATAATTGCAGATTCAAAGTAATTATTTTATTAGTATATTCAACAGACCCATGTTAAGGATATGCCATGTTTACCATGATCTTGTAGAAGATACTCAGATAAATAAGAATAGAACCCCCACATAATTCATATTTAAGTAGGAGAATTTAGTCACCTACCAACAAACTGTTTTTTTTTTTTTAAGGAAAATCTTAAGAGTTTTAGTAAAGTTTTAGAAAAGTTCATTGGAAAGAGACCCCTTAGAATTGCCAGAATCAGAGATGTTACGGAGACAATGAGATTTGAGCTAAAAGTTTGAAATCCTTTTCTTACATATGCATGTTCAATTGTTTTTATCATAAGCAATAAATAACAAGTGTACCTCTCTGAATGCCCTGAAATCAGCTCTGAGCTATGTGAATAATTTTTAAGAGGAAAAAAAAAACCTACTAATGCTCTTTTTCATAGAGGGCTATAGTTAGTAAACTTTTTTCCCATATCTGTATAGCCATAACTGAGTTTTAGTAAGTATTTCCAAATAGAAATGCCCCTCTAATTTTATCTCTGGCTTTCAGAACCCAACATCTGTGCGTGGTTTCAAAGTGGTGAAGTGAGGGTTTGCTGGCAGGGCAGGCAAGCCCTGGGAAACTCTTATTTCATAACAATATCACTTGGCTATGGGGCTAAAGACACAAAAGACAAGGGAATAGTTTCATGTGAGATGGGGGAGGGGATATCTAAGAAATTCCTTCCCTCTGAAATTGCTTTCGAAGGAAGATGGCCATTGCTAGCATTCCATCTCATTATGCTATGACCAGAAGGCTGTGCAGCTCCCTAAAGGCAGATGCAAGGATGTATCATATCAAGTAGCTTTCTTTGGAGAACTTCCAATCGTGTTGTCCTGGCAGGACAGATAAAGTACATATGGAGGATGCCTGGGTGGCTCAGCGGTTGAGCATCTGCCTTTAGCCCAGGGCATGATCCCGGGATCCAGGATCGAGTCCCACATTGGGCTCCCCGCGTGGGGCCTGCTTCTCCCTCTGCCTGTGTCTCTGCCTCTCTCTTTCTCTCATGAATAAATAACTAAATCTTTTTTAAAAAATAAAGTACATATGGAGATGTAAACTAATTGTAAAAGGAAAGATGGGTGTACAAACTGGCAATTCACTAGAGACGGCAAGACATACACAACTGAGTTAAGAGACCAGACTCTGATTTTGTATGTACTTAGGCAAGTAAAAATCCTCTAGATGCCATTTCCTCAGCTGTAAAATAAGAGGCTTGGACTAGAGTCTTCCAGGCCTGCATTTGCTGAAGTGAAGAGCTCCCAGCAGAGGAAGGATGGCATTTCAAGAGAAAAGGAGAAGGGAGTGTGTATCTGTAGGGGGAAAGGCTTAAGAAATGCATGGACATAGGAATGTGTAAAGTTATTTGGAGCCTAGGGTGCAAAGCAGTCTGTCCTTAGCCTTGGCTGTAGACATCCCCGCACCCTGCAGAGCCGGTCTCCAAATAGCTTCCCAATTACAAATCCAGGGCATTGCCTCTTCTTACTCTCCTCCCTCCCACACATGTTCCTATTTCAGTCTGCATCTTGGGACAATTACAAGCCTCAAATCCAAGCATTTCTAGGGTTGTTATCACAACTTCAGGATAGGATAAGCATAGCCCCAAAGTAAATGAAGGAATCCAGAGCTGAAGCCCATGAAAACAGCCCATGTTGGTGCCAACAAGAAACATCACACATGTTCCAACCTAGATTCACCTAGTAGATCTTCGGTGAATTGAGGGTCAGGCTTGTGAACGAAGTGTACATGGCGCTAGGCAAAGAATCAGATGACCTGTATTTATGTCTTATCCAGCTCTGCCCTCAGGTATGTTGGTTGGTCTCACTGAGATTCAGTTTTCCCACGTTCCATAGGACAATATTGTCTTTGACTCTTTCAGATGTTTTTTTTTTTTTTTGAGGCATAATATAAACTATTTAATATACATGGAAACTTTTTTGGAAAACATAAAGTGCTAAGCCAGGTAAGGAGTTTTCCAGATATGCTCACATATATTGAATTTATGCTTTATGGTAGTTGCTAGATTTTCTCTTTAAAACAGTAATAACTTTACTAGTTTTATTGCAGTACTCTTCCCAAAACATTTCCAATTATTATACGCTCTTATTACATTGAGGCTTCTCCCCACCCACCAGTGGTTAGCGATGTGAATGGAGGTAGAGGTTGTAAAATGTGTGATGATGCAATAGAAATATGCAGGTAGAGATGAGTGTTTAGATAAACGTATTTGGAACTGAGTACTGTAAAATGCTAGATCTAAGAGCAGTCATTGACTTAAAATCCATCTGTGAAAAATGTTTATTGACTTTCTCAAATGTGGTAACAGTAAGCTTTTTTTTCTTTAACATCCTATAAATAATAATGTGCTGTGCTTTTTATCAGTAGGTAGCAACATAACTAGGTAATATAAACTCACTTTCCAAATGTAAACAATAAGCCTTCAGAAATTATTTAATTGACATTGCGATAGCTTTCTAAAAATTGTCTTTGGCCATTTTAATTTCATAATAATATTATCACATTTCTCATTGCAGCTCTGTGGACACAACTGTCTAGAGCATGGTAGGATCTTCATATTCAATAGCTATAATGAGATAATTATCTATTTTATCTTTGGATTGAATAGTCTGACTTGTTAGAATTGAGGGCACAACTTTAAAGGCAGTTTTTATTTTGTTTGCATAAGTTTTCCTTCCACCAGTAGCATATTAAATATATTTACAAAACACCACGATGTTCTTTACCAATCAAAATCTTAAACTATAAATAATTTCCTTAAATATATAAAGATGCTCACTTGGTAAGCATTGATTCCGTGGCTACTATGTGTCAGGCTGTTATTACAGAGAGAAATAAGAATTCATCTCCCCTGTTAAGAGGTCTCACAGACTGATGGGAGGAACAGATATTCCATAGCTCAGATCATGAGAGCTATGATTAGGGCAGTAGGCCCACAGTCAGCAGCCATGAGAACCACTGAACTGGCCTGGTGATACCCCTCTGGGCAGGTCACTGTGGACATCAAGGAAAACAGTCAAAGCCTTTTGAAAGCTACAGAAAAAGCACAATATACTTTGCCTTTCCAGACTGTTGTGAGATATGCTTAAAAAAAAAAAACTACGAATTGCCTCTGGGAGGCTCAGTCAGTTAAGCATCTGACTCTTGGTTTCAGCTCAGGTCACGATCTTCAGTTCCTGAGATCAAGACTTGCCCATCTGGCTCCCATGATCAGTACAGCCTCTGTTTCTCTGCCTCTCCCTCTGCCCTTCCCCCTGCCCATACTCTCTCTCTCTCTTTTTCAAATAATAAATAAATCTTTAAAAAAAAAGTTATCTGCACCCTCAATCAGACATAATTATTTTTAAAAAGGTTATAATCAGGCATATCAAATTTTAAAAATATTTTGAAATAGCTTTGAACAATATGAGACTAATACATAAGACTATATTTTGGTTTGGCAAAAGGTGAAAATGAAGATAAATCTGTATCTTTATTTAAGCATTAAAGCCCAATATAGTAAAAGCAACAAATAAAGATGCATATAAAATGTGAAAGGAGACAAAGCCATATATCTGTATGCATGTAAAATACACGTATGTGCAAGAAACAGGATATACATTTATCAATATAATTTCTATTTTTTACAGACTGTACACACAGTAAGAGAAATCTCTAACTCCCTGAAGTTTTGGTATCATTTGCAGACAATTACTACGGCACGCCAAAGCCTCCAGCAGAACCAGCACCATTATTATTAATGTAACAGACCAGATACTTCCGGGAGCCACTCCAAGTGCTGAAGGAAAACGGAAGAGGAATAAATCAGTGAGCAACATGGAGAAAGCCAGTATAGAGCCTCCCGAGGAAGAAGAGGAAGAGAGGCCTGTGGTCAATGGAAATGGAGTAGTAGTAACACCAGGTTAGTCATTTAACATATGTACATATTTATATGTATGATTGATTATAGTTAACCTCAGAGAGAGAGGATTCTAATATCAAATGGAAAGGACATAATTCTTGTATCCCTTTTATTAGTTTTAATTTCGACATATAAACCAATTAGTTTATGTTCCTCGGTTTTTTGTTTCATATACACAGTATTAATAGAAATCTAATGAACTATTTCTACATTTTAGAAAATATTACAAGTCATGAATATGATTGTATAAAGTTCTGGGATCTTTGCTAATTAAAATTAGGTAAAATCTATCCTTAGAAATCTTACTATACTCACTGTTCTGGAAAAAGAGGTTGTTTCATGTGATTTAGTTAACAACTTCAATGAACACTGTACTCAAAATGACTAGAGCTACACCATGTCTGTATATTTTTCTCTCCACCCTTACTATCTAATCTGGCAATGTGGAGAAAGCATCTTTAGACATTGACTTCGTAAAGGCACCTACCCTTGAACAAGGAAAGGCTTGTTATCTTTTTTATTTATGATCTATCATATCACATATATAAAGAAGAGCAGGCAGATATAAAGTGTGTTTGCACAAGGGTATGGCTTTGCTATTTTCTTGTGCTTATTACTAACTGAGTGCCAAATTTTATTATAATTATAAAATTAGTTTTTTTTCCTTACATTACTTATGATTAAATGTTAAAGCAAAACTATGGCATTCTTTTTTTATATACTTTTTTAAAAGATTTTATTTATTTATTCATGAGACACACAGAAAGAGAGAGAGAGAGAGAGAGAGAGAGAGGCAGAGATAGAAACAGGCTCCATGCAAGGAGCCCGACGTGGGACTTGATCCCGGGTCTCCAGGATCACGCCCCGGGCTGAAGGCAGCGCTAAACTGCTGAGCCACCCAGGCTGCCCTAACTATGGCATTCTTATAGCCTCTAAGCTTGGAGTAAATTTCCAAAGTTTTATTAGTTATTTATTTTTTAATAACAGCATACTAGTAGGCATTGAAAATCTAAGAACTGAAAAGCTCTTGAAAAAAATGTTAACACATGAACTTCTCATACATATTATTTTTTTAAGATTTTATTTATTTATTCGTAGAGACAGAGAGAGAGAGAGAGAGAGAGGCGGAGAAGCAGGCCCCATTCAGGGAGCCCGATGTGGGACTCGACCCTGGGTCTCCAGGATCACACCCCAGGCTGCAGGTGGAGCTAAACTGCTGCACCACGGGGGCTGCCCCACATAATTCATAATTATGAATAAGGAAGGTTAAGAAATAAGCTTATGAAATGTTGATAAAAATAATAGAGCATGAAAATTAAAATACTACGTCACTATAGAAACTGTACAATGATAATTAAAAATAGAGACATCAAAATAGTTGTAGGAAATATACTATTATTATTTAATATATTATTATTAATTACAAAAATGTTTTTCCTCAAACATAGGGAGACCAAAATCTAATCTATTCCAATCAGTGTGTAAAACCTTAAAAAGTGATTTCATCTTGATTTCTCAGAGGAGGACAGCCTCCTCCATAAATGCAATGGTGAAAAACTTATGCTCTGTTCCTACCAATCACCAATTTCTGTATATAAATGCTAAAGATCACTATTGTACATAATGTAACTTGCTTACTAAAGACCCTGTGCCAGAAAAAAATGTGATGCGGTTCAGAAGGTGAAGAACTAAGTAAATGTATATGAGAGGAAAGCAATTTATAGGTCTATAGGTAATTTTCAAGCAATTAGATACCTTTTCTGTTCTGATTCTGAAATATCTTTGTCAAAATATTTATTTTTCATTATGTAATGGATTTTGAATTAAGTTGGTAGTACATAGTTTTCTTAGCTATCTTTGATATGAGAAGCAAAATGATTCAGCCAAGTGGAAGCAGTAATCACAAAAAAACAAAGTTGGAGATCAAAAAGCAGTTACAGAGTTTGTTACTGATTAATACCTTACAGCTAAAAACATAAAATATTTGCCCTTGGTTGGGCCTGAATCGTTGGTTTCTATTGCATTTCTACTCTGTATAAGGCAAATCAAATGAAGTATTCTTGACATACATTTATTTGTAAATTAGAAATTTATTTAATTGGGCGTCATAGTAAATGTAGAAAGCACCATTCCTTTCAATTCATATATTAGACATAAGGAATTGGGTTTGGTTTGTTTGTGAGTTTGGGCTAGGCAGGAGGGGTCCCAAGGTACATGGATTGGTTTGCACTCTTCTTAAGCAGCCCTAACAGTATGTCTGTCCCTGGACCTCTCAGCCTGAGGACGGTAGAGAACAACTACCCAGGCCAACTCTGGGATGTCTGGATAGTCAATAGATGCCACAAATGCCAACAGATGCTTGCAGTGGCTCTGTAAGCCTGGCTGGACTTCTCTGTCCCTTATGGGAGATGAGACATATGTAAATTAGGCGGCTCTTTGCCCAGTGTTCAAAGATGGAGAAAACAGCCCCAAACCAGAAATTGGTCCTTCATCCTTTATTAGAATATCCAATAGAAACTTTAGGGTTCACATTGCCTCCTTCCCATACATATTCACTCAGATCTTCATCTTTTGAACTTTGTCACGTTTTTTTCTAGCATAGGGTCTTTATCCTGCCTTTTTTCTTCCCATACATGTTTACCAGATGTAAGACACTTTAAACAATATTGAGAAAATTCTTGCTTAAATTTTAGTTACCGCCCTGTATCAACTAAGAGCCTATAATACTAATTAACATCAGATGTCAATTCAGAGCATAAATAGTACAATCGATGAGGTGCATTTAGAAAGTGAGAAAAGCTTACTGAGGTACTTTTATTCCATTACATAAAAATGCTGATAATACCGATAATAAATAATGTAAAAATTAACCTCTTGTGGATGCTAACCATGTTCTAGAAACTCTTTAACTTCATTATGTGTACTAGTTCAGTTATTTCTCCTAACAGATTTTACGGGTTAGGTACTATTTCATAGAATAGGACACTGAGGCACACTACTGTTAAGTAATTTGCCCAGAAACTGGGATTTATTTATAGGAAATATCGATCCAGAAGCATGTTCTTAGCTGCTATGCTATCTGAGTGTAATAGCACCAATAGAAGCATAAATACATTTCTCAGCAACATGTACGTACATGATCATTATTTTACTTGTACCTCTTTAAAAGTGGCATTATTAGTTTCTACCTACTACAAGTTTCTTATTTCTTTCATTTCTGGAAATCATGTACAACTCCACTTATGTGGCTCTGTGGTTATTAAAAAAATCGTATTTTTAAAAAATATTCTGCATGCATTTAAGCATCAAGCCTACCAATCTTGGGCAGCCCTGGTGGCATAGAGGTTTAATGAAGCCCGGGGTGTGATCTTGGAGATCCAGGATTGAGTCCCATGTCAGGCTTC
Source organism: Canis lupus dingo (assembly GCF_003254725.2). Classification (NCBI taxonomy): domain Eukaryota; kingdom Metazoa; phylum Chordata; class Mammalia; order Carnivora; family Canidae; genus Canis; species Canis lupus. The sequence continues at coordinate 82,729,400 of NC_064244.1, read as the reverse complement.
CTGTATGGAGTCTGCTTCTTCCTCTGCCTGTGTCTCTGTCTCTATGAATAAATAAAATCTTAAAAAAAAAAAAAAAGCCTACCAATCTTTAACTCCTTATGTTTTACTGAAATGAATTATTCTCGCTAGGTAAATAAAGGTTTTAGAAGAGTCCTCAATTTACTTCTACTACTCGTTTTCTTCATCGCTTCTCCTTTAGACTTAAACTTAGAACTATACATTCCTTTTAGTTTCAGGCCATATTTATGTAAAGTTTGTGTACATGAAGCTCTACTGACCTGTAACATTGTCCACGAATAGTCAAGTATTTTAAGTGAATAATTAATGTTAGGCTCCCTTTTTTGGTTGGAATTACATCAAACAGATGGAGTTAGCCCATATCACCTAGAAAAGCCATGGGATGATCTTTCAGTGTCTCAGATCAGAAATGTTTCTCTCTCTGACATATGTCACTTTGATGATAGAAATCAGTATTGTTCTATCCGTAGAAATGTAGCTTTAACCTGGTTAATACTGACAGTCACAAAAATAACAATGAAAATAAATAATGGCAACTCTCCTTTAATGAATGCATAAGATGTGCTAGACATATAGCCCATACGTTATTTCTTGTCCCATAACCATGGTATGCTTACTTATCAAAGAATATGCTGAAACTTAGCTTAAGGTACTTAACTAAGGTAATAATTATTTAGTAACAGTGTTAAGATCTGGACCCAGGAACACCCGAACTCATCCTGTCCCCATCACCTTTGCTGGGCTGTTAACCATGTTGAGGACAGCATGACTCCTGACCTCCATAAGGTAAAATCAGTCTTTCAGCTCAGTGTATTTCATTACACTGTATTCTGTTATATTTGTCCTTCAGTGAATGTGTGGCTGCAGTGTTAGATCGAATGCTTGCAAAGATGATACAGCTTTACATCATCTTAGAAAATCTGTCTTTAAACTGATACTTAAAAATCATATCCCCAGGAAACCTTTCCTTGACATTAACCTCACCTATATTTAGGCATCTTTATCTTGTTAGAGTTGACATCCAGCCCCATAGCTTGAAATACTGTCGATTACCCGTAGCCTTCACTTTCCTCTAATGTCCCAGGGCCATATCTCTAACTGCTGCCCACTGGACTGCCCCTCCTAAGCATTTCTGTAGCATCTTAAATGCAACATTCCTGGGACTCGGGGATCACAACCTGAGCCCAAGGCAGATGCTCAACCCCTGAGCCACCCAGGCATCCCTCAGCCACATTCTTATACCAGCTTGTGCAGAGCACCCGCTCTTCCTGAAATGAACCCTAGTGCAGCTAGCACAAGAGTGAGAGGATTCAGTCCTGCTGCAGGGGGATTTATAGACAGACCATCTGGAACTGTGGAGAAAGTGGAGATGTCTCTGAGAGAACTCTCGGTTCGAGTCCAGACTCCGTTGTTTGCTCTGTGACATTAAGCAAGTTGTCTAACTGTTCCCAGCTTTGCTTTTGTCTCTAACGTGAGGTTAATACTGCTTGTGCTCTCTCTGTCAAATAAATAAAATCTATTACAAAAATAAAATTTTTTTAACTTTTTGAATAATGTCTGTTTTAAGATTTATTTTATTATTTATTTATGAGAGAGAGAGAGAGAGAGAGAGAGGGAGAGAGATTGGCAGAGACACAGGAGGAGGGAGAAGCAGACTCCATGCCGGGAGCCCGATGTGGGACTTGATCCCGGGACTCCAGGATCGCACCCTGGGCCAAAGGCAGGCGCCAAACCACTGAGTTACCCACGGATCCCCATGTCTCAGTTTTAGAATAGACTTCCAGAACAAAAATAATACCAGGAGTTCCATATACCTCACATCCAGTCCCCATATTAACATCTTTAATTAATGTGGTGTACTTGTAACGATTAGTGACTCAATATTGATACAGTATTGAATGAACTCTACACTTTATTCAGATTTTCTTAGTTTTGATCTAATATCCTTTTTTCTGGGCCAGGATGTCCCCTTGGGCTCCTCTGAGCTGTGACACTTCCTCAGACTTTCCCTGTTTTTGATGATCTTAACATTTTTTTGATGGCCTTGACATTTTTGAGGCATCCCGATCAGGTATTTTGTAGATTGTCCCTCCGCTAGAATACTACTCTTGATTAGATGATGAGGAGTTGACAACCACTCCCCCCATCCATACTTTACTCTTGAAAGGGTGGGGGTGACAAAGAAAGAAAGAAAGAAAGAAAGAAAGAAAGAAAGAAAGAAAGTCAGTCACTATGGGCAGCCTACACTACTGTGGAAAGTTATGCTCTACTTCCTTGAGGGCAAAAATACCTGCATAAATTTTTGGAATTCTTCAGCACAGATTTGTTTATTTTCCCCTCATATATTTAGTTATTCAATTATCTATATCAAGATAGATTCATGAACATTTATTTTTTTACTTTGGGTTAAAATCCACTGCGACTATACTCAGATTGTTTCCCGACTTTGGATATTATAGGAATAACTTCAGTTGGATTCTGTATGCCTTTTTTTTTTTTTTTTTTTTTTTAGAGTTAAAAGACTTACTTTATTTTTTATTTATTTATTTATTTATTTATTTATTTTTATTTTTTTATTTTTTTATTTTTATTTTTTATTTTTTATTTTTTTTTATTGGTGTTCAATTTACTAACATACAGAATAACACCCAGTGCCCGTCACCCATTCACTCCCACCCCCCGCCCTCCTCCCCTTCTACCACCCCTAGTTCGTTTCCCAGAGTTAGCAGTCTTTACGTTCTGTCTCCCTTTCTGATATTTCCCACACATTTCTTCTACCTTCCCTTATTTTCCCTTTCACTATTATTTATATTCCCCAAATGAATGAGAACATATAATGTTTGTCCTTCTCCGACTGACTTACTTCACTCAGCATAATACCCTCCAGTTCCATCCACGTTGAAGCAAATGGTGGGTATTTGTCATTTCTAATAGCTGAGTAATATTCCATTGTATACATAAACCACATCTTCTTTATCCATTCATCTTTCGTTGGACACCGAGGCTCCTTCCACAGTTTGGCTATCGTGGCCATTGCTGCTAGAAACATCGGGGTGCAGGTGTCCCGGCGTTTCATTGCATTTGTATCTTTGGGGTAAATCCCCAACAGTGCAATTGCTGGGTCGTAGGGCAGGTATATTTTTAACTGTTTGAGGAACCTCCACACAGTTTTCCAGAGTGGCTGCACCAGTTCACATTCCCACCAACAGTGTAAGAGGGTTCCCTTTTCTCCGCATCCTCTCCAACATTTGTTGTTTCCTGCCTTGTTAATTTTCCCCATTCTCACTGGTGTGAGGTGGTATCTCATTGTGGTTTTGATTTGTATTTCCCTGATGGCAAGTGATGCAGAGCATTTTCTCATATGCATGTTGGCCATGTCTATGTCTTCCTCTGTGAGATTTCTGTTCATGTCTTTTGCCCATTTCATGATTGGATTGTTTGTTTCTTTGGTGTTGAGTTTAATAAGTTCTTTATAGATCTTGGAAACTAGCCCTTTGTCTGATATGTCATTTGCAAATATCTTCTCCCATTCTGTAGGTTGTCTTTGAGTTTTGTTGACTGTATCCTTTGCTGTGCAAAAGCTTCTTATCTTGATGAAGTCCCAATAGTTCATTTTTGCTTTTGTTTCTTTTGCCTTCGTGGATGTATCTTGCAAGAAGTTACTATGGCCGAGTTCAAAAAGGGTGTTGCCTGTGTTCTTCTCTAGGATTTTGATGGAATCTTGTCTCACATTTAGATCTTTCATCCATTTTGAGTTTATCTTTGTGTATGGTGAAAGAGAGTGGTCTAGTTTCATTCTTCTGCATGTGGATGTCCAATTTTCCCAGCACCATTTATTGAAGAGACTGTCTTTCTTCCAATGGATAGTCTTTCCTCCTTTATCGAATATTAGTTGCCCATAAAGTTCAGGGTCCACTTCTGGATTCTCTATTCTGTTCCACTGATCTATGTGTCTGTTTTTGTGCCAGTACCACACTGTCTTGATGACCACAGCTTTGTAGTACAACCTGAAATCTGGCATTGTGATGCCCCCAGATATGGTTTTCTTTTTTAAAATTCCCCGGGCTATTCGGGGTCTTTTCTGATTCCACACAAATCTTAAAATAATTTGTTCTAACTCTCTGAAGAAAGTCCATGGTATTTTGATAGGGATTGCATTAAACGTGTATATTGCCCTGGGTAACATTGACATTTTCACAATATTAATTCTGCCAATCCATGAGCATGGAATATTTTTCCATCTCTTTGTGTCTTCCTCAATTTCTTTCAGAAGTGTTCTATAGTTTTGAGGGTATAGATCCTTTACATCTTTGGTGAGGTTTATTCCTAGGTATCTTATGCTTTTGGGTGCAATTGTAAATGGGATTGACTCCTTAATTTCTCTTTCTTCAGTCTCATTGTTAGTGTATAGAAATGCCACTGACTTCTGGGCATTGATTTTGTATCCTGCCACGCTACCGAATTGCTGTATGAGTTCTAGCAATCTTGGGGTGGAGACTTTTGGGTTTTCTATGTAGAGTATCATGTCATCGGCGAAGAGGGAGAGTTTGACTTCTTCTTTGCCAATTTGAATGCCTTTAATGTCTTTTTGTTGTCTGATTGCTGAGGCTAGGACTTCCAGTACTATGTTGAATAGCAGTGGTGAGAGTGGACATCCCTGTCTTGTTCCTGATCTTAGGGGAAAGGCTCCCAGTGCTTCCCCATTGAGAATGATATTTGCTGTGGGCTTTTCATAGATGGCTTTTAAGATGTCGAGGAATGTTCCCTCTATCCCTACACTCTGAAGAGTTTTGATCAGGAATGGATGCTGTATTTTGTCAAATGCTTTCTCTGCATCCAATGAGAGGATCATATGGTTCTTGGTTTTTCTCTTGCTGATATGATGAATCACATTGATTGTTTTACGGGTGTTGAACCAGCCTTGTGTCCCAGGGATAAATGCTACTTGGTCATGGTGAATAATTTTCTTAATGTATTGTTGGATCCTATTGGCCAGTATCTTGTTGAGAATTTTTGCATCCATGTTCATCAGGGATATTGGTCTGTAATTCTCCTTTTTGGCGGGGTCTTTGTCTGGCTTTGGAATTAAGGTGATGCTGGCTTCATAGAACGAATTTGGAAGTACTCCATCTCTTTCTATCTTTCCAAACAGCTTTAGGAGAATAGGTATGATTTCTTCTTTAAACGTTTGATAAAATTCTCCTGGGAAGCCATCTGGCCCTGGACTCTTGTGTCTTGGGAGGTTTTTGATGACTGCTTCAATTTCCTCCCTGGTTATTGGCCTGTTCAGGTTTTCTATTTCTTCCTGTTCCAGTTTTGGTAGTTTGTGGCTTTCCAGGAATGCGTCCATTTCTTCTAGATTGCCTATTTTATTGGCGTATAGCTGTTCATAATATGTTTTTAAAATCGTTTGTATTTCCTTGGTGTTGGTAGTGATCTCTCCTTTCTCATTCATGATTTTATTAATTTGAGTCTTCTCTCTCTTCTTTTTACTAAGGCTGGCTAATGGTTTATCTATCTTATTAATTCTTTCAAAGAACCAACTCCTGGTTCTGTTGATCTGTTCCACAGTTCTTCTGGTCTCGATTTCGTTGAGTTCTGCTCGAATCTTTATTAACTCCCTTCTTCTCTTGGGTGTAGGATCTATTTGCTGTTTTTTCTCTAGCTCCTTTATGTGTAAGGTTAGCTTTTGTATTTCAGTTCTTTCCAGTTTTTGAATGGATGCTTGTATTGCAATGTATTTCCCCCTTAGGACTGCTTTTGCTGCATCCCAAAGATTTTGAACGGTTGTATCTTCATTCTCATTAGTTTCCATGAATCTTTTTAATTCTTCCTTAATTTCCTGGTTGACCCTTTTATCTTTTAGCAGGATGGTCCTTAACCTCCAAGTGTTTGAGGTCCTTCCAAACTTCTTGTTGTGATTTAGTTCTAATTTCAAGGCATTATGGTCCGAGAATATGCAGGGGACAATCCCAATCTTTTGGTATCGGTTCAGACCCGATTTGTGACCCAATATGTGGTCTATTCTGGAGAAAGTTCCATGTGCGCTTGAGAAGAATGTGTATTCAGTTGAGTTTGGATGTAAAGTTCTGTAGATATCTGTGAAATCCATCTGGTCCAGTGTATCATTTAAAGCTCTCGTTTCTTTGGAGATGTTTTGCTTAGAAGACCTATCGAGTATAGAAAGAGCTACATTGAAGTCACCAAGTATAAGTGTATTATTATCTAAGTATTTCTTCACTTTGGTTAATAATTGATTTATATATTTGGCAGCTCCCACATTCGGAGCATATATATTGAGGATTGTTAAGTCCTCTTGTTGAATAGATCCTTTAAGTATGATATAGTGTCCCTCTTCATCTCTCACTACAGTCTTTGGGGTAAGTTTTAGTTTATCTGATATAAGGATGGCTACCCCTGCTTTCTTTTGAGGACCATTCGAATGGTAAATGGTTCTCCAACCTTTTATTTTCAGGCTGTAGGTGTCCTTCTGTCTAAAATGAGTCTCTTGTAGACAGCAAATAGATGGGTCCTGTTTTTTTATCCAGTCTGAAACCCTGCGCCTTTTGATGGGGTCATTAAGCCCGTTCACATTCAGAGTTACTATTGAGAGATATGAGTTTAGTGTCATCATGATATCTATTCAGTCTTTGTTTTTGTGGACTGTTCCACTGAACTTCTTCTTAAAGGGGAATTTTAAGAGGCCCCCTTAAAATTTCTTGCAGAGCTGGTTTGGAGGTCACATATTCTTTTAGTTGCTGCCTGTCTTGGAAGCTCTTTATCTCTCCTTCCATTTTGAATGAGAGCCTTGCTGGATAAAGTATTCTTGGTTGCATGTTCTTCTCATTTAGGACCCTGAATATATCCTGCCAGCCCTTTCTGGCCTGCCAGGTCTCTGTGGAGAGGTCTGCTGTTACCCTAATACTCCTCCCCATAAAAGTCAGGGATTTCTTGTCTCTTGCTGCTTTAAGGATCTTCTCTTTATCTTTGGAATTTGCAAGCTTCACAATTAAATGTCGAGGTGTTGAACGGTTTTTATTGATTTTAGGGGGGGATCTCTCTATTTCCTGGATCTGAATGCCTGTTTCCCTTCCCAGATTAGGAAAGTTTTCAGCTAGAATTTGTTCAAATACATATTCTGGCCCTCTGTCCCTTTCGGCGCCCTCGGGAACCCCAATTAAACGTAGGTTTTTCTTCCTCAGGCTGTCGTTTATTTCCCTTAATCTATCTTCATGGTCTTTTAATTGTTTGTCTCTTTTTTCCTCAGTTTCCCTCTTTGCTATCAACTTGTCTTCTAGGTCACTCACTCGTTCTTCCACCTCGTTAACCCTCGTCGTTAGGACTTCTAGTTTGGATTGCATCTCATTCAATTGATTTTTAATTTCTGCCTGATTAGCTCTAAATTCTGCAGTCATGAAGTCTCTTGAGTCCTTTATACTTTTTTCTAGAGCCACCAGTAGCTGTATAATAGTGCTTCTGAATTGGCTTTCTGACATTGAATTGTAATCCAGATTTTGTAACTCTGTGGGAGAGAGGACTGTTTCTGATTCTTTCTTTTGAGGTGAGGTTTTCCTTCTAGTCATTTTGCTCAGTGCAGAGTGGCCAAAAGTAAGTTGTATTGGGAAAAAGAGAAAAAGAGAGGAGAGAAAGAAGGAAAGAAAAGAGAAAGAGAAAAAAAAAGGGAAGAAAAAGAAAAAAAAAACGAAAAAAAAAAGAAAAGAAGAAAAAGAGAAAGAAAAAGAAAGGAGAAAAAAAGGTGGTGGGGGAAGGAAACAAATCAAAAAGCAAAACAAAACAAAAACAAAAACAAAAACAAAAACAAACAAACAAAAAAAGAACCACCGGGGAGTATCTTCTGATTCTGTGTTCTTTAAGTCCCTTGGCTTCTCCTGGAAGTTGTCAGTCAGCTGGTGTTCTGGGGGAGGGGCCTGTTGTGCTGATTCTCAGGTGTTAGCAGTTGGGGGAGCTGCTGTGCCCCTGCCTGGTGCAGGGCTCAGTGGGGGTTGTTTACCCCCTGAGGCCGCAGGAGGAACAGCCCCAGTGGCGAGGCAGCTCTGGAAACCTGGATTCAGCTCCGGCAGGAACTCCGTCTGCAGGGCCTGGAGGCTCCGGGCGGGGCCGCTGATCTGCTCAGCTGGGGCAGGAGCGTCCTTGCTGTCCTGGGCCCTCCCGGCCTCTGCCTGTCCCGGGGGAGGCCGGATCCTGGGCTGTGTCCCGGCGCCCTGTGCTCCGGAGCCTGCGCTGGTGGATTCGCGCTCCCGGGCCACGCAGCCCCTTCCGCGGAGCTGCCGCCCGAGCCCCTCCGAGCTGCTCCTGGAACCGCGCAGGCCCCTCTGCACGGAGCCTCTTCCTCTGCCCGAGCCCCTCCGAGCTGCTCCTGGGGCCGCGCAGCCCCCTCCGCGGAGCCGCCGCCCGAGCCCCCCGAGCTGCTCCGGGTCCCGCCGGTCCCACCGGGTCCCGCCGTGCGCGCTGCAGCCCTTAGGGAGCTCGGCGCACTCTCCTGGGCGCGCAGTTGCTGTTACTGTCCCGGGGAGCCCGAGGGCATCCTCGCCCTCCTGGGTCCTGCTCCAACTCCCTGCGAGCCCCTTTCCGCCCGGGAAGGTCGGTGCAGCTCCTGCTCCTCCGGGACGGGGCTCTCCTGTCCTGGGGACACTCGCCCCGGCCTCAGCCCGGCTCCTCGCGGGGCCCCTCCCCCTTGGAGGCCTTTGTTTCTTTATTTCTTTTTCCCCGTCTTCCTACCTTGATAGATGCACGAACTCTTCTCACTGTAGCGTTCCAGCTGGTCTCTCTTTAAATCTCAGGCCGAATTCATAGGGATTCTGTATGCCTTTGATGCACCCTTATCCTTGTATGTGAGGGTGTGTGTGTATACATGTGCACGTGTGTGTGTGTGTTCACACTTTCTTACTTTCTGGCACTCCAGATGCTCCAGGCTCATCTTGTATATTTCCTACCCCAATCCTAAAACCAGCCATTTCTCTGAGGAGCCCTGGTTCCTCTTATTGGACAGTGGTATGAGAAACAAACCACAGATCTAATGCTCATTACTGCTGGGGGGTCATTGTCTGGAGGAATGTGTGTGGATAGGAACCCACGTATGCAAAACTGTAACAATCCTCCAGGACTCTGAGATGATAAACATCTGTCACTCTAAGCCACCCAGTTTGTACAGCAGCCCTAGGAAATTAATACAAGACCCTTCCCCTCCTCTGCAGTGAGTCTCCCTCCCCGTTTCCTTCTTTTATACCCTCACAGTTTCTCCGCACAGCCAGCTGTCTGCCTGCCTTTGTTGTTTCGTGTCTCTTTGGCTAATTCCTACCCATTCCTTCCAGATTCCACTCAGACACCAGCCCTCTGGCTGCCTTGGCATGCCCCCCCACCATGCACAGTTAGGTGCCCTGGTCCATACAGCCCCTTGCGTGTCCACATAGTTACTGCGATGTCGCTGTCGCCTCTCACTTGACTGTGCGCTCCTTGAGGGAAGACTCCGCCTTTGGCTCCCAGGGTGTGCAGCTGCTCAGGTGTCCCATACACCAGGAGAAGGCTGCAGAAACTGAAGCCTGATGAAGGCCATGGCAGCTCCAGAATTTTATTCTAGGAGGGTCCCAAGGTGGCATTTGGTTTGCAGGAGCGGAACCCCGAAACCAAAATTGCCCAGCACTTAACAAGCGTTAGAGAATTACAGTTCGTGTTAGAGGCGGAGAGATCAGGCCGCGTTGTGCAGGGGTCACCTCCCTCTACAACCCGGTGGAAGCAAACTCTAATATCCTTTGCTTCCGATGAAGAATCTGAGGAGCTGCCATGCTCTTGATCAGACTTCAGTTTCTGCAGCCTCGCAGGTCACACGCTTCCTTGAAGGTCACACGGGCGGTTCATGGCAGGCTGGGACTGCAACCTAGCTCGGTTTGTCTGACTCCAGGCTTGTCATCGCGGGAGGCGTTTAGGGGGCTTGAGGTCCCCCACCTTGTGCATCAAGGACCAGCCTAGATCTAACGGAGTTGACAGCGAGGCGGGAATCCCAGCCTTCCCTGCGAAGGGAGGGCGCAAGGGGGCACCGCTGTTGAGGGCGAGCGGCAACCATGCCGACAGCTGTTGTGCATTAGCTGGGATGGGGTGGAGGGAACTACAGTTCCCAGGAAGCAGTGCGGCTCCCTGGCTGCCCCGCTCAGGCCACGCCCAGACCACGCCCCCACCCGCCTCGGCCACGCCCCGGCCACGCCCCCGGGCCGGCTGGTATATAAGGGCCGAATGGCCCGGCGGCGGGCAGAGCGCGGAGGCGGCGCGGGCGCGCGCGGGGCTGCCGGGGCCGGAGGAGGCTGCTGCTCGCCCGCTCGCCCGCTCGCCCGCCCGCCGCTCCGCGCTTCTCCCTCCGCCTCCCCGGCCCCGCGCACCTACGAGCTCCGGGCCGCGGGCCGAGCTGCCCCGGGCGCTGTCCGGGCCTGCAGAGGGGATGCCGGCGGGGACCTCGGGCTCGCGCCGGCGTTGCGCAGCAAAGAAAGGCGAGGCGCGGCGTCGGGGCTGCGCGCCCTGGAGCTCCGGGACGCGGCACTTGGGAACCCCCGCGGCGAGCTCCCGCCATCTCCGCGCGGCCGGAGCGCGCAGCCCGGGGCTGGCCTCGGGTGGAAAGTGCGGGGAATGGGGCGAGGGGCTCCGGACCCCCTAACGTGGATTACTTGGTGTGCATCAGCCGGGCTCAGACGACCCCCACCCCCGCGACCTCGTCTGCGTCCTGGGCTTGCTTCCTTCCACCTGGCAGTCGGGGCGCATACCTGGCAGGTAAGTGTTCCCTGCGTTTCGAGGGAGGGGGTTTGGTGCGCTCCTCTCTCCCCGCCTCCCCCCCCCCCCCCCGCGCCGCTTTCTGGAGCTCTTGGGGTTTGCACGGAAATTTCTGCTCTCGCACTGACATCTCCGCAGAGACATCCCCTCGGCCCCCCTCCGGGCGGCCCCCCGCGGGACAGACCCTCCGCCGGGGTGGGGGTGGGGGTGGGGGTGGGGGGCCCGTCGCCCTAACCTCCGCCCTCGTGGCCGCCCCGGGGCCCGTTACCCCGGGAGGGAGCGCTGCCGCCACTGTTGAGTCGGGCGGTTCTGAAAGTGAGCGGCCTCGGGATCCACACCGAGAACTTTGATTACACCTCGTGGTCCTGTGTTAGCTTCTCTCCGGGGCGAACAGGGGGCCCCGAGTGCCTTCGCGTGCAGGAGCTCGGGCGCCCTCGCCGCGTGGTGCCGTGACTGTGCCCGCGCGTGTACTACCCGCGCCCCCCGCGCCCCGCGCCCCGCCGGGGGTCACCTGACCGCGCCGAGGGCCGCCCCCTCCCGAGCGGGGGAGCCCCGGAGCGAGCGGCCGGCGCCCGCGGCGGGCGGGGTGCGCGGGGCGATGGGCAGGCCCCCGGCGGGGCGGGCGGCGCGGAGGCTGCAGGTGGGGGCTGCGGCGGGCGGGCCGAGCGCCGCGCGCCTCGTCTGCGAGAGGAGGGAAAACAAAAGCGTCCGCGGCGGTTCGGTGGCTGCGCGCGGCTCGACGAGGCAGAGCCCGGGGCGCGTGCGGGGGGCGCGGAGGCCGGGCCGCGGCTGCTCTGCTCGCGCCCGGGGCCGCCGACGGGAGGACGGGGCGCGCCGGCACAGGTGGTCCGCGGCGAGCCGGAGCGAGGAGCATGGCCAGGTGCGGCGGGACGAGCGGGTCCCGGGCCTCGCGGGCGCCCGGCTCCAGGTGAGCGAGCCCCAACTTGCCGCGCCCCCCGCGGGGCCGCCCGCCAGGCTGGGGCTTTTGTTCGGCGCCGCGGGTCGGGCCGGGGCCAGGGTCCGGGCGGGGGGCTGCGCGGGGGGCTGCGGCTCGGCCCCGGGGCTGCGGGGCTCGGCCGGGCGCCCGGGACCTGCTGAGCCGGCGCTCCCCGGCCTGCCACGGCGCCCCGAGACCTCGGGCTGCGCCCGCCTTATCTCCATTTTCCACCTAATTGAGACCAAATATGCTAAGTTTGAAATGGCCCCGACCCCCGGGGCGCCCGCCCCAGGCTGCCCGCGGCGCGGCCTCTGCCCCCCGAGCCGGAGCCCGCCCGCCCGCCCGGGGAGGACGCGGGGTCGTCGCCGGCGGATGCCGAGGCCGCTCCGACGATCGGGCGGAGGCGCGCGCAAGACGGGCGCGCGATGCCTCGTCTCGCTGTGCGGGGACCCTGTCTTTTGTTCCAGCCTCTGTATTTTCCTGTGTGTGTGTGAGGTTTTTTTTTTTTTTTTTTTTTTTTTTTACAAAGAAAGCGTCGCCTGTGCTTTCTGTGACAGGGGACTTGTCTGCCAGTTTGCCATTGTGCACTCAGGAATCTGCTCCATTCTGAAGTGAACTGCCCAGAGGTATTAGTCAAGAAGCTGGAGGAGGCTGGGGAGTGGGGAGAGGTGGGTTTTTCTTTCTCTTCTTCTTTCTTCCTTTTTTTTTTTTTTTTTTTAATTATTAGCTCAGAAGTGTCTGATTCACATGATTTTAAGAGGAAATGGGGGAGAGGCATTTAGTTTTGAATTGGATGCAGGTCTGTGCTGTGCTTTTGAAATATATCGAACAGCCATAAGTCCAAGATCATCCTTCTGACGTGTACCTGATGTACTGGTGCCCTTATTGCCAGTCAAGTGGAGCATTAAATGCTTTATCAGCTGAGTGGAAGATAGGATTGATTCTCTTATAAAAACTGAGGTGCCAGAAGACAGGTGCCTGAACAAAAGGTCATCTACTTTCTGTTCTGAGGAATGTCAAGAATGAGCCTCTAGAGAAAGCATTAGCAGGATTCCCATCAGAAAATGATTTTCATTCAGTTCATGGTAACATGCATAAATGGGCCTTTATTAAAGGATATAGTGTCCAAATTGGTATCATTGTGTGTAGATTTATTATACCTGGTTTCATAGGCCATAAGAAATTTATAGGAAGGTTTACATTTGGTAAAATTCTAGGTAGTCTTTCTCATTTTACTTGTCACTTCCATAACAAGATATCAGCACCTTGCAGCCAAAATCAGCAGGAACATACATATCGTTGAACCAATGTGGGTTCATTGACTCATCACAATGAGGGAAAGCTCACACCTACAGGGAACTGTGTGACATCTCAGTAGGAAGCCTTAGAATTTGGTCTTCCAAGAGATGTTTTTTAAGAGGGTTCAAGGAAGTGAGAGTTCTTTATAGATTAAATACTCTGAAGGGCAGGGATGATTTTCTGACAGGGTTTCTAAGTAATTCTTACCTAGAAGGTGAAAAGATGAAGCAAGGCTAAAGCTGCAATAGGAAAGATACAGCAGAGAGTGGTCTGTTTTTTCTCTTGATATCATCAGTCATAGAGAGACCTTCTCTGAAGTTGGTGTGCTAAGAAATTGTTGATGTTTGGCAGAAGAACACCAAGGTATAGCTGTCAGTTCCAGGCCAGCACTTACCAACAAGACCTAATTGATAGCTCTAGGTTAGCTTTCATCTGTCATCTTTTCTCTCTCACACACAGTCCAGGAACTTTTGTTTACCAGGAGACCCTGTTAAACTGGTCCTTTATAAAGGGAAGCCCACTTTTGTAGTACAAGATGCTAATAAAATATTTTTTAAATTATCAGCAATTATTTACAGAAAACAAGAGGGGAAACCTTTTTCTTGAATTAGTTGATGCTTTAAAAAAAAGTCCATGGATCATAAAGGGGCACATAAATTTTGAAAACCATCATACTCTTTTTGGCAATCTCATCTTACAACTTGGATTAAAAATAAATTATTTCTACCTAACCCAACATAGTCATTCAAATTTTATTTGATAATTAGATAATATCTAAATCTGAGAAGAAAGTAATAGTCCCATTTTCATTACTGATAAAACCGTATCTCCAACACCATATTCAATTCTATTTAACACTACATTTTAAGAATAAAATAATGACAGCAATTTTGAAATATCTAAAGCTGCATCATGCAGAAGAACCTGTAGACTTACTCTATTCTGTTCCAAAAGCCAAAATCAGTATCATTAGCTTTATGTAATAGGGAACAAAGATTTCTGTTCAGCAGTAGGAATAAATGTCTCATAATTAAGAACTACCCAGAAATGGAATGGGTTACGTAATTATATAGTGAAATGTCCAACATTGAAAATGTTAAAAACAGAGGCTGAATGAACACAGAAAAAGCAGACATAACTGGAACATCTGGAATGAGAGTTTGAACTACATGGTTGGTCAAGACCCTCTCTGACTCTGAAGGCAAAAGCAATGAGTAAGAGAATGGAGTTAGAAAGTTAGTAAGTTACCATGATCTAGGGCAAGTTAAAGGCCATCATATTTGTCAGGGTTCCAGAGAACCCAATACTGGAGATGAGAGAAAAGATAACCTAAAAGGTTGAGGCAGTCTTGGTTCCCTAGTTTCTAAAATCAAGCCATTGATATGGAAAATTCAAGTTTATAAGGAAAAAAATGTTTCCAGTGATGCTATCCGTACCTCAATCACAATGTCCTCCTTTTCATCTCTATGAGCCTGCAATTTAATATAATACCTACTAAGTACAAGGCATTCAACACAAAGGAATTTGTTGTGATTACTCTCCTCAAACGGGAGATAAATGTCTCTATTTCCAAACTCTTGCAAAGGCTCTGAGAAAAAGATCTTTGAGTATTCTCTGAGGGAGCGAAATAAAGCAACTCAGTATGAAAAACAAGTGTTAGGTTTAGTATGCCTCTGGTTTCAGAGCTTAAGAAACTTGAACTTGGAAATCAGATGTAACTGTGTTTAATGCCAGCCCTTTCACTTTCACGCACTAGCTGTGTAACCTTGGGCAAGTTACTCACCTTCTCTGAACCTTTGTTTCTCCCGTAAAACAGAATTAAAAATCTATAGCCACAGAGGCTCATTAGCATTAAGTGAGGTGATGCATATGAAGGTTCTAGCGTAGCCCGACAGAGTCAACCATCAGGAAATGTTACGAGATAATGAGAATAACTTTGCAATGGTATGCCATAATGTCAGCAGCTTTTCCTGTCGAAGTGAAGCATTTTCTATGTGAGCAGAATGTTTCCCCAGGAAGATAAGATGTTATTATTTAACCTGCAGCTTTTGTCAGTTTGGCAAAGGTTAAACTTACAAAAAAAAAAAAAAACACACAGAAATTTCTAATTCATTATAAGTCAGTCTATCATGTCTTCAAGGCCATTCTGTTATGAATTTAAACTACTATTGCAGAGTTAAATGAAATTTCACTTCTGTTTTTTTCCAGTCCTCCAGATAGATTCATTATACAGTTTAACATCGGGGAAGAGTTTGGATAAACCACTTTTAAGGTTTTTATACAGATTTTTAAATCTGAGATTGATTGAACCTGGATAGCTACTGACTTCACTCCACTTGATCTCTCACTTTTCAAGATCATCACATTAACTTTATCCATAGGAATACATACAGCAGTAGACTACTATGATTTAGCATTCCTAGAAAACATTTATTCCATTCTCCAGCTAGGGGAAAAAATTTCTTTGCAAATTCAGCATATATGTGTGTATGTGTCTCTGTTTAAGAAACTAGTATCAATATAAGATCATATAGCATTAGCCTCTTAACCTTCCTGTCGTTTGTGTACACACCATTTGGTTAGATCCAGAAAACTGATGCTTTATTTAAATCTACTTTAGCAGTGGAAGTAAAAGGAAATCACATCCTCAAACTTGAGGAAAAGTGCTATGTAGATTGTGAAAAATCCCTCAACGATTCCATTTTGTACACAGTTTCCTGTCCAGTATTTAATCCTATTTTCAAAGGTAATTGTCGAGGTTAAAAATATATAATTTAAGGGAAATGGAAAAGCCACTTGGTTCGTTGTCTCCCAATGCATTAAAAATATCCCCTTTGTAATCCTGGAGAAGTATGCAAATTATAAGGCTGGGGAGAACCACTATTGAAAAATACTGTACTGTATCTTCATGTGATGTTTAAGACTAACTACTACCCACATTTCTTTAAGAATCATTTCAGAGGATCAGCTAAAAATGCTGTTAACCGTAAGAGACTCCATCTGCCAAAGTGTATTAAAGTGACATACCATTAATGCTAGTTCAACCTAAAAAACAATCATCCTGTAATGAAATGCTTTATATAAACTCAGGAAAGCTAGGAGACTCACAGTTCTCTATGAAATTAGCCGGTATTTGAGACCAACGGTGGAATGATATGGAAATGGTAATTTGACTCCCTGTAATGGCTTAGTAATGGCCCCTTACCTCTTAGTCCTAGATGTGTTTGCTTTTGTGAATATGTCTAAAAGACCTAGAAATAAATGACTTTTTTCCGAAATGAAGGAAGGATTTTGAAGAAGCAGTTGTACTTAAAAAGTTGGGAAATAAATTTTCCTTGCTCACTCCCCACATTTCTCCCTAACACATAAAAACGCAGACATGAACATGCCTTACACACAAATGCACATGCGCATGTATGCGCATGCACACTTTGTAATGAAGTCACGTCTATTAAAAAAAATTTTTTAAAGATTTTATTTATTTATTCATGAGAGACACAGAGAGAGAGGCAGAGACACAGGCAGAGGGAGAAGCAGGCTCCATGCAGGGAGCCCGACGTGGGACTCGATCCAGGGTCTCCAGGATCACACACTGAGCTGAAGGCGGCGCTAAACCGCTGAGCCACCTGGGCTGCCCTAAAAAAAATTTTTTAAGTGAATTTGCCTATTTCAAAATAAGAGCATCAAACACTGAACCCAGTTCACTAACATATTTGAGGTGGTCATAATCTCCTTCCATGGGTGTCTTTAGTTCAGAGGAAAAGACTAGATGATATTGACATGACTACAAATGAGGAGCAGAATGAGACAAAAGTGTCTGTAGTACTTGCTTCTGAAACTCAATAATAAAGCACCATCAGATTTTACAAAGGTCAAATTGGGAGTAAACAGAAGCTAGCACACTCTCCTGGCGATTTACAATTTGACCAAATTCACAGCCTTTATCTGATCAAATTATGAGAGCCCTGTTTAGAGGCATCAATCATTGCGGAGGTCCTAAATGTGAAGGAAGTGATGAAGAGTATTTTCGCTTTACCACAAGTGAAATTCAGAAATAAAAAGGAATCTTCTGGAGCAGAGACTTCATGACCCAAGAATCTTAATGTCTCTCGGTTTTCAAATCAGAGATGGCTCTACAATAGACAGGATCATCGTCCAGAAAACACCATGTGCTTTAACACCTGGACTTGCTTGCCCACTCCCAGCTTGTCTTTATCTTTCCTCTTTCCTACCTTAAAATTTTCTTCATTAGATAGGCACCTGGTCTCTATAAGTTTGCTATTAAATATGCTGCCTGGAAGAATTTTTTGACCTTTGCTCTAAGTGGAGATTTGCCTGTCAGGTTATCTAGCTAATACTTGTGTCTGTGATACAATAAAACATAGTTAAATTTCAAGGAAGAAAGAGAAAATATATGTGAAATTTTTATCATTTGACTTTCATCTTTATCATTTGACTTTCTTACAGCTGTGTTCAAATATCCCTATTATCTGGCTTTAATTTATATTTCTAAACTATTTTCTACTGTTCCCTTTCATGTTCCATTTATTGGCCTCTTGACTCTTCCCTGTATGTCTCACACTTTTCCACACCTGTGACTTTGTTCATTCTTTTTCTGAAGCCCTCACAAATGTCACATCCTTGATAATTTGTCCATTGGTAGAGGGGATCACTTGAGACAGCTGTACACAGTAAAGACTTTAGCTCCAAAGAGCAGTTTTGAGCTTGTGAGTGGTTCTCAAATTATAATGTGCATAAAAATCACCTGGAGTGCTTGCCAATGATGGAGATTTTGTGGCTCAACCTCAAAGATTCTGATTCAGTAGTTCTGTGAAGACCCAGAATATGCACTGTTAATCTCCAGGTGACTCCAATGCAGGTGATTCCAGGGCCTCTTTAAGACACACTGTTGTAAGAACATCTCTGTTTTTAAAATTCCTGACTAAAGGCTTTCCAGAAGATATTTTTTTCCAAAGCACAAATGTTATTTAAATTATTATTAATTCCCAGAAATTCCATTCTAGAAACACTAGAATACAGGCATTTGTATCCTATGCCTGCCTAACTGGATTAAAAAAATTTAGATGCAACACAGCTAAATATGGGTTAATGAAATTGCTATTAATCACTTTTTGAGAAAATGTAGGCATCCCGGGAACATGCTGTAATTTCCATCACTTTTATACTGCCTCTGCCAGCTCTGTAGTTAAAGAGTAACAAAACAACTGTTTATGAAAAGGGTAGGTTTAAGATGAAAATAATCATTTTGCAAAAGTGAGGAAACAGTATCAGAGCCTGCGAACTGTGCTCTTCCAAGTGGAGAATCCAGTATTTGTAATAAATTCCTTTTGCTCTGGATGAGTTCTGCATTTTCAATGAGGTGAACTTGGCAACATTCTAGTTGATTTTAATAAAAATAGCTGCTTTGAGGACAGGGAGCTGAGGTTGCCAAATTTACAGCTGCCTTGCACAATTACTCTTACACCTCCTTCAGGGCTACTTAGAACCAGTAAGCAAATTAAGTGTATCGATTGCAATTTTGTTGGACTAACAGCCCCCCCCCCTTTTTTTTTAAGGAATAAACTTGATTCCTTTCAGTATGTGTCTGTTCAGAGTGATCTCTTTTCTTTTCAGCCATAACACAAAGACAACATCATGGCTGGATCCTCGACTTGCGAAAAAGGCTAAACCTCCAGAAGAGTGCAAAGAGAATGGTAGGTCATTAAGTTTCTATGATGTTTCTGCGTTGCGCTTTGAGCATGTTTGTGTTTCTTAAAGGAGGGTCTCACCGACAGGAGCAATCATGTAGTTGAGACAATTTTAAAGGTGTATTATTTAATGCTTAGAGAGGAGAGAGAATTAACGCGGCTTTTCAGCAGTGCCATGTGGTTTTCCTTTCTCTTTCTGAGGAAACTGCCGGATATCACATCTCTGTCATCTCTGTTGGTTCTATGTGACTCCTGGCCTGACTTTCCACCACCTTCTAAGGACTTTTTGTTTGCAATATGTCTCTCTGAGGACTCTTATCTTTTCATTGGCATCAAACATGATATATAGAGAAACAGTCTTGTGGACCTATAAATATTATTGATTTTTGTGTTTAGAGGCATAGCATTCTGCTGGTTATTAAAGAATCGGTGGTATACAGATCTATACATATGGCTACTTTCCTTTAATCAAATATTTGAATTAAATAACCAGTTGCATGAATGTCCTGGGATATCCTTAGTATTTTCTAGTTTCTAGTGTAGTAATACTAACTTGCTTAGAAACTGACTGTTTTCATGTATGTGAAGAATGTTTTTGAACAATGTTGGGGGTTAGATGGGTGTAAACCTTGCACTGATATTAGTAAATTAGATGAAGTCTGTTACAGATGACACTTGTAATTTTTAAAGATGTTGAGTTTAATGTTAAAGAACACTTAAAATTTAGCTAAAATGATAAATAGCATACTCTCCTTTGATTTATTATTTGACTACAATCAAGCCTTTATCTCCTCAACCTATTAGAGCCCTGTTCACAGGCATCTATCATTGAGAAGCTCTTAAAAGTGGAGAAAGTGATGAGAGTTTAAACTTTTAAAAAAGTTTTTGAAAAGTCAACTTTTTATAAGTCTCTAATTCTAAAAGTCCTTTGTAACAATAGTTCTGGCTTTATCAGATAATATTTTGATAACATTGTTCATTTCTGTAACTGTTCACAAGCTAGTTGTAAAGAGTTCAATTAAGAATTATAGTGTACAGTTTATATGTACATATTTGAATGCATAAATATCCAGTTTTTAACCACTGTCTATATTAAATTTTATATTTATAGCTATATCTGTATGCTTTCTGTAGAATAGTATGACTGCTTGTGGTTGAAGCCCATAAAATTCTGTGACCTGGACTTTTGATCACTATTAGGCTATATATTTCCTTGACACCAGTAAGACGTATGCTGCAGATTGTGATCAGTTATAAATTAAAATGGCCTGATCTGTTATATATGGAAGTTACAATTCACTTTTGCCGCAGATGTAAAAACCTTAGTATATCCTAATTAAAATGAATGTAACGATTTGCAGTGCTGTGACACATTGAACTTCTCAGCTGTCTTGTTCCTTTGAGTTATTCTTTTTATTAGAAAAAGCTGTTAAAATCAAACTTTAAAATTCTGGGAGAGATGTAGGCATAAGACGTTGCATAATTTTAATATTCCAATGTTATCAGTTTTTCCCACATCCGCACTTGTCTGTCTTCTTAGGATGATAAATACCTAAAATATGATGCCAGTGTCTGAGGAGCACATGTCATTGAAAAACAAGCCCTGCAATATAGTCTTGTAGTTCAGAATGATTTATAACCAGTCAATTACTATTTGTTTTCATTTTCTACAAAATAAATAACTCCTAGATTTTATTCCGTATATTACTGGAATGTTATACAATGGAAATTAACATCTAGTTAGTTAGAATACTATTATTCCAGACACATATTTTAAGTTTTCTTGCCAAGAAAATTGCTTTTATGTAATACTGTTACTTCTGTTTTATTTTTCGTTTCTTTAAGACATAGGTTAAAATTGTGTGTTTAAATGTTGGATGTTAATGGACTGCTGTTGAGCTAGCCAATTAAGTGAGGTTTCTTTATATGTTCCACTCAGACCAAACAAAGTAGAGTAATTTTCTGGGATCCCTGGGTGGCGCAGCGGTTTTGCGCCTGCCTTTGGCCCAGGGCGCGATCCCGGAGACCCGGGATCGAATCCCACGTCGGGCTCCCGGTGCATGGAGCCTGCTTCTCCCTCTGCCTGTGTCTCTGCCTCTCTCTCAATCTCTCTGTGACTATCATAAATAAATAAAAATTAAAAAAAAAAAAACAACAAAGTAGAGTAATTTTCTGAATGCTGGGATGTGTGTAAAATGTGTATAAAAAAATTATATGGAGGCTCAAGATGATAATATCTTTCTCCAGCAAAGGTTTATACTTTTTATGCCAGTGAGATAGAGTGGAGGCTAATTACTTAGTCCAATCTGGAGTTAAGCCAATAGGAGGTTGGGCTGAGTTTTGGTAGGACCCGATTTATCTCTGGTTTGTTCCTGTGCTTAGGATGTTTGCCCAAGGTTTTCAACTAACAGTCTATTTGCAGGTCAGCAAGCATTTTCTATAAAGGGTAGGTAGCCTATATTTTAGGCTTTGCAGGTTATCCAGTCTCTTTGTAACTACTCATTATGCAAAAGCAGACAAATCAATATATAATTAAAGGACATGGATGTATTTTGATGGAGCTTTGTTTATGAGCAGAGAATTTGAGTTTTGTATACTTTCAGGATTTGAATTTCAAAATACTGTTCTTTTGATTATTTTTTTTTTTTTTTGGCAACCATTTAAAAGTATATAAATTGGTCTTCATTTCTGGACCATACAGAAAATAGAGGCAGGCTGGATTTGGTCCACAGGACAAATCCTGGCCCCGTGTGTTCATGTGGGGCCTTCCTCTTGGCAGATCTTAAATGCCAATATTTTAAAAATGTTTTTTCTTCCTAGTATTGCAAGACTGCCAAAAACCTGTGGTGCATTTCAGGGGTTTTAGCTTAGCTGTTTGCCTCTAGACCTTGCAGCTTCTGAATTGACAGATGTCATCATGGGATAATGGGTTGTCTGTTTAAGATCTCTCAAGTCTATATTTTGTCATTGGCATCAAACATGATATATAGAGAAACAGTCTTGTGGACCTATAAATATTATTGATTTTTGTGTTTAGAGGCATAGCATTCTGCTGGTTATTAAAGAATCGGTGGTATGCAGATCTATACATATGGCTCTCAAGACTCCTCAGCTTTCGGCTGGCTTCCCTAACCTCTAGCAGTGGCCTTCTACCTAGGCAGTCTGGGTTCTTACCACAGCCCAGAATCAACAAAATCAGCTGCAAATTCTTCCCTCACTTCTTCAGGGTTTTCTCCTCTTTGGAATCCTAGGCCTGTTGTTTCAGCAGTGCTGATGCCTTTAAATTGTTTATTTTTTACATTTTGTGTAGATTTTTTTTGTGTTCTCATGGTTTATAAGCTTCTCACTCCATCCTACCTGGAAGCAAAAGTTTTATGCAGTATTTTTTAAATTGAACATTTTAGAGCTTATTGGATTGCATAACTATAAATTCTTTATTATTATCGTAATTAAAATTTTGATCTCTCAAAATGGAATTCCATGATGTTGTATATATGTGCATACTGTCATGAATGTGCATATGTATTGTGTGTGCGTGTGTGGATATGGATCTGTAAATGTTGACATTTTTAGTTCTGTTAACACTGGTACATAAAGTTAATTCCTTGGTCAACTACAAAAGAAGAAGCTGAGTGAAAGAGTGATGGAAGGGAGGTTATCAACTGATTTAAATTATTCTTGGGCTAGAGAAAAAAACTAGCAAATATTTTCTTATTGTTATCAAGGGGGACATGGGAACATAGATGGCTCCATACAAATACATATTAAACAACCATCTGTTGACACCAAAGCAACCATTTTATCTTGAAGCATAATGTACTAAACGTGAACGCATACTTCCTTCTCTCACAATACAGTCGAAAGTACTAAAGTCACTACATTCTGTGCATTTGTCATCGCTCTGCATTTTTAGAGTTTTAGCACCAGTCTACATAGCAGAAAAAAAAAAATCTCCACCTACTACTGGATTCTAATATTAGTATTTGGGGGAGTGCCATTTAGCAAGCCAATATAGTCTTTTACAAAACGCCACAGAAATAGTGGTTAACTATTAAACAGTTTGGAGGCAAGATCAGTGAACTGCATATAAAAAACATCAACATATGTGTCTCTGGCCCCCACAATCAGTACCATGGGGTTTCTCCTGAGACATTGCTGATCACATATATCTCAGTGGTGACACATCCCCCAAGATTCACTGAGCTATAGGGTTAACGTCAAACATGATTCAAGCCTTGGGGTGCCTGGGTGGCTCGGTCATTTGAGTGTGCAACTCTTGGTTTCAGCTCAGGTCATGATCTCACGAGTCATGAGATGAAGCCCCATGTCCCCATGTCAGGTTCTGCACTCAGGGGGGGAAGTCTGCTTGAGATTCCCGCCCTCTGCCCCTCCCCCCCCCACTCTCTTTCTCATAAATAAATAAGTCTTTTTGAAGACACCTCATAGGATCATTCTTTTCTTAAAGTTGAAATGTAATTAAATTATCACATTCAGAAGAAGAAATTGTGTGAAATTTGGAGTCAAGGAAACTTCTAATCCGAACACAAATCTGTGGGCTCTTGGGAAAGGTACTTCTTCACTTCTGAGAACCTAAGGTTTCTTACCTGTAAAAATGGGAAGGATATCTGTTTCCTGTAGATTCAGCTTCACAAATAAAAGGGACAGTGCTTGTGACACTACAGGCTCTCAATAACTGTTCCTTTCTTTTCCTTTTCTGTGTGTTCTGAGCCAACAAATGAGCCTCATAGAAGACAAGAGGAAGAATTCAGAATAGTTGGCCTACCTAAAGAGCTTTGAATTATTCTAGAGTATCCTGGAGAGATGGAAATGAACAAAACCCTTGCAGGCTAAAATTATCTGCCTAGCTAATTCCAGCCTAATATTGATAGATTAAAGATTGTCCCCCTCTATTCTGTTACGATGGCTCTAAATTCTCAGAAAATTGTAATCACAGCTGTACATACTAGGTGGCTTCATTTCCATATTCAATGTGTATGAATTATAAGGCAGTTTTCTCATATTGCTGTAAAAACAATCACATAATCTTAACCTCTTTACCTATGTGAGAACTCCATTTCCATTGACATTTAGTTAAAACTAAAGTTTTGAGTTATTTATCTTTAAAAAAAATGGTGTCCAAAATGCACATAAATGAAGATAGCATAAGCTATGTTTGGAATATATATTAAGTGGATTTTTTTTTCAAGAGGAGGTTGCCTTTTTTTATATATATCAATATAGTGTACTGAGTTTTCCTTTTATTTTGCATTTATTTTTAAATTTTTTTCTTTGAATTCAATTTCCCAACATATAGTATAACACCCAGTGTTCATCCCCTCAAGTGCCCTCCTTAGTGCCTGTCACCCAGTCATCCCATCCTTTGTTTGTTTCCCAGTGTTAGGAGTCTCTCATGGATTGTCTTCCTCTCTAATTCCCCCTCCTCGATTTCCCTCCTTTCCCTTATAGTCCCTTTCACTATTTCTTATATTCCACGTATGAGTGAGACCATGAGAAGGGTGCCTATTCTAAAATAATAGAAAACACTAATCAATTTTAGGTCATTTCTTTTTTCTTTCTTTTCCAAATTTTTAAGTTCCAATTAGCTAACATACAGTGTAATATTAGTTTCAGGTGTAGAATTTAGTGATTCATCACTTATATTCAGCCCCCAGTGCTCATCACAAGTACCCTTCTTAATGCCTATTTAGCCCATCCCCCTGCCCCCCTCCCCTCGAGCAGCCCTCAGTTCTCCATAGTCTGTTTTCTGGTGTTTCTCTCTCTTCCCACCCCCCATGTTCATCTGTTTTATTTCTTAAATTACACATATGAGTGAAATCACACAGTATTTGTCTTTCTCTGACTTATTTCACTTAGCATAATACTCTCTAGCTCCATCTATGTCATCACAAATGGTAAGATTTCATTCTTTTTTTATGGCTGAGGAATATTCAATTGTATATGTGTGTACCACATCCTCTTTATCCATTCATCAATCTATGGATTGATGTCGGATTGTTTCCATAATTAGCAATTGTGGATAATGCTGCTATAAATATCAGGATACATGCATCCCTTTGATTTAGTACTTTTGTATTCTTTGGGTGAATACCTAGTAGTGCAATTGCTGGATCACAGGGTAGTTCTACTTTTAACTTTTTGAGGAACCTTCATACTCTTTTCCAGAGTGGCTGCACCAGTCTGCATTCCCACCAACAGTATAAGAGGGTTCCCCTTTTTCTGCATCCTCATCAACATCTGTTGTATCCTGTGTTGTTAATTTTAGCCATTCTGACAGGTGTGAGGTGATGTCTCATTGTAGTTTTGATTTGTGTTTCCCTGATGATGAATGATGTTGAGCATCTTTTCATGTGTCTGTTAGCCATCTGTACGTAGTTGTAGGTCATTTCTTAAGTGAATTTCTTAACTGTCACACAGATTAGGAAACACATAATTTTATTTTTGTAGTTCACATTCTGTTCCTAGAATGCATAGTTTATTTCTTTTTCAAATAGGGACTTTGGCCTGTTGTCTCATTAAATTTGTATTGATAATTAATGACCCTAATTTCTCAACAATAAATATGAGCAAATTAATTTCACCTTTGAATATTTGTTTTCCTGATCTAATAAACCTAAGATTATGTTTGTAAAGTACCTTGATAGCTTTCCCCTAGGAATAATTCAGTAAAACAGGCTCTGGGGCACCTGGGAGGCTTATTGGTTAAATATCTGCTTTTGGCTCTGGTCATGATCTAGGAGTCCTGGGATTGAGCCCCATGTTGGTCTTCCTGATCAGTGGGGCATCTGCTTCTCCCTCTCCCTCTGCCCCTTTCTCCTTACTCATCCACTTGCTCTCTCTCTCAAATGAATGAGTAAAAGATTAGAAAAAAACAGACTCTAAAGATACCCCTCAAGTACTGAAACTTTAGAATCGAAAAATCATTGATATTTTGAACTCCTATCTTTAAATATTATGAACTGATTTGAATGTTACTTTGTTTTTATAATGATATTTAGGATGTTTTATTAAAAATTTGAGGAAATTTAAAATATCTTAATAGAAACTGTTCTTATTTTGCTAACTGGTACTTATTCATATTAGTCATGATTTTTTTATAGCAGCACTTTGAGGTATGCTTCATCCAATAATATAGTACCTTTTCCAGTGTTTTCAGCTTAGGGGTACTACAAAATACCAACACTTTAGGAATATAAATCTTTTGTGGAGGAAATAATAAAATAAAATCAAAATAAATCATATAGGATAGATTTTTCCACTGCTTTGCATAGATACCAATTCTTCTGTTTATGGCTGACATCTGTAATAATTGGCCCCCATCTACTCTGAGTGATTAGTGTCCAGACCATAAAAGTTGTTAAATATTTTAAATATCATTTTTGCACTAATCATTTATGTATTTCTCTTTTCTACTTCCAATCTTTATCATGGCTATAAAATAGTACCTGTGTAAGGATTATAAAATTGCATCCTTTTATTCTTGATTGCTCAAGTTTCTTTTATATTTAGGAATGAGTTATGTCTTGTCTTTACTGCTTAATGCATGCAGGTTTGAAAATAATATTGACAGCATCAAATCTGCTTGTTTTGTGCAATAGCAAAATAATTTCAAGATATTTCAAATATGGCTTTTCAAAGTTTTTTATTTTGAAATATTTATAAATTCACAGGAAATTCTAGGGAGGGCCCAAACACCCCTAACAAAGATCCCCAATGTTAACACCTTACATGAATATAATACCGGATCAAAATCAGGAAACTGACACTGGTACAATCCACAGATTGATTTCACTAGCTATCCAAATACTGGTGTATGTATGTGTATGTGTGTATTTTCATGCAGTTATATCACATATGTAGTTACATGTGACCATGACCACAGTCAAGATTCATAACTCTTCCATCCCATAAGACTCTCTTATGCTACCACTTTATATCCATATCCATCCCCTCTCACTGCACAACCCCTAACCCTTAACAACCACTAATCTGTTCTCCATGTCAATTTCTTTGGTATTTCAAAAATGTTCTAAAAATGGAATCATGCAGTGAATAAACTTTTGAGATGGACTTTTTTCCACTCAACTTAATTTCGTTGAAACCCATTCAAGTATGTGTATCAATAGTTTGCTACTTTTTATGTACCACTGTTTGTTTAAGCATTTACCTGTTGAAGGACATCTAGGTTGATTCCAGCTTCTAGTTAATATGAAAAAAGCTGCCACAAACATTTGTATATAGGATTTTTCATGAACATAGATCTTTTACCTGGGATAAAAGCTCAAGACAGTAATTGCTAGGTTTTTTGGAAAATACATTTTTAGCTTTAGAATAAACAGCTGTACTATTTTCCAGAATGGCTATATTCTTTTACTTCCCACCAGCAATGAACCAATTTTCTCTACATCCTTTCCAGCATTTGGTGTTATGACTTTTTAAATTTTAGTTATTCTGAGAGGTGTGTAATATTACATTATGGTTTTAATTTGTATTTCCCTAATGGCTAATGATATTGAACATCTGTTTTGAAAAATATTATTTATTTATATGAGAGAGAGAGATTGTGAGAGAGAGCACAGTGTGGGGGGGAGGGAGAGGGAGTCTCTCCACTGAGCAGGGGGCTCCTTTCCAGGACCTTGGGATCATGACCTGAGCCAAAGGCAGGCAGACCCTTAGCCAACTGAGCCACCCAGGTGGTTCTTGAACATCTTTTCATGTAATTATTTCTCATCTGTGTATCCTGCTTGGTAACATGTCTGATGATGCCTTTTGCCCAAATCTTAATTAGATTATTTTTTTAATTTGGTTTTGAGAATTATTTACATATTCTATATATAATAAATCCCTTTATCAGATATGTTGTTTATAAACATTGCCTCCCAAACTATGATTTTTATTTTATCCTCTTAACGGGGTCTTTTGCAGAGAAAATATTTTTAATTTTGATGAAGTCAAATTTATCAATTTTTAGCAATTTATCAAATTTATCAATTTTTCCTTTTCTGAAACATGCTTTCAGTATCAAATATAAAAACTCTCTAACCAGCCCTAGACGCCAAAGAGTTTCTCATTTTTCCCCTAAATTGTGTACTTCAATATTTGACCTGTAAGTCTGTGACCTACTTTGAAATAATTTTCGTATAAGGTGTAAGATCTAGGTTGAGATTTTTAAATTATTATTATTACTATTATTATTATTGCTGTAGCCTATGGATGTCCACTTGCTTTAGCACTGTTAGGTGAAAAGGCTATCCTTCCTCCAGTAAACTGTGTGTACAACTTTGCCATAAATCATTTGGGTTCCATTGATCTATGGGTCTTTCTCTGCACCAGAACCATCCTGTCTAGATTACTGTAGCCATATTCTAATCCCTAATATTGGGTACACTGATATTCCCTAACTTAGTTTTTTAAATGTATAAATAGATAGAAGGTTTAATTAATCAGGAAGATTTAAAAAATTCTAAATGCATATGCATCTGATAACATACCTTCAAGTTTTATATAAAGGAAAAAATTACAAATCTGAAAAGAGGATTTGAAAAATTTATGGAGTATATTACCTCATGTACCTCTCCTTTCTCAATATTTTAAACAAAAAGAAAGATTTGAATAACAGAAATAGTAATCTTGATTTAAAAGCCACATATAGACACTGCACTTAGATGGAAAGTACGTTCTCAAGCACACAGAGTACTTTACAAACAATGAGTACATGGTAGTCTGTGGAGCAAGTCTCAAGAAATTTCAAAGTTGACAGTCCTGTGTTACAGAAAACCTTAATTATGTATCAATAGAAAGATAACTAAAATACTGCCCATGCTTTGAAATATAAAAACGATTTTAACATGTGTTTTTTCCAAATTTATTGAGATATAATTGATATATTGTATAGTTAACGATATACAACATTATCATTTGATACACATATATATTGTGAAATGAATGACACAATAATAAGTTTATTGTGTTAATACATCCAACAACTCATATAATTACTTTATGTGGGGGGTTGGGATGAGAACATTTAAGATTTACTCTCTTAGCAACCTTCAAGTATAATACATAGTACTATGAACTGTAATCAGCATGCTGTACATTATATCTCCAGAGCTAATTCATCTCATAACTGGAAGTTTGTATCTTTTGACCAACATCCCCCCATTTCCTCCATTTCTTAGCCTTCCATTCTGCTCTGTAGGATATTTTTTTTACCCACTCCCTTAGTACAGATCGTTGAAACTTCTTGACGGGGTCACCCGTGGGGAGAAGCCTCAGTGCCCCCGTTGGAGGGAGGTCCTGCCCCCTCCCCGAAAGCCTGGGGCTCCCTTGGGTGTATTTTGCAGGGGCAGGTGAAGTCCACGGGCCTGCATGTCCGTCTCCCACTGCTGGTGGGAGGTCAGGGGACGGCAGGGGTCGGGTCCTCCCAGGACACCTCCCTGGCCGCTCTGGTGCCTTGGGAATCTGAACGGGCTCCTTAACCCTGCTGAGCCTCCGCTTCCTCAGCTGTGGATGAGCAGGGCATCTGGCTGGCGGGGCTGCGGCCTCTGCCTCCCTGCCGCCTGGTTCTGGGTCTGCGCCCTCCCCGGCTGCCTCACACACTGAGGTGCCCACCCCGGGGGCGCCGGCCCCTCCCGCCCTCATCACTGGGATGCCTTGCTGGTGCCCCCACCCCAGCCTGAGAGCTCCCCATGGAACGGGTGGCCCGTGGTCCTAAACCTTCACTGGATGAGCACCTGAGACTCCAAAGAGAAACTCCTGGCCTTTGAGTCTTGGAATCATCTTTCTGATTTCCTAGCGACAGGTCTTCCATAGTCCTCCTGGTGTGGCCTCCGCTGTGGCCTGGAGGTGGACCCCGACCATGTCTCCCGCCCCTCCTACCCTCTGCCCCTGCTCTCTGTCCCCCCAGCTCTCGGGTGTCACCTCTGCTCCCCCCTCCTCCCGCCCCCACATCTCTCGCTACCATGGGAACGTGCGGTGGTGCCCACGTGTCGTCCCCCATCCGCCCCTGCAGCGTCTCAGTCACCGTGTGCAAAGGCCGTGGTGACCGAGTGACATTTGGATGCTGTGGTGGCTCAGGGTGGAAATTTCCTTCTGCCCCCTTAGTGCAGCCGTCCCTCCCCTGGCCTGTCTGGGGCTGTTCCGAGCAGAGCCACTCCCCGCTCCCTCCTGCTTTCAGGCTCCCAGGAGCTGGAGACAGACACCCAGGCCACCCCGGGTGACCCTGACAGCAGGCGTGGCTGGGTGCTTGGCCGGGCCCCGCAGTAAGAGCAGGAGCAGCTCTCCTCGTAGGGGGGCGTGGTGCATGCAGCCCCTTACACCCAGCATCCAGCCCCCCCAGCTGGTGGGGACACTCAAGGTCAATGTTTTAGCTCCACGAGGGAGCGATTTCCAAACCCTTTGGTGTTGACTTTACTGCAAGTGGACAAGGAGCCGGTGACAGAGGGGTCTCGCCTTTTCCTGGTTGGTGTGGCCAGGACTGCTGAGGCTGCCTGCGGTCCCGAAGGGGACTCCTCATAGTCCTTGTCCGCTGCGTGACCCGGGTCTGTAACGCCCGCTTACGGTCCGGCTCCCTTCTCTGACTCTAGTGGGGAATAGGTTTTGTTTTTTTTTTTTTTTTAAAGATTTATTTATTTATTCATGATAGACATAGAGAGAGAGAAAGAGGCAGAGACACAGGAGGAGGGAGAAGCAGGCTCCATGCACCGGGAGCCTGACGTGGGATTCGATCCCGGGTCTCCAGGATCGCGCCCTGGGCCAAAGGCAGGCGCCAAACCGCTGCGCCACCCAGGGATCCCGTGGGAATAGGTTTTTTTCTTGGGCCCCTTCACCTGCTTTACGTAATGGGCTCCTCCCACCTGTGGGATGAGTTGCTGGGAAGTGACTTGCCCGAGGTCACACAGCAGAGCTGGGCACCGTGGCCTCTCGGCTCTTGGCCTGGCGCTCCGGACCCTTTTGTCTTAAACCTGTCTCCTGGGCAGCGGACAGGCCTCGGAGACCTCCTGCGCCCCAAGACCCCCCACTGACCGCCCTCTCCTGTCTTATGTTCGGCAGAGCCTTCGTGCGGCGGCCACGGGACCCAGGTCAACGTCACGTGCATCGTGAACGTGTGCAGCAGCAGCGGCTCCGACCACGGCCCTCAGTGCTCCTCCCAGGCCAGCCACACGACGGGGGACGTGGATGCCAGCCCCTCCAGCTCCCCAGATGACCAGCAGGTCCCCTTCTCCCAGGAGGAGTGCCCGTTTCAGTTCCAGCCAGGGGCTCTAGAGACTCTGCTGGAGAACCCAGAGGATAAGCCCCTGCCCCTTGGTGTGCCTGACGCTGGCATGAAGTCCAGTTAGCCAGACTGGCGTGAGCTGTGTCACAGCCCAGGTGGGCTGTTCCTGGGCCTTCTAGGCCCCCACCCCCCAGGACTCTGGCTCTTTCTGGGCCAAATTCCTTTAGTGGCCCCACAGCCTCAGCCTTCCTCTCATCTGCTGGCAGAAGGGTGAGGCAGGGAGAATTGTGGGAAAGCGCTCCTGGCGTGGTGTGCGTCCCTCCGGGAGGCTAGCTGGACGTGGGCATGCCGGCCCGCCTGGAGCCAGCCCTTGCCACTCTGAGTGCTGCCCCCCCGCCCCAGCTGGTCCTGCGAGTTCAGCTTCTAGAGCCCTTATTTTTGTAATTTTTTTACTTTTAAAAAAAATCCCTGGGCTCTGTGCAGCCCTGGCTTCCTGGGAGGCCCCGCATCCTGCCTTCCATGGAGAAGGGGCAGTGCTTTAGCCTGATGCTGAGACTATAGGACGGTCCCAGCATGGCGGGGGCGGGGGGTGTCCTTGATCAGATGGTTCCGTGCAGGGAGGGGACGGGGGACCCCGGGTGCAGCTTGCAGCACCCCCGGATCCGTGCCTGCCAGCTTTACCTCCTGCACGCGGCGGGAATCAGACACTCAGAGGGCCCAGCCAAGCAGCCCCCGCGAGTGCTCCGGTTGGGGCAAGACGGCCAACCTCCAACCAGAAATCTTCCGATTTTAACACCCGGCAATTAAAAAAAAAAGAAGAAGAAAAAGAAAAGCACCATGCAGGCGGAGGAGCCAGCAAAATGACCAAGCGGAAGTCGGAGCTCGCTGGTCTCTGCTTTGACCGTCACGGATTCACCTGCGGCTCCAGCCCCGCCTCCCGCCTCCCTCGGTGCCGGCTTCCCCGAGGGAATTTCAGGAACCGGAGATGACTGAGGCCCACAGTCTCCCTCCTCCTACCTCAGCCCCCGCCTCCGAGGAGGCTCCTCTTGGCCTCAGCACCCCCACCTTGCTGGTCCTGGAGCCCCAGGGAGCCTGCGGGGCCGCCGGGGTGCTCTGCCTGCCGGGGTCTCCTGGGGACGCGGGACGCCGAGAGCCAGTCTTGTGTCCGTGTGTCTGTCGTGTGCTGTTGGTCTGTGGAGCCGTGTTGTTGGGTCGTCCGGCCGGCCCGAAGCAGCTGAAACCGGCAGTTCTGTCCCAGGATTCTTTCCTGTTAACGGGTCAGGCCCCTTCCCCCAGACACGCACCCAGAGTCCTTCAGAGCACGGATGGACAGACGGACGCGTGCGGCCTTGACCGAATTCTGGAAGGAACGGGGTGGGGTGGGGTGGGGTGGGGTGGGGGGCTCCTGGACAAGCCAGCCGGGTCCCGGGTACTTGGATCCCTTGTTGAAAATTCCACTGGACTCGGGGCTGGACTTGGATCTGAGCTCTGGACGGTAGGCGAGTCCAGCCAGTGCCATGAGGAGAAAGAGCTTCCCAGAAACCAGGATTCCCTTGGAGTCCGACGTCCGGCTCCCAGGCCGCCCCTGCCCCTGCCCCTGCCCCTGCCCCTGCCCCTGCCCCTGCCCTGCCCCTGCCCTGCCCCTGCCCTGCCCCTGCCCCCGGCCTCGAGGCGGTGGAGCGTGTCTGCCCCCTGGTGGGCCGCCCCGGGACGACCTCAGGCCCCGCTGCTCTCCCAGGGCAGCTCTGACCCCGAAGGAGACCCTCCCTGGGGGGCCGCGGCTCCCAGGCTTGTTGATCCCCGAGTTTGTACTGTATACTGGGCAGCACTCCTGCTTCTAAGTAAACCTTGTTTTGTACATCGACTCCTGGCTCTGGCTGTGCGTCTGAGCTGGGGCCTGTCCGTGGTCCGTGGTGCCACCGATGCGTAGGGGGCGCTGGAGTGGTGGCCGCTGGGCCTGGGACCCCCACGCTGCGCTTGCTGAGAGCCCGGCCCTCCGCCCTCCGTCACGCCCAGCACCTCCTGCCGGCCTCTGACTGCGCCCTCGTCCCAGGCCCTGCCACTCGCTGTCATCAGCCTGTTTTGGGGTGAAGGGGGGGTCTCTGCAGATCTGCTTGTTCACAGGCGGTGGGAGCGAGGCTCCATCCGGTGGCACCTACGCCACCTACGAGGCCCATCGCGGGTGCTCAGGGCAGTGTGGGGTGGGGGGCAGCTCCAGTAGTACAGGGGGGCCCGGGGCACAGCCTGGGGGGCCAGTGCTGGACGTGACCCTAGACCTGTTTCTGAGACTGGAGCCCTTTTCCAGAACGAAAAGTGGGGAGGAGGTTGCAGGCAGAGAGACTTCAGGAGAAGGTGGGGGGGGCGGGGAGGGGGGAGCCTGGCTGGCCTTGAAATCACCAAGCCAACCCCCGGGTCAGGGTGGCCGCCTGGGCGCTGCCCTCTTCCTTCTGGGTGATTCCCTGGACCTCTCGCCCTCGGCCCTGCCTCCGCCCTCTCCATCCCCAGAGCAGGGCTCCGCAAACTCGAGCTGGGAGGGGAGAGCCGCTCGGATGCCCCTTGAGCTTCTATATTTCCTCTCCATTATTGCCCGAGGAGACAGGCGAGGTACCCACCACCCTGCCGCGCAGAGGAGGGCGCCGGGCAGGGCCCGAGGCGTGGTACTTCTCCAAGTCCAGCTGGGAGGACAGCCTGCCCGGGGAGGCTCCCGATAACCAGCTCCTTAGAACTGCACAACAGAGCCACAGGGTCTGGGGTTAAAGGGCAAGCACTCTCTCCCCTCCCCCCTCCCTCCTCCCTCCCTCCCTTCTCCTCCCTCCTGCTCCCTCCCTCTCCCCCTCCCTCCCTCTCCCTCCCTACCTCCTCCACCCTCTCTCCCTTCCCACTCCCTTCCCCTCCCTCCCTCTCCCTCCCCCCTCTCTCCCTCCCTCCCCTGGACTCCTCTGCTGCAGAGCTGAGAGGCTGCCCCGGGGCAAAGCTAACCGGGAGCCAGGGACTGTGTTCTAGCTTCGCCAGGAACCCGCAGTGTGGACCTGAACCTCCGTGTCCCATCTGGAGCTCAGACCTTGCACCTGTAAGCCAAGAGGGCGGGCGTCTGAGCTGTCCCCAGCTGTCCTGAGCTGTCTGGGCCTGCGCTGCCTGATACGGCACCGGCACCGGGGGCCCTGGCCACCGTTGAGCACCGAGCGCAGCCAGTGCTACCCGAGGCGCGTGAAGTACATCTCAGGGCAGGATGCGGATTTTGAAGACCCAGCACAAAACAGATATAAAATATCTCATCAATCATTTTTGCATTGATGGCATATTGACATAACATTTTGCAGTGTCAGCTAGATAAAATATTAACATTAACTTTACCTGTTTGTTTTCATGCTAACGTGGATACTAGAACATTTGGAATTAGTATGTGATTCGCACTATATTCCTATCAGACAGTTAAATACCTTCACAATTTGATGAAATGAGTTTGTAATTACAATTGCAACCCCGCACCCCCACCCTGCCTGGGGGGCCTGAGTGGCTCAGCTGGTTGAGCATCTGACTGGATTTCAGCTCTGGTTGTGACCTTGGGGTAATGAGATTGAGCAGCCTCTGCACTGGGCATAGATTCTCTCTCCCTCCCCCTGTGCTTTCTCTCTAAAAAGAAAAAAAAATTGCAACACCTCCCCCCACCCCTGAGATCCCTACCTCCCCTCTGGGACTCTTAAAGCCCTTATCACTTGTTACGATATCTTATAATTTACATCTCTGTTACATTTATTGCTTACTGTCTGCTCCTCTTGCTAGAACATAATCTCCAGTGAGGCAGGGGTTTGCTATTTTGCTTAGTCATGTGGCGCCAAGTACATAGAATAGTGCCAGGCTCATAGTAGGTGCTCAATAAAAGGTGAACGAGTGAATGAATGTAGGCATAGGAAGTATGGGGGGGTTCCATTGTCACCAAATCTTCCAATTTTTCTAGAAAGGCCCCAAATACAGATTCTCATGTATTATCTCCAGCTTTTAAAAATATTTTAACAATTTATTTTGGAGGGAGTGCAAGCAGGGGAGAGAGGGAGAGGGAGAGAGGATCTCAAGCAGACTCCCTTAACTCCCACTTAGAGCCCATGTGTGGCTTGATCCAACCCCTAGAAAATGAGCTGAGGCAAAATCAAGAGTCCGACACCCAACTGACCGAGTCACCCAGGCGCCCCAATCTCCAGCCTTTTAAATGTTGTAATTCTAATTCTGTTACAGCAAGGTGTGGGCCAAAGGAAACATTTCTGTAGTGTCCAGTCCTCTCTGGTCTAGAGGATTCTGGGGGCTGATGCACACTAGGCCAGATGAGAAAGGGCCTGATGGAGGGAGTCCTGAGGAGGCCCCTCAAATCTAGCCTGTCCCAGAAAACTTGCCCCTTGTGGGCCAAGGTGCATCTAAGGGTCCAGCGTGGGTGGCGATTAAGGGACATCCCCCACCTCGTGTGCCCCTCACCAGTGGGGTGTCCGTGGCCAGTAGATGCTCCCATGCTGTGACCGCTGCATCTACCGTGGCTCAATCCTGGGACTGAATCCTGAATCGGGCTCCCAACTCAGTGAGGAGCCTGCTTATCCCTCTCCCCTCCCCCCTGTTCATGCCCTCTCTCTCTCCCTCTAATTAAACAACAAAAAAAAAACCTTTAAAGTTTTTAACTGCTATGAATAAAGCTGCTGTGAACATTCCTGTACGTCTTTGCAGACACATGTGATTCCATTTCTCTCGGGTAGATATTTAGTAGGAGGATGGCTGTCTGGTCCATGCGCCTTCCGAGGGATTCCAAAGTGAGGGCCCAAAGACTTTTCAGTAGTACTAGTTGATTGGTGTCCTGGCATCTGCATTTTTAAAAAATATTTTATTTATTATTTATTCAAGATAGACAGAGAGAGAGAGAGAGGCAGAGGGAGAAGCAGGCTCCATGCCGGGAGCCCGATGTGGGACTCAATCCTAGGACCCGGGATCACGCCCTGGGCCAAAGGCAGGCGCCAAACCGCTGACTTACCCAGGGACCCCCTGGCATCTGCATTTTTAATAAACTCCCCAGGTACAGCTGAGGGTTCCTGTGCTAGAAGATCTGGACTCAGATCCTTCCGCTCTAATGGGCTGCTTCCCTTCTGCCTCCCATCTGCAGAGTCTGAGGTTTCACACCCAAACCTCATTCCCCGAGGGGACCTGGCGTTGAGATTCTGATAGGCGGTTCCCACCCCTGAGGAGCTCAGGCCTTGCCAGGAATGTTCAGCCCGCAGTCGCCTTCATTAGCTCAGCGTTATGAGGGTTGATAATTATGATGGTTAATACCCTACTGCAACCTTGCCATCAAGCCTCCTGCATCTTCTGACTTTTATGAGCTGAGGTCTTCCTGTCCTTGTGGGGCTGATGCAAGATGAAGGGTTCATTTGTTCATTTATTCCTTCGTTCACCTACAGCACCTCTAACCGGGCCTTTTCTGTGCGAGGCAGTATCTCGATGCTAGAGAGGCATTTGTGGAAGGGAAAATCAGTGCTTTCAGGGTGCAGAAAGGTGATGATAAGTAGGAACAAGATAATTTCAAGTACCATTAAGTCCTGTATATGAGGAAATACAACAGGGTGATGGTTGAAGGGAACCTTAGGTAAGATAGCGGGGAAATGCTCTGGGAGGTGGAATCCAGCTATAGGACCCTCTGGCTATAGGACCCTCTGGCTATAGGACCATCCAGCTATAGGACCATCTGAGGGGGCCCCCGCAGCCTGCAGCCTCTGGAGGAAGACTGGGAGCTCTTCAGCTGTGGCTGGTTTGTATGGAGAAGTGCCGCACGTGTAAAGGGCACGCTAAATTTCAAAAACTTACTATAAAAAATCCCCCTAAAATACCGCATGATTTCTTTTTCTTTTTTTTTTTTCCTGTCGGCTTCCAGGTTGATATGGTCATATTCTGGACATACTGAATTATGTGAAATACATGATTTTCCCTTTTTTTCTTTTAAAAAATGTACGAAGTAGTAAATTAAAAACTACGATGTGGCTTGTCTGTGTGGCTTGGACAGCAGATGTGGGGGGAAGGCATCCTAAGGAGAGAGACTGGGGGACGGACGGGGTCCTGGGGCAGAACCGAGGGATTGGGGGGAGCAGGGGCCCGGAGGAGGACGGGGGGCGGGGCCCGAGGAGGACCGGGGGAGGGGCCCGGAGGCGGACTGGGGGCGGGGCCCGAGGAGGATCGGGGGCGGGGCCCGAGGAGGACTGGGGGCGGGGCCCGAGGAGGACCGGGGGAGGGGCCCGGAGGCGGACTGGGGGCGGGGCCCGAGGAGGATCGGGGGCGGGGCCCGAGGAGGACTGGAGGACGGGGGTGGGAGGAGGACTGCGGGGCGGGGGGCGGGAGGAGGATCGGGGGGCGGGGCCCGAGGAGGATTGGGGGGGCGGGGCCCGAGGAGGACTGGGGGCGGGGCCCGAGGAGGACTAGAGGACGGGGGTGGGAGGAGGACTGCGGGGCGGGGGGCGGGAGGAGGATCGGGGGGCGGGGCCCGAGGAGGATGGGGGGCGGGGCCCGAGGAGGACCGGGGGAGGGGCCCGGAGGCGGACTGGGGGCGGGGCCCGAGGAGGATCGGGGGCGGGGCCCGAGAAGGACTGGAGGACGGGGGTGGGAGGAGGACTGCGGGGCGGGGGGCGGGAGGAGGATCGGGGGGCGGGGCCCGAGGAGGATTGGGGGGGCGGGGCCCGAGGAGGACTGGGGGCGGGGCCCGAGGAGGACTGGAGGACGGGGGTGGGAGGAGGACTGCGGGGCGGGGGGCGGGAGGAGGATCGGGGGGCGGGGCCCGAGGAGGATCGGGGGCGGGGCCCGAGGAGGATCGGGGGCGGGGCCCGAGGAGGACTGGGGGCGGGGCCCGAGGAGGACCGGGGGCGGGGCCCGGAGGCGGACTGGGGGCGGGGCCCGAGGAGGATCGGGGGCGGGGCCCGAGGAGGACTGGAGGACGGGGGGTGGGAGGAGGACTGCGGGGCGGGGGGCGGGAGGAGGATCGGGGGGCGGGGCCCGAGGAGGATGGGGGGCGGGGCCCGAGGAGGACTGGGGGCGGGGCCCGAGGAGGATCGGGGGCGGGGCCCGAGGAGGACTGGGGGCGGGGCCCGAGGAGGACCGGGGGCGGGGCCCGGAGGCGGACTGGGGGCGGGGCCCGAGGAGGATCGGGGGCGGGGCCCGAGGAGGACTGGAGGACGGGGGGTGGGAGGAGGACTGCGGGGCGGGGGGCGGGAGGAGGATCGGGGGGCGGGGCCCGAGGAGGATTGGGGGGCGGGGCCCGAGGAGGACCGGGGGCGGGGCCCGGAGGCGGACTGGGGGCGGGGCCCGAGGAGGACCGGGGGCGGGGCCCGGAGGCGGACTGGGGGCGGGGCCCGAGGAGGATCGGGGGCGGGGCCCGAGCAGGATTGGAGGACGGGGGGTGGGAGGAGGACTGCGGGGCGGGGGGCGGGAGAAGGACCGGGGGGCGGGGCCCGAGGAGGATCGGGGGCGGGGCCCGAGGAGGACTGGCAGACGCGGGAATGGACCAGCGCGGTAGGAGCCTGGGGGTCGGCTCTCCAAGGGCTGGGTTTAATTCAGGTGTAAGCGGAGCTGCTTTAAGCAAGGAAGTGGCTCGGGCTCGGGAGTTGTAGCCGAGCCCTGGGCGCCGACCCCCGCGGATTCCGGCGCCTGCTCCCCTGCCGGCCTCGGCCCCCTGCCCCCTCCCCGGGCTCCCTGCGCCCTCCCTCTCCACCCCCCCAGCAGGCTCCCCGTTCCAGTCTCCCTCCTCCCGCCCCGCCCCTCCCTCCGTCCCCCGCCCCCATCTCCCACTCTCCCCTCCCCCCAGCCAGGCTCTCCCTGCCCCTCCATTCCCCGCCCCCGTCTCCCCTCCAGCCCCGTCTCCCCCTTCTCTCCCCCCCCATCTAGGCTCTCCCGGGCCCTCCGTCTCCCCCCTCCCGCCCCCCACCCTAGTCTCCCTCCCCCGGTCTCCGGCCCCCGGCCCCCCAGCCCCCACTGCCCCGCCCCCGGCTCCCCCCGGGCTCCCCCCTCCGCTGCCCGCCCCCCCCCCCGCCTCCGGGGGTCCGGCTGCAGCTGAGCCTCGGCGAGCGGCTGCGGGCGGCAGGGGGCGCCTCCTCGACGACTCGGCGCTCGGCTGGGCAGGCGCCGGCGCGTCGGCCGCTCGATTGGTCGGGTCTGGGCGGGCCGGACGCCGCGGGCCAGCGCCATTGAGGAGCCGGGAGGGGCAGCGCCGCGCAGGGCCGGGCTCGGCCGGGACGGCGGCAGGTACGGGGGCGGGGGGCGCGGGGGGGCGGGGGCGGGGGCGGCCCAGCGCCCGCTGTGTGTCGGCCCCGCCGCGGGAGCGCGCCCGGGACCTGGGACCCGGGACCCGGTGCCGGCCTCCCGCCGCCCAGCTCCTCGGGGCCCCGCCGGTCCCGCACGGCCCCGGCCCCGGCCCCGGCCCCGGCCCCGGCCCCGGGGTGCGAGGGCTCAGCCGCGACCCCGCGAGCCCCGCACGGGCGCCGGGCCGCCCCCCGAGGGTCCTCAGCGCCCGCCGGCTCGGGGCCCGCGCTCGGGGGCGGCGACCTCGGGCCTCCAGCCGCCCGTCACCGCGCCCCGGGGTCACGGCCGGGCCGAAGCCCTCCCCGGGGCGGGACCCGGCGCCGCGCCCCCCGGCCTCCACCTGCGAGGCGGGGCCCGGTTCCCGGGAGCCCGAGGGCCGCGACCCCCCGCGCCCCCTGACCCCCGACCCCGACCCCTGACCCCGCGCCGGCTCCCCCCGTGCTCGGGCCCGCGGAGCTGCGCCTCCCGGGGGCTCTGTCGGCCCGGCCCAAGGTCGCGCGGCCGCCCCCAGCGGTCGGGGGTCGGGGGTCGGGGGAGGCCCCGGAGCGCTTGGCGGCCCGCCTCGCCGGGCTGGGGCCCTGCCCGACCCCGCAGCCCCGGGGGATCCGCTCGCCTCGCTGCGCTGCTACAGCCTCGGGGCCCGGGACCCCCACCCTCGGGGCCGGGACCGCGCTCGGGGCGACGCCGGCGGCTGGCGGGGGCGCTTGGGGCCGGTGCTCCCCGATCTCCGCGCCGACCTGTTGAAGGTCTCGGGCACAAATGTCTCTCACCAGGCCGCTAAACACATCTTTTTTTTTTTTTTTATTTTAAAGATTTATCTATTTACTTATTAATGAGAGACACAGAGAGAGGCAGAAGCAGGCTCCATGCAGGGAGCCCGACGCGGGACTCGATCCCGGGACCCCGGGGTCACGCCCTGGGCCGAAGGCAGGCGCCAAACCGCTGAGCCACCCAGGGATCCCCCCATCTTATTTATTTATTCATTTATTTTTTTAATAATTTGTTCTTGTCATCTCTCCTCTGAACAAATGTGTCCAGTGATCTCTAGCACATCCTTTGTTTTACGCAAAATAGGGCTTAAGAAGACGTTTGGGAAGAAATGAGTGTTTCATCAAATACTGTTTATTTACCTTTCTCTTTTCACTGTCACCGACGGCGGAATGAAGATCTTGCTGCAAGTGCAAGACACTGTTGACAAATACAAATACAAATAGTCGGCCTTTCCTGGAGGTTCAGCTGAGCTTACAGGGTTGGGGCACCTACAGTCATGTTGGCTCAGTGCTTGAGCGACTGCCCTTGGCCCAGGGCGTGACCCCGGGGTCCTGGGATGGAGTCCCACGTCGGGCTCCCTGCTTGGCACCTGCTTCTCCCTCTGCCTGCGTCTCTGCCTCTCTCTCTGTGTCTCTCATGAATAAATAAATAAAATTTAAAAAAGAAAAAAAGGATCTAAAACTCTTCCAGGGCCTTGTGTTTTGGGTCTTTGTGAGGAGGTATCATTTGGGATACGTGTGTCTTCTGGCACACACATGAATCCCTGGGCTTGGGGCAGCGTGTCTGGAAAGGATCCTGAAAGCGCTGGTTCCAAGTGGGACGTGTGCCAGAGCAAATTTGGAGTGTCCAGCGTGGTGGGCTGGTGTCTGAGGTGCTTGGCTCCGAGCAGGACTTGGAACTCACCGTTCCAATTGGGATCTACACGCTAGCCAAGCGATTTCAGAACTCATTTAAACTTTCGTGTCTCAAGTTCCCTCGTGTTAACTTTTTGTAGTAGTAAAAGTAATCGGTGTATTTTTTGCGATGCTAACACACACAGTTTTCTCCTAGGTTGTAGTAATGTCGTACTGACTGTAAATACTGTAGCTGGAACCAGAGGATTTCTTGTATTTGTATTAGTAAGATAGTTCGTTATATCAGCATCATCTGGTGCCTGGGTACCTGTAATGCAGTTCCAGAACATTTAAGAACAGTGATAAACCACTGCCTCCTCCCTCTCATTTATGTTACTTTAGGAATGCTCTTGATAAACAAACTTGCAAAACTGAATTAGGGAAGGCTTAAAGAGGATCATTGCAGACTATGAAGTTCATTGAAATCTCTTAAGGCATTTTTGTCTTAATGGGTTAAGAACCCTTGACAGGGTTCTTTCTTTTCCTGTCTGTCTTTGGACAGGGTTTTTTTAACCTTGGCGCTGTTGACATTTGGGCTGGATGATTCTTTGCTGTGGGGGAGCTATCTTGTGCATCATAGGATGTTTAGCTGTTTCCATGGTCTTTATTCTCAAGATACCAATAGCAACCTCCCAAAAAATGTGTCTAGACATTGCCCAATTACACTTGGATGAGAACCTCTGAGCAGGACAGTCTAGTCCCAAGGTGAATTACTAAAGGCAGGCAGTTTAATGATCCGTTACATCAAAAAGATAGACAGCTTGGAATTATAGGTATTTTTTGGTAAATTTGTAAGTGACTGTTCCTTGTAGCTGTGTCAGAATGTAGACGTGTTGGTTTGATTCTCTGCTAACGGGGCATCTTGCAGTGCTCTTTACCCCCATCTTTTCTAAATCTGCTTTGCATTCGTCCATCTATAGGGAAGGTCAGGTAGGAGATCAGCTTAGAAAATCACCTGGTTTTTCTCTTGACTTCCTTTTTTTTCTTTCTCTTTCATAGATTCTTCTATGACCATGAGAGAGAGAAATAAAGAATGATCCATGATTTCTAAACACCTTGTCTTGAGGATATAGTCATGTTGGAAGGTCTTGTAGCCTGGGTTCTCAATACTTATCTGGGAAAATACGTCAACAACCTGAACACTGACCAGCTCTCTGTTGCGCTTCTGAAAGGCAAGTACACGTATTTCTTTTTGGTAAAGTATGCCACTGCACATGACATTTTTTTCTTTCTCTTTTTTTTAAATATTTGTTTTGTTATACTAAGAATAATAAAATATAATGCCCAGATGGCTTTGTACTAAATATGTGTAAAAGGAAGTAAGTTCTCCCTCATG
This sequence comes from Canis lupus dingo, assembly GCF_003254725.2. Classification (NCBI taxonomy): domain Eukaryota; kingdom Metazoa; phylum Chordata; class Mammalia; order Carnivora; family Canidae; genus Canis; species Canis lupus. The sequence continues at coordinate 82,687,111 of NC_064244.1, read as the reverse complement.
ACACTGATTATTATTACAGGATAACTTAAGTATGTAGTTGTATTGCTGTAGCTTTTAGGGAACTATTAAATATTAAAAAAAAAAAGACTATACTGCTGCTGATTGTGCTTTATCGCAGTTAATTTTTTAGCTGTATTTTTTAAAAGAATATTTATTTATTTATTTATTTATTTATTTATTTATTTATTTATTTATTTATTTATGAGAATACACAGAGAGGAGAAAGAGAAGCAGAGACACAGGCAGGGGGAAAAGCAGGCGCCATGCAAGGAGCCCGACATGGGACTGGATCCCGGGGCTCCAGGATCAGGCCCTGGGCCAAAGGCGGGGCTAAACTGCTTGAGCCACCCAGGCTGCCCTAATTTTTTAGCTTTATGAAGCTTTATGGATGTGGCCATGATGTAATGACAGTGACATTGGCTTCAAATCCTGTTATGTTACTTATTAGCCATGTGAACAAGCCATTGAAATTCTGAGCCTCAGTTTCTTTAGAAAAAGCATGTAGTATACCTCTCCAGAGTTGCTGTAAGACTCAAATGGAGCAAATGGAATGACATTTAAAGTTTCTGTCCTGCTGCTGGTTTATAATAGACATCAAGTCAAAGTTTTAAACTATGTTACTATAGGGTCTTCAAAAGAATAACATTTGAGAGATTTTAGCCTTTATGGGCCTGTCTTTGGTAAATGCTTATACATGGTTTAATGCAGTGCAGGAAACTGGTGTGAGGTTTGGAAAACTGCTTTTTCTACCCCCTTCTTTTTTAAATTTCTCTTTATTCACAATGGAACACTCAAACAAATCTGGAGAAAGGAGATAAAGTCAGTCTGCAAGCATGTAGCATCACAGTAAGTGGAAAGGAGATCTCAAGTACGGCAGAAAGCTCACCTTCCTGGGGATATGGATTTTGGCAGGTGGCCCAGGACAGGTTAGTGGGGATGGCAGCGGCACAGATTGTGGGAGAGTCTGAGAATGGGGTGCCAGTAGCTCACTTGTCAGAAGTGTTGTTTCTAGGTTTTTCCTGACCCACCTAAAGCAGTGAAAGGATCGTGGCAGCCATAGGCTATAGGGAGCTCTGCAGTCGCCCCTCCCACTCCCTTTCATTGGAGACAGAAGTAGGCTTTTTCTTCATCTCTAGCTTCTGTCCTGACCTTTTTGTCCCATCCTTAGAAGGGAGCTGCTAAGTGCAAGATGGAAGTGACCAATCTGTCAGGGAAGAGGATGTGTTCAAAGTACAAGAGTAGTGTCCAGTGTCATCTCTTTGGTCATTTACTGAAGTTCTCCTACATGCTGTGGAGCTCACTAGGTTGTACAGGACAGGTAACAGGGCCTAGAAAGAGAATTGCAAATCATAACCTTGTTTATAAAAGAGATAGCTCTTTTAAGACTAATATGGTAAGAGGATGTTTGCCGAAGAAATGAATAAAATTTGTGGTATCTGCTGTATCATGGATTCTGTACTAGTAACGGATCTCCGTTTTAGGATATCTCTCGTAATGGCAACTGTGTGTGTCTCTCTGATGCTTCAAAGTGCTTTTCTGTGCTTCCTGTTTAAAAAATATTTTCTGTGCAGAATAGAAAAATAATTTTTCTTTCATAACCGGTATTAGTGTGGTGTCCCTTCCTTATGGATTTAAATCACCCCACAATGCTTGGCTAGGAAAGTGTTGGGGCATTGCAGTTATAGTTGAAGCATATTTGGAGGCAGAGGGTACTGTATAGGAATAAGAATATTATTTCAATCCATCTGCAGATATTTAGTGTCTGAGATGCTTTGGGAGATGCCAAGGAGATGGAGACAGTGGTCAAGAGTATGAGTTTTGTAGTAGGCTATGTCTGTGTGTGTGTTTTTTTTTTTTAGAGAGAGAGAAAGTGGTGGGTGGGGGGTGTGCAAAGGGAGAGGGAGAGAGAGAATCTTAAGCAGGCTCTACAACCAGCGCAGAGCCTGACTTGGGCTCGATCTCATGACCCTGAGATCATGACCTGAGCCCAAATCAAGAGTCAGACGCTTAATTGACTGAGCTGCCCAGGTGCCAGCCAGACTGGTTTTGAATCCCATTTCCTCCATTTACCAGTAACTTGGGTAAATTACTCCAGTCCTTCATAAATTCTCAAATTCTTTCTGTAGCATCTTTCTGTAGGAGGAGAGAATATTAACTGTCTCATAAGGTTCTGCGGACTAGACACGCTAATGCGGGTCAGAGAGCTTAGAGCTGCTCGGGGTGTAGAGGGCGCCTCGGTCAGTGTTAGTTACCATCATCTGCCGTTTTCATGATCGTCAGCATGTGATTGGCTTGGGCTGGACTTCAGGGCTGGATTGGGTGCACATATGGAAAGTGATTAACAATGCAAAATAGCACACGAGTCGTGGAAGAAGAGAGAACATGTCTACGATTTTATTTGTTCCGTCTCTCAGCAGACACCACTAAGCACCTGCTTAGGGTATGGCTGTGTGTGTTACGGATAATACAAAAAGGGGGGACAGTAGAAGACCCCTCGTAACAGCTGCTCGTAACCATGAGCAAGTTACTGAAGCCTCCTCTTCACCCCTGTCCCTCTTGCCGCCTGAGATCAGAGAGACGTGGCACAAACTCTAGTGCTGCCCCTTACTATCAGCTCTGCGCTGTTTTTTTAAAAAAAGATTGTATATATTTATTTGACATGGTGGGGGGAGCACAAGCAGGGGGAGCTGCAGAGGGAGAGTGAGAGGGAGAAGCAGGCTCCCCACTGAGCCAGGAGCCCAGAAGGCAGATGCTTAACCGAGCCACCCAGATGCCCCAGCTCTGGTATTTAAGCATACGGCTTACCTGTGCGCCTGATTTCCCTCACCTCAGAATGGAGAAGATAATGGTATTTCCTCATATTGTTGTGAAGATCAAATGAGATGATGGACACGAAGCTCTTGGCTCCAGTAGGATCTCCCATGCTGTTCCTGTTGCCCCACATCCACCGCCGTAGGCCCTGCCCTCGGAGACCTGTTAATTCGTCGGCAGTACAAGGCAGCGTACGCTGTTGCTCTAGAGCCGCAGGCACGGTGCGCCAGGGTGCCAAGGGGGGCCGACCTTCACCCTGTTGGGAGGATGCCGGGAAGGCCATTCCGGAGGTGGTAGCGCAGGATCCTGGCAGGCGGCCCGGGGTGGGTCACCACATTCCAGGTAGAGTGAGGCTTGTGAGCACAGGCAGGAGGCAGAAAACTCGCAGGGCGTGTTTGGGATGGTTTGGGGCCAGGAGGTAGCAGCTGCCAGTGTCACGCCAGGAACTTTGAACCTTGGGCAATAGGCCTATCTTATATATGGGGCCCAGTGCTTAGGTCCCCCCACCGTTTTGTTCCTTATCCACTCTGCACCTCAGGCTGACTTTTTAAGTGACACAGGGGCGCGGGAAGGGAGTTAGTTGTCAGTGCTGACCAAAAAGCCACCAGCCTCCAGATTTACCCTGGTTCTAGGGACTCGCCTTCTTGCTCAGCTCAGCTGAGGAGTTTGTGGATAAGACATCCAGGAATAAGCCCGCACGTCATCTGCCTGGAAAGGAGCGAAGAGCACTGTACCTACTGTGGGTCCCTGGAGGGACCTTTCCCAGCAGGGCAGTTGTGGGTGCATATTTGAATGGGTGGGGAATCTGAGAGCCTTCCCTCCAGAACCGCTGAGCGCTGCTGCTGTTTTTGCCCGATTCCTTTGTTTTGGCAGCGGGGCTGCCCTCTTCTCATTGTTTCCCTGGGGTCTTCTCCTTCCTAGACCACTTCTTTTGCTCTCTGCACTTCAGCTTTAATTTTTCCTGGCATGTATTGCCTACCATTCCTTCCACTTCCCCAAGATGTACAGCAGCCAAGGAATCCCAGTGCCAGCCGCCTTTGTGACAGATTTGGGTATTGAAAAATAGGGCAAATGATTCAAATTGCAAATGATGCTCTTCAAAAGAAGAAACTATGTGCTTTCTCCTTTTAAGTCAGTTTCAACTGTTGAGGAACATGTTTCATGTTTCCCCCCTACTTATGATCATTGCTCCCCAAATGTGGAAATAGAGTTGTTTCTGGGCTCTCTGGGGTTATTAACTTCTCCTTTTGGTTCGTCTTAAGCTATGTGGGGACACATGTTCCTGCAGAAGTCTACAACGTGAGCTGGTTGCATTTGCTTAGCATCTGCCAAGCTGCTAGATCTGAATACTTTAGAAGCCAGTTACCCACAAATCTTGAACAGTCATTTAAAGGAAAAAAATAATTGTTTCTTGTATTGGTTTGTCTCTGGCTGGCTTGCCTTTCTTTTGAGTTCCTGTACCAGTTAATGGTTGCTGGGCAGTTGTCTGTACTCTCTGTTCTCAGAAATTGCCTTCGGTGGTGCAGTTTTGTAGAATGATGGCTGTCTCCTCCGCCCCTTAGGACGGGGACCCCGCCTTCTCTTCTTGTATTTCCAGTGGCCAGCACGGTGTCTGCTGCAGATTGGGGAGTGGTATATCAGTGTGTTCGCATGACTTCCACAGCGAGGAGAGGGAGAGATCCAGCCACACCCTCTCCACTATGCTTCGGCTGTTCAGGGACATCTTGTACCTCTTGGTTTCAGTCCTATAAAAGCTGGGTCTGAAAAGGACCTTCAGCGGTGGTTTGTTCTTTGCTTTCTAACAGGTAATTAGGCCTGCAAGCATAGATGCAGAGAACATGTGGAGCTAGTCTTTCCAGAAGAGAGTATAATTCCCTTTGGTGACCATCTTTATTTAATTCTCATGGGCTCTCATGTTATGTGCAATATACCCATTTTGGGGGAGTGGGTGGGTTGCCAGAGCTTGTTAAAAATGTCAAATTTCTGTGTTTCAATCCCAGAGATGTCTTGAGGGGGGTCTAGGAGCCTGCATTTCTTCCCAGGTGACTTAGATGGCGAATATTTGCCTAAACCAGGGGTCTGCAAACTGGTTAGCTGGTCAAATCCAAACTGAGAATGGCTTTTTTTTTTTTTTTTTAAAGGCTTGTAAAAACCCAACAACACAAAACAACCAGAGAGAATATACAACAGATAGTCTAAAGCTTAAAGTATTTACTGTCTGCCTTATTATAGAGAAAGATCCTTGCCTACACCCTTCACCTGCTGGTGAGCTTCAGCTGTCAGAACGGGATGGTTCGGGAAACTAGTAAAGCTAGTGTACACAGGCTGATTGTGGGGTTACTCCTGGCTTTTTATAGCTGGGTTAAGCTGTAAGACTTCACCTTTAACTTTTAATGATTTGCATATAGTAAGTGCCTACTGCATATGTTGGGTGAACATTTCATGATGTCATTTTTATTTTTCAGGTGCTGTTGAGTTGGAAAACTTGCCCTTAAAGAAAGATGCCTTGAAAGAACTAGAATTACCATTTGAAGTCAAAGCCGGTGTGTGGAACTCTACAGGAGAGGGAGGCAGTTTTGAGTCTTATTCTGCATGGGACAGGAAAACTGAGAGCCCTTGAGTTTGGCTCTGTTTGAGCAGGAAGAGGCAGGATAGGAAATACCGAGTTTAGATCAGTCCTCAAGTTTGGCCTTTTCTATTAGGATGACCTTGGGGCAGTGGTGGGGAGGTCAGGTGTTTCCCAGACATATTGAATCAGAACTGCCAAGGGAGTGTCCTTGAACCTGCATGTTTAATAAGTACCACAGGTGATTCTTACATTTCCTAATGTGTGAGAACTTCTGTCCTAGATACAGGGGGTTCTTATTTTTGGAGAGTTCATTATATTACTGAGAGGTTGTTTATTGAATGAAAGGTGGGCTCTGGCACAGTGTGCTTTCTGGCGGCGTGGCTTTGGGGGAGTTTCCTTGCCACTCTGTGTGTGCTTCTTAGTCTTTAAGATGAGATGATAATCATTGTACCTACATCAGAGGGTTGTGGAAAGGAATGCATGAGTTACTGCGTCAAAATTACTCGAAACAATGCCTAGCACACTAAATAGATGTTTGCAGTTACTGTAGGAGTTCTGCAGTTACTAGGTTTGGTAAGGAAACAAGAATTGTCTTGGAGTAAATTTATTCTTTGTTGGGGCTCTTGGCTTACTCAGGCAGTGGAACCCGCGACCCTTGATCTCAGGGTTGTGAGTTCGTTCCCCATGTTGGGTGTGAAGATTACTTAAAAATAAAATCTTTATAAAAGTTCTTTGTTAAATGACCATGTATAAAATTAGTCCCTATTCAGACGCAGCGTCATCATTCAGTAATAGCTTGTTGATGTCAGTCTTTTCATTACTTTTGAGTACTTATGTTACAGTAAAATGCAAGTACAGTGCAAATCAGTTGCTGGGTGAAGTAGGATAGAAATCTTGCAAAAGATTTAGGCTTTCTTGAAGTCACTTCGAGTGATGGGTGAACTGCTGGAATCACAGGCAAAGGCACTGAAAAATGAGAATCTGAAAGAAACTGAGGAATGATGATACTGAGGGCACTTCCAAAGAGTTATTATTTGAATGTCAAAGGATTAGGAAAGGCTCTTGCGGGAAATTGATGAAGTTTCCTAATATTTTTGCAAAAATGACCCTCTTTTACTTTTTTTTCTCCAAAAAGTAAATGAAATATAACAGAGGTTATATTTTGCTGTCACCTAACTTATCAGACATGCCTCTTCCCCCCAATAATTTAGGTTAGAATTACAATCGCACACTAATTATTATTAAATTGTTTGTGAGTTGGCATATCGTTGGTATGTGGTTTGAGTTATGATATAAATTATTAAATAGAAAAGACTTTCACTTTTCTAGATAAAATCCAAATTAAAATGTTTTAATTATTTGTTGCCATTTCTTAATTTATTACTGGATTACACAGTTGATCACTTGGTGTTAATATTCTCCTATCTTCAACAAATCAATCCTATTTGAATTCTAGATCTTAGAGGGTAGAAATCACTCAGAAAACATGTGTTTCTTTCAGAGGGAGCATATTAGTTGGGCCATGTGGATCTTCCAGAGATCCTTTAGGACAGTTCAGATATTCTTCTGCGTTATTCCTTAGTGGTAACTTGCCTCTTATTAATTGAATTTAAAGAAGACCTGTGTCCTAGGAGACTGCTAAATATGGTAGCATTTGGGAAATCAGTCTGAGTTCTCATGAAGAATCAGGATTCTTTCTCGATAGAGTGCCACTGTAGCATTTTAACCACAGTTCGGTTGGTGTGTTCAAGACTGGATATACTGTGAGTAACTGCCAAGAAGTGCTTCTCAACCAGCCCAGTAATAATGAACAAGAAATGAGTTTCATGCTCATGGGCTTGTGCAGGTGCTGTGGGGAGAAAAGACAAGGAAGTTTAAGAGGTAGTTCACTTGGGGAAGAAGGACTTTGCAGAAGCGAGGTGTTGCATTTGATAGGGTTAAATTGGGCTTTTCTTTTTTTAAGATTTTATTAGAAACAGAGATAGCAACAGATAGCACAAGTGGGGAGGAGAGGGAGAAGCAGGCTCCCTGGTAAGCAGAGAGCCCAACTTGGGGCTCGATCCCAGGACCGGACCCTGAGATCGTGACCTAAGCCGAAGGCAGGCACTTAACCAACTGAGCCATCCAGGCGCCCCCACTTTGGGCTTTCCATGTACTTTATTGTGCCTCGTTCTTACAGATCTCAGCCTACAGCTTTCTGTTTCCCATGTATGAGAACCTGCTGCCTGTTTTCTTAGATTAAAAAATAAATGGTAAAAATACTCATGCTCCTTATAGAAAACTAAAAGGATGCAGAAAACCAGTAAGAAGTAAAAATGTGGATGGATACTTGACAAGACTTTGCTTTTCCCAGGCTTAATTGGGAAGGTAACTCTTCAGATTCCCTTTTATCGCCCCCACGTGGATCCTTGGGTGATCTCCATCTCCAGCCTTCACTTAATTGGAGCCCCTGAAAAGCTAGAGGATTTCGATGATGAGAAGGAGAAACTCTTGGAGAGGGAGCGCAAGAAGGCTCTGCTTCAAGCCCTGGAGGACAGATGGAAGGTGAGGCGCACCCCGTCGGCCACCAGACCCAGACCAGCCACGGTGAGACATGAAGTGAGCAGAGCACTGGATCTGCTAACACCAGCTCTTTCCTTTGCAGAATGAACGCCAGCGGAAGGGGGAGTCCTACTGGTATTCAGTTACCGCCTCTGTAGTTACGAGAATTGTGGAGAATATTGAAGTAAGTCCTCCTGACTTTTTTATAAAGTATAAACATGACAGGGACTTCTCCAGCTTAACTGTGTCTTGCTTCTCGGTACCATGTTTCTTGTAGGTTCAACTGAAATGATGTTCTGAGCCATGGCTGACTGCTCAGGTCAGCTCTTACAGGCTGCGCCAAAGGAAAACCTGAAAAGCAAGTCTCCAGCCCTGGGCAGACATGGGTTTTTCTTGCTTCAGCTTGTGTCAGTAGGAGTTTTCCTTTCACTCACATTTTGCTTTGTTTTTGAATGTTGGACTCACTTGCCGAAAGGATGTGCCTCCTTAGAAGCCAGGTCACCTAAACCTTTGTGACTGATCATTTCGGGGCAAATCACTTCACTTCTCGGTCTTGGTTTCTTCATCTGTAGAACGAGAGAGGTTGAATACACAGTTTCTAGTTGATTCCATAGTGAATTGCGGACAGCCCACGGAGATGTTTAATCTCCTACTGATGGATCTGGTGGTGGTTTGATGAGTTACAGTGTCAGGGCTGGTGGCCACGGTTTCTACTTTACTTACAGTTTTGTTTTCCTCCTCAAAAACTAGACCAGGGTCTGCTCTCGTTTTCACAAATGCCCTAAGAGTAAGCCCATACATAGCACCTCTGGGGTTTTCTTGCAATGCCAACGTGACACAGGCCAAATGGTTTCAAGGTATACTACTTCCCCTCAAACTGTCGGAGGTTGTTGGTTTCATAACTGTCATGAGATTGACAGAGAGATTGGTACATTTGAGGTGAGCGCTTTGAATTCTGTTTTAGACAGTTGTATTTTTTTTAGCTGTCATTTATTTTAAATAATTCATCATTATTTTTACTAATAGCTTGAACTAACTGAGATTTAGTTCATATCCCATGAAGTTCACACTTTTAATGTATACATTCTAGTGTTTTTTCTTTTTTTAATTTTTAAAAAAAGTTTTTATTTATTTTGAGAGAGAGAGAGAGAGAGAGCGCGCGCACAAGTGGGGGGAGAGGCAGAAAGAGAGGGAGAAGTAGACTCCCTGGTGAGCAGGGAGCCCAGTGAGGGTCTTGATCTTAGGTGAATCATGACCTGAGCCAAAGGTAGATACCTAACCCACTAAGCCACCCAGGTGAGGCGGCTCCACTCTAGTGTTTTTTTTTTTTTTTAAGATTTTATTTATTTATTCATGAGAGACACACAGTGAGAGAGAGGCAGAGACACAGGCAGAGGGAGAAGCAGGCTCCATGCAGGGAGCCCGATGTGGGACTCGATCCTGGGACCCCGGGGTCACACCCTGGGTCAAAGGTAGGCACTAAACCACTGAGCCACCCAGGGATCCCCTCACTCTAGTGTTTTTTTTCAGTGTGTTTACAAAGTGCCTAGATTACAGTCCCTAATGGCAGACCACTTTCATTACCCCCAAAAGAAACTGCATCCCCACTTATAGCCACACCCTTTCCTCCGCTCCCTCTAGCCCCATGCAACCACTGAACTACTTCTCTTATGGAAACTGCCTATTTTGGACATTTCCTATCCATGTGGTCGTACACCATGTGGCCTTTTGTGTCTGGCTTCTCGCACTTAGCATAATGCTTTCAAGGTTCGTCCATATTGTGGCATATTCTGGGACTTGATTCCTTTTTATGACTGAATAGTGTATTCCATCAAAGATACAGATTGTCAGAGATAAAGTTGAATGTTAGTTACAGTGGTAGAAACAGATTTTATTCAATAACTTTTTTTTTTTTTTCCCAATAACTGTTGACAAAAGTGGAAAGAACAGAGCTCTACTCCAGTTTGCACAGGGGTGACAGGGAGAGGCAGGGGATCCGTGTGGGGGAGGGCTCAGGTGAAAAATGACCCAGGGTCAGTGTCCATGTGATAAGATCAGCTGTATCTGCTAGCTGGGCTTCTGTGCTCCGAGAGACAGAGACTGAGATTGAGACTGGTCTTGTCCTTCCTGGTGATGACATTTCAGAGGAATGGTTTTCAAGTCCTTGATTGTAGGAGATACATACATATCTCATAGAGACAGAGAAAGGATTCACAATTGTAAGCTGTCTTTGGTACATGCTCTAAGAAAGGGAGGTCAGGGACCTAATGTCAGGCGTTGGCTGGAACAAACAGCCCTGAGCTTTTCCAGACAGGAACTCAGAATGAGGCTGGAATGTCCCAGGGACACAGCCTTAGGCTTGCTAGAAGCTGTGTTAACATGTGCTCAGATCTCTCTGCCTAGGAGGTTGAATGGACTATCCATACTGAGAGGTTTTGCGGTTTTCGGGATATACTACATTTGTTTATCTGCCTATCAGTTGATGGACATTTGGGCTGTTTCCACTTTTCGCCTGTTACAAATAATGCTGCTGTAAACATTCATGTATATGGTTTTGTGTGAATATATGTTTTCAGTTCTCTTGAGTATATACCTGGGAGTGGAATTGCTAGAGTCATCTGGTAACTGTGTTTAATTTTATGAGGAACCGGCAAACTGTTTTCCAAAGAGGCTGCACTGTTTTACAGTTTCACCATTGATGTGGGAACATTTTAACTTCTCTGCAACCTCATCCACCCTTGTTACTGTCTGTCTTGTGAGGATGACCACACTAGCGGGTGTGAGGTGCTAAGTTGCTGTGGTTTTGATTTGCATTTCCTTAATGGCTAATGTTGGACATCTTTCCACATACTTAAGGCCACTTGTATATCTTTTTTGTTTTTGTTTGTTTGTTTTTAAATTTTTATTTATCTACGATAGTCACACAGAGAGAGAGAGAGGCAGAGACACAGGCAGAGGGAGAAGCAGGCTCCATGCACCGGGAGCCTGACGTGGGATTCGATCCCGGATCTCCGGGATCGCACCCTGGGCCAAAGGCAGGCGCCAAACCGCTGCGCCACCCAGGGATCCCGACTTTATCCACTTTAATAAGTTCTGTCACCTCTCTGAATTCAACATCATTCAATACAAAAGTCCACACGTTATTGCAGAATCTGTTTGTATTTAGAGAGCCCCTGAAATTGACTGTTCCTAACCCTCTGCGCCAATGCTGAATTATAGCTTTATCAAACTGAAGGAGAACTTTAAGGGCAAGTTGGGGGGTGATCTGTTGAGATTGTATGAGCTCATCAAGGCTCTCTTGGAGACTGTTTCCCAAAGTGGTATTTCTATATAACTGATATGTCATGGCTTAGGAGGAAGAAATTGTTTTTCTTATTCAGGCTTGCATTGATGTCCTGTGGGGAAGGTGCTTCCCGCCGCAGAGCGGACTGAAGCCGAGCGGACCGAAGCGGAGCGGCCAGCGGCCCAGCAGGAAGCACCCACTTCCCGACCGCCTCTTCGGCCGCCACAGGACTACTGTGGCTTATTTAAATGCTCAAGGGCAGTTTGACGTCTACCTGTAGCACATGTCTAAATGCATTTTCCTTTTGTTCTCCCCTTTGCAGTTAAAAATTCAAGATGTTCATTTGCGCTTCGAAGATGGTATTACTAATCCGTCCCATCCTTTTGCGTTCGGCATCTGTATTAAGAATGTGTCCATGCAGAATGCTGTGAATGAACCTGTGAGTATGCACTGTGCTTGCAAGCTAGGAAGAAAGCACTGATTCTGGGGAATTTGGGGCTCTGCCTTTGGTCATTGCATGTTCTGTAAAGGAGATCGCATTCTTTCTTACCACGTTCTTTGGTGGGAATGTATATTTCTTGCTGTGTCAACAGATTAATGTGCCGGAATAGGGAAGTGGCCCATTTTCTCTGATGTTTTGTTATTTCACTCAGAACCACATTAACATTTAAGGTCTTTTTCATTTTATGCACAAGGAAACTGAGTCACAGAAAAGATTTCAGCTTTGATTTTCTTCTCATGCTATGTGTACTACTGGGGTAGGCTTCTGTTTCCTAGAATTGGTGTGCCCTGGCAATATTGGTTGATGCCTTCACGTCTTGAACCCCATTCTCCACCTCTCTTCTGACCTTCTCGTTCGTGGTCTTTACCTATGGGACATCTCTGTGGTGTTTTAGGCTTGTCACAAGCAAAATTATCCCCTTATGTTTCACTGGCCCATTTTGCTTCCCTGAAACCAAATTTTTCCCTTTATTCTCTAACAAGTTACCGAATGTTACAACGAATAAAACTAACATCCTTTGAGCTGTTTTCTGTGCCAGCCACTGTTGTGCTTACATGATTTATCTCATTGAATTCTCAGTACTTTTTACCACCACTGTTAGCCTCATATTGCACACAGCTAAGGACGCTAAGGTTACAGAGTGATGGAATGGTGGAACCAGGTCTTGAGCCCACATGGACCAGTTGCAGAGTAGGGGTTTGCAAACTGCACTGTAGAGCAAAATCTCCCCTACCCCCGTTTTTGTCTGTAAAGAATTACTGGATCATGGTCACAGTCATCATTTACATATGCTTCAAGGCTGCTTTTGTGCCCCAGAGGGCAGAGTTGAGTAGTTAAAACAGAAACTGTGATCCACAAAGCCGTCATATGTACTTCCTGGACTTTTTCAGAAAAAGTTTGCCACCCTTGCTCTGGAGCATGTGTCCTTACCGTTACACTTATCTCCACAAGCCTGTGCTCATCCTTTTGCTTCATATTCCTTAACCTCAATATCCAGCCGCTCACAGCATCTGGCCAGTTTCCTTGCAAAATGTCTCAAATATGTCTCTTCCTGTCATCCTCGGTGCAACTGCCTTACTTCAGTATCCTGTAAGCTTTGGCCTGGGCTAATAAACATGCTGTTCCACGACCTTGCTTCCATCCCAGGCCATTGTTTCTTTCTAAACCAATGCTTCCCACTGTCTTCCACATCATGGCACACATAGGAAAAGTATATTATTTGGACAGGACCCTGGGGCAAATGCATGTGACTGCTGAGGGCTGGAGGTGGTTAAGCCCGGTATTTTTTCTTTTTTTTTTTAAAGATTTTATTTATTCATGAGACACACACAGAGAGAGAGGCAGAGACATAGGTAGAGGGAGAAGCAGGCTCCATGCAGGGAGCCTGATGTGGGACTCGATCCTGGGACTCCAGGATCACACCCTGGGCTGAAGGCAGGCACTAAACCGCTAAGCTACCCAGGGATCCCAAGCCTGATATTTTTAAATGTAACTTGAGCGTATAAATTTGCTCATTTCCTGATACACTCATGTCTCTTTTTCTCTAGCACACCAGGGTGGGAAGCTTTACTTTGCACTATTGCCAGAGTTCTGTTTCTAAAACACATACTTGCCCCTGGTGGCATGCCTTCCTCACAATCCTGGTGGCTCCATGTCCCTTCAAGTATGAAGTCCAAACTCCTTAGTATGGCATAAACTTTCTTTGCTAGTGTATTAGTTTCCTCGGGCTGCCTTAACAAATTACCACAAACTAAATGACTTGAAATGACAGAAATTTATTCTCTTTAGTTCTGGAAGCCTGAAATCGGAATCAAGGTGTTTGTGGGGCTAGTTTTATCTGGAGGCTCTGAGGAAGAAACCGTCCCTCCTTGCTTCTGGAACGCCTTAGCATTCCTTGGCTTTTGGGTGTATAGCTTCCACCTCTGCCTCCGTCTTCACATGGTCTTCTCCCCTGTGTGTCTGCCTTCTCTTCTTCGGATGCCAGTCATTAGATTAGGGACCCGGTCATCCACTATGACCTCATTTTAATTTGATTACGTCTGTAAAGACCCTATTTCCAAATAATGTGACATTCGCAGGTTCTAGGAGGACGTGAATTTTTGGGTTAACTACTTAACCCAGTAAACCTAGTAGCGTTCCAAGCTGCTTTTATTAGCACTTAACTCTACTCCCAAGTGTGTGTTCGTGCACCTGTACCAGTGCTGCCCTCACACTGTGAGTACAGAGCTCCTTTTACCCAGATGTAGTCACCAGCTTCTGAAGCTGCCAGGCCTTTTGTATGGTGGACCGGACACTTGGACCTGTGTCCCCATGCTTCCCTCCTACCCTGCCTACCTTGTGCCAGAAACATACAGCTTTTGATGCTCATCTACACGGTGACATTTTCTCTTTTGTTTGCTCATAGCATCTTACGTACTCTTCTGCTTTCTGCTTCATTAAAATTGATGTGTGTGTGTATTCCTACTTAGCTAGATTTTGAACACTTTAAGAGCAAAGCCATGTTTTAATTCAGTTTTGTTTCCCGGTGCCTTGCAAAGTGCTGATGCAGGCCTCTTCAGACCTGGTTTATTGAATGAATAAGTCTGTGAATAAAGAGGCTCATGTGTTCTTCCCTGTTTTACCTCAGGTACAGAAGTTAATGCGGAAGAAGCAACTAGACGTAGCAGAGTTCAGTGTCTATTGGGATGTCGATTGCACTTTCCTGGGGGATTTGCCCCAGGTGGAGTTACAGGTACGATTCTGGTGGAAGGGTGTGGGGCTACTGCATGGGTTTCTGTTCTCAGTGGCTCTGATCACCGCGCCCACAGCCCTCTCTCTCTCCACTGGTGTCCATGCCAAATGAGTTTGCTGGAGGTACTTTGCGTGCATGTAATGCTGAACAATATACAGTGTTCTGATATGTTTCACATTTGTATTGCATTCTAGGTTCCTTTCCTTTTTTTCACTTAAAGCTGTGTTTTTAAGATTAATGTCACTATTTATATTTCTGGTTCATTGCTTCTGACTCCTGCATAGTAGTCCATGGTATACATCTAACATCCTGTATTATAGTTACCTATTCTTTTTAAAATTTTTTAAAATATTTTATTCGTTCATGAGACACAGAGAGAGAGGCAGAGACACAGGCAGAGGGAGAAGCAGGCTCCACGCAGGGAGCCCAATGTGAGACTTGATCCCAGGACTCCAGGACCACACCTTGGGCTGAAGGCAGGCGCTAAACCACTGAGCCACCCAGGGATTCCCAAGTTACCTGTTCTTTAAGCTGTCACAAATTTGACATCTAGATTTTAAGTGAACAAAGCACCAGATCTGATCCTTAAAGAAGACCTTTCTTATTATATATATGTTGAAACGTCACCTTTGGTGGTATTCCTTTAAGAAGTACTTAGAAAGTCATTAAAATCATGGGACATAAAGTATTAGTGCTTGTGAAGGATAAAAAAATTCTGAGTTTGGGCAGCCCAGGTGGCTAAGCAGTTTAGCGCTGCCTTCAGCCCAGGACGTGATCCTGGAGTCCTGGGATCAAGTCCCACGTCAGGCTTCTGCATGGAGCCTGCTTCTCCCTCTGCCTATGTCTCTGCCTCTCTCTCTGTCTCTGTCTATCTCTCTCTCTGTGTGTGTGTCTCATGAATAAATAAAATCTTAAAAAAAATAAAGGTTTAAAAAAAAATTCTGAGTTTAATCTTTTGGTAAAGGAATTGTCGGTGGTTTAGGTAGAATGGAAAAAAAGGGACTCCATTTCCCCCCCCACGAAAGATTTTCTTTGGATTGCATGCTGTTGTTCAGAATGGTTTCATTTTGCTAATACAGTTAAATAAATACTGTACATCTATACAGTTGAACTGTATGTGGTTAGAAAAAATAAGATGTTTATGATGAATATGGGATAGTCTTCAAGATTTAGTATTGATTTTAAAGAACCGAGGTAAGACAATGTGTGTACCATTTGTGTGAGAATGGTTAAAAAACCAGAAAATCATGGATCAGTCTGAACATATACGGAATGCCTCTGGGGGATACAGAACAATCGGTATTATTGGTTGCCTCTGGGGAGAATAATTGGGTGGCTGGAGGATGGGAGTTGGAAGGAGATATTTCACCATTTTTTGCCTTTCAGTTTTGAACCATGGGAATGTTTTAACTAATAAGAAATATAGATAAAAAAAAAAATACTAGCAAGCTTTAGATTCCTGTTTTTGTCCTGGTTTGGTATTCTGAGGTAATAAACTGTAAATTCGGTAATATACCAGCATGTAACTTGATCCCGAAAACATTTCCCATGATGACAGACATTCTTGTGACACTCAGGAGGCCATGGACAAGAGCATGGAGAGCCGCGATCATCACTACATCCTGGAGCCTGTGTGCGCATCTGCTCTCTTGAAGAGAAACTGCTCCAAAGAGCCGCTGAGGTCTCGGCACGCTCCCCGGATCGAATGCGATATTCATTTGGAGACCATCCCCTTGAAACTCTCACAGGTACTCTTTCTTCCTGCTGCTTTATATTCTCCTTGTTGAACCAGTAATTGGGACAAAGGAAGCATGGTGACAGGAAGGTCTAGATGCCTCACAGCACCCCAGCGGGAAAGAGCGTGCCTGTGAGACCGCAGGTGTGGCGAGTGTAGCACCCACTGTGCGTTACACGGTTGGGGTTGGCTTGGGGTGCTGTCAAGTTAGTTTTGATTTGGTTTTGAAGTGCTGGGCAGAGTCCAGGACATATAGTAAATACGAATACTTCACTGCGCTTGGAGAGAAGTGCCACATGATGCTGAAACGTGGCCTTCCATGCGCACTGGGGTTCGGTTTAGTGGCCTGACCGAGGTATGGAGTAAAAGAAACACGTCAGTTCTAACCTAGTTCTTTTCTCTCCACCTCTGCTGAAAAGCTGCAGTACCGGCAGATGATGGCATTCCTCAAGGAGCTGGAGCGAAAGGAGAGGCAGAGCAGGTTCCGAAGATGGAAGCCCCGAGTGGCTGTGTCTGAGAAGTAAGTGCTTGGAAATGGCACCGTATGGTGTGGCTGTCCTTGTCTGTGGGTCAGAAATGTGCATCACTGTCGCTTACACGTGGCTGGAGCTAAACTACGGTTGATATTTTTGGCCTTTAAAATGTCATTTCCGTGGTTGATCTGTGTTGACGTTCTTACTGTACGTTTTGTTGGCACTGTGGGTTCGCTCTCAGGTAGAGTGCAGCAGAGTTAAGGTCCTCTTGGTCTTACTTAGCAGGTAGACTGGTGTCGCTCCACTGGGATCTGCCCGTGTGGGAAATACTTGGCAGTGATCTCTGTACCTCCTTTCCTACGTCTCTCTGCTCCCACGCTATTTGAGCAGCATTTATGTAGCACACTTTATGATTTCTGTAGCAAAAATAAATCTTTTTCTGTTGCAGTAATAGGCTCGACCAGTCTAGTATATTACAGATTTTAAAGATCTGTGTATTTTCATGTCTTTTCTGAAGTATGCCTTTTAAAATCTTTAGTGTCCAAATTCTTGCTAATTCTCTTAAGATCGTCGTTACCTTGTAGTCACTAGTTGACTCTGTCAGTAGACAGGACTGCTATTATGGGTAATTCAAACCAATCCAGTACTATATTATTATTATTGATGTCTTAGTTGAGAATCTATTATTTGATGTTCTTTGTCAGCAGATTGACTTTACTCACATGTTGGGTTTAGTCTAATGTTGAAATGAGCTGGAGGCATGAAGTATTGGTGGGCAAGAGAAGAGAGGTCTCAGAGGAGGAATAGGGTTGTTTATGTACATTGTCCTGGGTTGAGGATGTTTTAGTCGCTTTTATTGTAAGAGGTAATTAACATTGTTATGACACCTCTCAGCTGCCGAGAATGGTGGTACTTTGCTCTGAATGCTAACCTGAACGAGATCAGAGAGGAGAGGAAGCGTTGTACCTGGGACTTCTTGTTACACCGTGCCCGCGATGCTGTGTCTTACACCGACAAATACTTCAGCAAGCTGAAAGGAGGCTTGCTGCCTGCAGATGACAGGGTGAGGGGATTGTTGTTATCTTCATTGTTTCTTGGCTTTCAGCAGGAATGTTGGGAGCCAGGTGGGTTCTCTCTCAGTGCTTGGAGTAGTTTGTGAAGGTGTCTGGTTTCTCTGCAGCTATAAGACCTGTTTTGTTTTTGTTTTTGTTTTTGTTTTAACCCAAACAGGAGGAGATGCGTCGGATTGAGGAGGAACAGAGCTTTGAGGAATTGAAGATTTTGCGTGAACTGGTTCATGAGCGATTTCACAAGCAAGAAGAACTGGCAGAGGTAAGAAATCCTCTGTGAGAAGATATGTTCAGTCCTAACATGCTCAGACTGCTTCCGTGTGGATGTGCTGTGCTTCTTGGGGATGGGGAGGACAGAGAATGATCAGTGGCAGGTCACAGCTTGTTTGTCTTTGGGGACTCATATTTGCTCCTTTCTGGTTGACACAGAGCCTACGAGAGCCTCAATTTGATTCTCCAGGAGACTCTCCTGGAGACCCAGAGACCAGTGGAGGCAGTGGGATGCTACAGTACCTTCAATCCTGGTTTCCTGGCTGGGGTGGCTGGTATGGGCAGCAGACCCCTGAGGGGAGACCGGTTGAGGGACTGTCAGCAGAGCAGCCTGAACAGTGGACTCCCGAGGAGATCCTAGGTAAGGTGGGAGCGGAATTTTGCTTCCCGGCCCTTGGCTGTTGTGAAGGGAGACACTTGGTTCATAAAAATCCATCTGTTTGTGCAATGGCCCATGGTATTTTCAAATAAAAGAAGTAGACATTTGTAAAACGGTTTGTCTCCCGTTCATAGATTGAGATGGAGGAAATTTTTGAGAGATACTTCATTTACAACTTTGTTGCTAAACTTGAATAATTAGCATAGTTTCGGGACTGAGTGGCAGCGATTGTAGGACTAGGTGAGTTCGAAAGGTTTAAACTCTGAAGCTTAAGCATCAGTCCAAGGCCACTCTTTAGACCCATGCTGTCCATTATGGTAGCCATAGCCACAGATGGCTATTTATTTTTATTAAAAAAAATATTTAATTGAAGCAAACTGATATAGTGTGCACACACCATACTTCTACAGATCAGTGACTTCCAGAGTGAGTATTCCTGTCTAACCTGGACGCTGGCAGAGAAATAAAACATAATCAGCACACCGGAGGGCTTTGTGCATTTGTTGCAGTCACTCTCTCGCATGTTATCATCTATTTCTTGACTTATAACACCAGAGGTTTGTTTACCCATTTTCAAACCAATGGCTCTTTAAATTCAAATTAATTCAAAGAAAAACAATTTTTTTCCTCAGTTATACTAGCCACATTGGCCACGGGACTCAAAGCCACTTGTGGTTGGTGGTGCCTGGGCCAGACGGTGCAGATGTAGAACATTTCGCTGCTTTGGGCAGCGCTGCTTAAGCTGGACTTTGTCATGAGCCTTAACGTCCTCCCTTGTTGGAGAATAAGTTGATAAGCTTTCCTACAAAACTGCGATCATTTTACATTAGGAATGAAACAGTCACTCCTGACTTTGGAATTCTTCCCTAAAAAAAGGGAGAAACTTGTTAAATAATATCGTCGCCGTAATCAGCGTGCCTGGTGGTGCCGTTTTTGGTTTTCGTGTTTTCTCCTAAAGTCTTTCCTTTGTCATTGCTCAGGCACCGAGGAGTTTTTTGACCCGACCACCGATGCATCCTGTCTGAGCGCGTACACGAAGCGGGACCTTGTTTTTGCCAGACTGCACTTGCGGCTGCAGCGGGGTTCTGTGACACTGCTGCGCCAGGAGCAGGGCACCCCACAGACGGAGGAGAGCGCCTTCCTGCAGCTTGAGTTGTCAGGTGTGGCCCCACAGAGCGGCCTGGTGCTGCTGCTCCCTGCCTGCACCAGCATCCCCTTGAGTCTCCTTATTTGTGCTCGTTCTGTTCTAGAAACTGGCCATGAGCACCAAGCAATTGCACGCTGGGTCATTGCTGCTGGGGGAACATAGGCTTGAGGGCCTCTGAGCCTCCGATCATAACGTTCACTGATGGATCGGTACCTGACCTTGGTGCAAGTGTGTCTGTGTGTAAAGACAGTTCATTTAATATATATAGGGGATTCATTAATACTGAGCTCGTGGCCAGCGGCACTGTAACTCCTGTCTGAATGCAACACTGTGTGTGCGGATCATTTTAAACAGTGAAATCACCAACAAAAATTTTGCATTTGTACAAAAATGCAAACAGCTTGGCACTAAATAGACCATGAGAGGGGCATTTGTGTGCAGTATGAACCAAGCCAAACCAAGAAAGCAGAGCGATGTTACCTGGTTCACCCTTGGCTGCAAGGGTGAACGTTGGGTGACTCAGATTTGTTTCTGCTCTACACATGTCTCAGAAGCACCACCAGGATGGATCTCGGGGTTGTAAATGAGTTTTAGTGAGTAGGTGAATTCACAAACATGAAACCCGTGAATAATGAGGACTGACCATGTTTGATGTGTTTTTGTGACTTTGAATTAATGGTGTATGAATATGCAGATTTTTTTTTTTTTTACATCTCACACGTACTTTTATTTTGGTCCAAAAAATAGCCACTTATCTCAATAATTTAAAGGTAAACAACCAAAAAAAAAAGTTTGTTTGACTTTATAATTTTGAGAGCTGAGATAGCACAAACGTAGTGTGAATTAGCAGATTGCTTGAACTCAATTATAAGGTGCTCTGTTAAGAATTCATTCATTCTGTTACAAAGCTTTTAATATTCCTTATGTATTTATAGAGAGTGACTTATACAGACATACTGATATATAGGTAGGCTTTTTTGTTTTACTTTCAAGGAAAAAGACTTCATGATACTTAGTCGTCCAGATACCTTTAAAATACTTGAGGGTATCATGGCGTAGTATCCACTCTTTGTTGATCTTTTTGTAGATGTGAAGCTATCGGCAGAATCTCTTCCTCGAAGAAATTCCTCGCTGCTCTCAGTACGGCTGGGGGGACTGTTTCTTCGGGACCTGGCCACAGAAGGAACCGTGTTTCCCCTTCTGGTGTTCCCGAATGCAGTATGTACGGCAGTGGGATGGCTGCTCCGTCCAGGGCTCTGTGACCTGTGCCCGACTTAGGCGTGCAAGAAATAGCACTAACTCCATTCATTCTGACATTTGGTCATCTGGAGACAGATGGGCTGATTAAAAAACAAACTGGAATTCAGTAAGGTTTTTTTAATTGGTCAGAGAGCAGATTAGAAGGAAGCAGTGCCTCCTTCCCTTCTTCCTCTCCTTAGTCGTGGCTGTTACGGAGTAGTTTGCTCTGTTTTGGAAGAAAATGCCAGAAGCACCACTGTTTTCATATTTCAAGGGCAATGTTTGCATCTCCTCTATCTGGAATTCATTTTCATGCATTTTGACCCTTAGTCACAGATCTTTTCCAGACTTACAAGAGAACCACTTCAACTTACCTATATATGTGTAATTTTTTACATTCAGTATACTTTACCAATTAGGTCTTTGATCTTGTTAAGTTGGTAAAGATACGGTCAGAATAGTTGAGCATTTAGCCACTTGCTCTGTCTGTGATTTTTTTTTTTTTAGGGGAGGGACTGTGGAGAGGGTGGGAGGAATGCAGCATAATCTAAGAAGCCATGCATACTTCATACTCATTTAGGAGTCATTCATTAAATGCGCGGACTGCAGAGTAGCATACTGTCCATATTAGGTTAGAAAAAGGCACAGACTAGAGAGGTCAGTCTGCAAGTCCTCTAATCCGATGTCAGATGAGTTTTGATGTGGTTGTGTTAAGTGAGAGTGATGCCAAAGGGCAAAACTAGAGGAAGTGTTTGCACAGTGAATTGTCCCCTCTCACCTGACATCTGTGCCTTTTGTGTATGTTTTAATAGCAAAAAGAAGTTGGCAGAGTCTCACAGTCTTTTGGTCTCCAGACAACATCTACAGACAGAAGTGATCATAACCCTGGTAATTTGTCGTATGTTCTTAAAACTAATCTTCAGAAATAAGATTATCGATCAGTAGTGCTGGTCAGTTGTAAGAGGGAGTGTGTCCTGTTTTGTCCAGCGGCTTGTTGTGTGGGTCTCTGTTGTTCATGGAGACCATGTTTTCTGTTAACCTGTGTGTGACAGGGGTAAGCCTGCAGGGCTTCCGAGGCCTGGGTTTCCATAATGAGAGTGAATATAACACCCCAATCTTGAGGATTCCTACTGAAAATTAGTCCTCGTTAGGGTCTCTATTTTATGAATTTTTCATAAATGAGAACTAATTGGAAAATAATTTAGAAAATATCTTTTTTTCCAGAATTCCTTACGGGTTATTAAGAATAAGGTGATTGTTTTTGCTGTGTTCCATATTCTTTCTCTGGTTCTTCCCTTTAGCTGCGGACCCAGACGACCCAGTTTTTGAGATGCTGTATGAGAGAAATCCAGTGCACAGCCATTTTGAGAGGCGGCTGAATGTCAGCACGAGGCCTTTGAACATCATATATAATCCCCAGGCTATTAAAAAAGTAGCAGACTTTTTCTACAAGGGAAAGGTTCATACCTCAGGTTAACTTTTTTGTTTGTTTGATCTTATGTTACTTTCTATAGACATCTTTCTTGTCATTTTTAGTGCTTTGGACAGGGGTTATTACACATTGAAGTGACCTGGTAGTGGCCGGAATCATGACCTAGAGGGCACATGGATGGTGTTGTCCTTAGTTATGGAATCAAAGTAGTTGTCCTTGCAAAGTCACTTTTCCAGAGGGGATCAATATCTTAAATATTTTCATTTTCTTTGCCCTCATCTGTCATACTTTAAAAAATTCTTTCCATTCTATTAGAATCTTGGTTTCCTTGGCTACCCAGGATATTTTAGGCCTGTGAATTTAGGAGGAATGTTCAAGAATTTCCCTCTAGATGGCAGGGTCTGTTCCACTTGTTTGGTGCAGCGTTAAATACTGCAGAGCTCATCCTTATGCTGTTCTATGTCATCATTGCTTTATTCATGCTTCCCTTTGTTCCCAAAAGAGATTTGAGATCGTAGAAGCAGAAAAAACACTTTCATTGACATGGACATTGATAACACAATAGTCCTTTCCTACATGTAGCCCCTCTCTCCCTTCTTAAAACAGTGGAGCTGCTTTAGTTTTTGGTCCAGTTTTGGAGTCTTCATGTCAACGACAGCCGTAAATGCCTTGGCTTTATTGCTCTGTCCCTGATAGAAGGCATTTCCTTCCAAATTCCACTTTCTCTATTAACGTAGTGTTATGCTTTCAGGATTTTAGAATAGTCTGGGATCTTTTCAGAAAATGGTTCAAAAATTCCAGTAACTTAGGTGCCCTTCCCGCATGTGCCACCCCCCCCCCCCCCCCCCCGTGGCCAGGTCCCCCACCATTGCCTCACTCTTGTTACCCTTTGCAGTGGCAGGGCGAGTAGGAGTAGAACTGTTGTGCAGATGGTCTTCTAGCTCCGATGGAAATTGGTGATGAGAACAATGTTGCAGTGGTCTTTTCCACCCAGCCATTTGAAAATGCTCATTCTCCTGTGCATCCCTAATCTTGCAGGTTTTGGTTATCAGTCTGAACTTGAGCTGAGAGTGGCAGAAGCTGCCCGAAGACAGTACAACAAACTGAAGATGCAGACCAAGGCAGAAATCCGACAAACTCTCGATCGTTTGCTAGTGGGTGATTTCATTGTAAGTGGGGCAGGGGCAGGGGCAGGGGCAGGGTGGGGGCAGGCGTTCTTTCTGTCAAGTTCTTCACCTCCTCTAGTTAAACCTGTTTGTTTCAACTACAATCAGTAAATTAACTGAACATAGGAAATCCATCATAGCTAACCCAAAATAAAATCTCCTGGCTTTTACAGTCAGAGTATCAAGAATAAAAACAAATGGCTGGGATTAAACCGTGTTTCTTCCCTGTGTCCGTCTTAGAACTCTCTTAAGATTCGTTCATGTTCCATTTTCTGTACCTGATGTTTTACAAATGTTTTACATAAGAGTATTCCCCTTCACTTACTATTATCAGATGAAAAACACCTGGAATGGTGCCCCAGTTTTGTTTCCAGGGTAGATAGTCACTTTGTGCTACTAAATGACCAGCCGACGTGAGGACGCCATAGAAAAGGAGAGCCAAGAAATACTTTACGAGTCCAGCAAAACTCAGTCTGTAGCACAGTGGCATGGAGGTGCCCTGCTTAGATGCAGCAGTAGGTGGAGCAGGGAAAGTGCAGCTCCCTTTGGGGAGCAGAGCCCCTGTAAGTGTAAGGGACAGCAGAACTGTTCCAAGTAAAGTGGAGCCGAAGGTGGTATGGGATGAAGAATTAGTCCTGTTTTCTGTTTCGAGTGTGTGTGTTTCAAGACAAATGCAACAAGTAGTATCCTCTTGTTATCTTAGTCAAAGAGGTTTCTTTCTGATGACATTTATGTATCTTAGCTTTTTACCACATTCATATATTCAAGGCTAATTTTAGTTGCAGGGAAGAACAGTGAACACACTCATGGCTTGGTGTGTTTTTTTATATTTCAAATGTCAAAGCTTATGTTTTCCACTAAGGTATTTTGACCTGAAAGTTTGTGGTTAGTAATGTCTGTAAGTAAAAATACTTGAATTTGGATGTTTATTGGAATTCCATAATTTCTGCAATACGGTGAGATATTAAGTCCTATAAATTTAGAAGCATGATCTTTCTTAAGCCATGGATCACCATAATCAAAGACCACCCGCCCCCGTCTGGTAATTTGCTAATTTTTTTTCTCCCACTTTAAACATTTACCTGTGATAATGTCTCAAATCCTTAAGGATTTGGATCTACTTTTGTTTTAAACTTTTTCTGTAATACCGTAGATCTTTAAGTCATCCCATAACCCTGAGTGTGGCTTTCAAGAAAGGCTTGAGCCCAACTAATAATGCTGTTCAGTTTTTGCAGTTGTGGTTTTGTTGTTTATAGTTTATTTTATTTCTACAGGAGGAGAGTAAAAGGTGGACAGTGCGACTAGATATTTCTGCCCCTCAGGTGATCTTTCCTGATGATTTCAAATTCAAGAATCCTGTGTTAGTTGTTGTGGATCTAGGGAGAATGCTGTTGACAAATACCCAAGGTATGATATAAATGTGAAGACATACCCTGCATGGGTTGATCTGTCTATGCTTAACCTAGTAAACGAGTTTTAGGGGTGCCTGAGTGGCTCAGTAGCTTGAGCATCTGACTTGATTTCAGCTCAGGTCATGATCTCTCAGGGTTGTGAGATTGAGCCCCATGTCGGGCTCCGTGCTGATTGTGGAGCTGCTTGAGGTTCTCTCTCAATTTCTCTCTCTCTAAAAAAAAAGGGGGCTTTTTATGACATTTTAACCCCAAAGTTCACTTGTTACTTCTTTGATAATAGTTATATTGGGATATGCTTTAAAATGGACCGTTTAGTTATTATTGATATTGACAGAATTGTGCAATTTACTATATTATCTAATCCCAGAACATTTTCATCATTCTGGGAAGACATTCCAAACCTGTCAACTGTCACTCTCCATTACCTCTTCTTCTAGACCCTGCCAACCATTATTCTTTCTATCTCTGTGGATTTGACTATTCTGAACATTTCATAAGGATGCAGTCATGCAATATATGGATCTTTATGTCTCACTTTTTTCTTTTCTTTCTTTTTTTTTTTTTAGTTTTTTTATTTATGAGAGTGAGAGAGAGAGGCAGAGACATAGGCAGAGGGAGAAGCAGGCTCCATGCTGGGAGCCTGACGCGGGACTCGATCCCGGGACTCCAGGATCGGGCGCTGGGCTGAAGACGGGCGCCAAACCGCTGAGCCACCCAGGGATCCCCTGACTTTTTTCAGTTAGCATAATATTTTTGAGATTTATCTATTTTGTAGCTTGTAGTAGTACTTTGTTTCTGTTTGTGGCTGAATGATATTCTTTGGTGTGAATATACCACCTTTTGTTTATCCATTCATTAATTGGTGAGCATTTGGGTTGTTTCTGCTTTTTGGCTACTGCAAATAATGCTGCTATGAGCATTCATGTGTAGACTTTTGTATATACCTGTTTTCAAAATCTTGGTCATATTTCAGTGTGGAATTGCTGGGTCATATGCTGACTTCATGTTTAACAGTTTGAGGAACTGCCAGATTGTTTTGCAAAAGGGTGGTACCATTTTACTGTTTTACCAGCAGCGTATGGGGGTTTCAATTTCTACATCCTTGCCAAGACTTGTTGTTATCTGTCTTTTGGATTATAGCCATTTTTTTTTTAATGAATATGAAGTAGTATTTCATTGTGTGTTTTTTTTTTTTTTTAAAGATTTTATTTATTTATTGTTCATAGAGACACACACACACACACACACAGAGGCAGCGACACAGGCAGAGGGAGAAGCAGGCTCCACGCAGGGAGCCCGATGTGGGACTCGATCCTGGGTCTCCAAGATCACACCCCGGGCCGCAGGCGGCGCTAAACTGCTGCGCCACCAGGGCTGCCCTCATTGTGGTTTTTATTTGTATTTCTCAAGCAACATTTTGTATTTTAAAAATATTTCTCTGAACTTCATTTCAAAAATAGAGATTTACTCTATTTAGGAATATTAGGGATATTCTAAAAAGAGACTCCTGGAAGGTTATTTCATTACTGTGACTAGGTCCAAAAAGTATTTATTGTTTACCTTGAGATGGGCAGGAAGAAAGGGGATTCATGGGGTAAAAGGTTGAGGAAGCTTATCAAATAATCTCAACCTAGAGAGAAGACCCAAAAGAGAAGAGATAGAGGATTCAAACACGAGTGGCAAAGTTTGGTGCTACGGGGAATGTTAAAGGGAATTAGATCTGAAGGGAAGGATCTTAAGACCACGGAAAGCACCTACTTGAACTTGTAAACCATAAACATGGAACAGACGTGGGTGGCAGAAACCAGTGGTGTGATTTTGTAGTTGACTTAGCACTGAGCGGTAAAAGACTGGACTGTAGAAGTCTGTAGAAGAGAAGGGTTGAGTTGTGAATTCAGGCTGGAATGGGATGGGATGCTGAGCAGTTACTGCTGCAAGCACTGATCTGGCACCTGGAGTATTGTTGAGTAAGATACATGAGGCCTGAGTTCTTCTGGAACATTCTAGTGGAGGGAGCAAAATGAACACCTAGACAAATACAGGAAAAGATAAACAGACAGATGACTGTGGAGAGTGATGTAAGAATGACTGGTGAGAGCAGCTTGTGGCAGTGGTGGGGCAGTGGGTCATTTTTTCTGCTCCCTGACCTCTGTTCCTATGTCAGCAGGGTTCTATTTTTTCTGTTTTGTGTTTTGCTTTCAAAATTAATAGATAAGTTTAAAGCCAGTAAATGGTAAAATCAGAATTTTATGCATAGAGTTTTCATCCATTTATTTTTTAAATTGGAATGGGTTGATTCTCTTTTTCCTTAATTATTACAATAAAGGGAAGAGTAAGGAAGGAACAGACATAATACTTTTAATCTTCCTTTTTATCTGCAGATGACTCCAAGAGGAAAAGTGGAGATGGGATAGCATCTGAAGAAAACCAGTTTAGTGATGATGAATATAAGACGCCTCTTGCCACACCTCCTAACACCCCACCTCCTGAGAAAAGCAGTGGTAACGGAGGGAAAACACCTCCTTTTGCTGGAGTTGAATTCAGTGAAGAGCAGCTTCAGGCCCATTTAATGAGCACGAAGATGTATGAGAGGTACTCCCTGTCATTTATGGACCTCCAGATCATGGTTGGACGAGTGAAGGACAATTGGAAGCATGTCCAGGATATTGATGTGGGACCAACCCACGTGGTTGAGAAATTCAATGTTCACCTGCAATTAGAACGTCGATTGATTTATACATCAGATCCCAAGTACCCTGGAGCTGTGCTCTCAGGCAATTTACCAGACTTGAAAATCCACATCAATGAAGATAAAATATCTGCTCTAAAGAATTGCTTTGCTCTCCTGACTACCCCAGAAATGAAGACTTCAGACACTCAGTTTAAAGAGAAGATTTTTCCCCAAGGAGGGCAACGGGGAAGTTTGCAAGACTCAGTAATGAATTTAACCCAGAGCTTTGTGATCTTGGAGCAGCACACCCGTGAGGTTCTGGTAGAGTCGCAGCTCCTCCTGGCTGAATTTAAGGTGAACTGCATGCAGCTTGGAGTGGAGAGCAATGGCCGGTACATTTCCGTGCTCAAAGTGTTTGGGACCAATGCTCACTTTGTGAAGAGGCCTTACGACGTTGAGGTCTCCCTGACCGTTCATGGCTTGCTCCTGGTGGACACAATGCAGACGTACGGTGCTGATTTTGACCTTTTGATGGCTTCACATAAGAACTTGAGCTTTGATATTCCAACTGGAAGCCTCCGGGATAGCAGGGCCCAGTCTCCTGTCTCTGGATCCAATGCAGCCCACCCCACTAATGCTGCCACACTAAATGACCCATCAGCTACTGGTGTTTCGCTTGACAAAATTCTCACCAAAGAACAGGAGTCCCTCATTAAACTGGAATATCAGTTTGTGAGTTCAGAGTGCCCGTCGATGAATTTGGACAGCACTCTTCAGGTGATTTCATTACAGGTGAATAATCTTGATATTATCCTAAACCCGGAGACAATTGTGGAACTGATTGGTTTTCTTCAAAAATCTTTTCCTAAGGAAAAAGATGATTTGAGTCCTCAGCCTTTAATGACTGATTTTGAAAGAAGCTTTAGGGAAGAAGGAGCTTACCAGTCTACATATGAACAGAACACTGAGGTTGCAGTGGAAATCCACAGGCTTAATTTACTACTACTTCGGACGGTGGGAATGGCAAATGGCGAGAAATACGGCAGAAAAATTGCAACTGCAAGTATTGGTGGCACGAAAGTTAATGTCTCAATGGGTAGCACATTTGACATGAATGGTTCTCTGGGCTGTTTGCAGCTTATGGATTTGACACAAGATAATGTTAAGAACCAGTATGTTGTCAGCATTGGGAATTCCATAGGCTATGAAAATATCGTTAGTGATATTGGGTACTTTGAATCTGTCTTTGTTAGACTGGAAGATGCAGCCCTCAGCGAAGCTTTGAGTTTCACATTTGTTGAGAAATCTAAGCAGGAGTGTTTTCTCAACCTGAAGATGGCTTCCTTGCATTATAACCACTCTGCTAAATTTTTGAAGGAGTTGACCCTGTCCATGGATGAGCTGGAAGAAAATTTTCGAAGTATGTTGAAAAGCGCAGCTACCAAAGTCACTACAGTACTAGCTACCAAGACGGCGGAGTACAGTGAGATGGTATCACTCTTTGAAACTCCAAGGAAGGCCCGGGAATCCTTTATCTTAGAAGAAAATGAAATGTATGGGTTTGGCCTCGCTGGGTCTCATTCTGACACCGTAAAGCTAATCTTGAACATAAACATTGAATCCCCTGTTGTTTCTATCCCTCGGAAGCCTGGGAGTCCTGAGTTGTTGGTGGGACACTTGGGACAAATATTCATCCAGAATTTTGTGTCAGGAGATGATGAATCCAGAAGTGACCGTCTGCGAGTAGAAATTAAAGACATTAAGTTATATTCTTTGAATTGTACCCAGTTGGCAGGCAGAGAGGGTCCTGGATCCGAAGTAAGCCGGGCGTTTTGTTCTTCTGGGTCTGTCAGTGCCAGTAGTCAGGAGGAAGCTCAATTTACCCGACATGATTTCTTTGAATCTTTGCACAGAGGTCAAGGTGAGGAGCGCAAATCTTTTGTCTCATTTTGTCTAAAGATTCCAAGCCCAGTGCATGTGGTGGTACTTTGCTTAAAACAACAACAAAAACCAAAAAAACCCCAACCAACCAAACAAAACAACAACAAAAACCTTTTCTTTTAGAATTGTCCCCAGTGAGTATTTAAGAAATCAAAATAGAATTTTATTTTATTTTATTTTATTTATTTTATTTTATTTATTTTATTTTATTATTTTATTTTATTTTATTTTATTTTATTTATTTTATTTTATATTTTATTTTATTTTATTTTATTTTATTTTATTTTATTTTATTTTATTTTATTTATTTTTTCAAAATAGAATTTTAATAGAATGCTTCATACCAGGTTGGTATGTTTTCAGTTTTTCCCATTGGATACCATATTTGGCAAAATAAGAATTTTTTCTTTTTTTTAAGGTTGTCCCCTTTAACACTGGATGAGTGCCCATTTATAGGAATGCTTCAGACGGTGGAGTCTGTCAGAGTATTATTTACTTTAGTCAAATACATCTGATTTTTTACAGTTCTAAGCTGTAGATCTTTGCTAGTTAGATATTATAGTCCAAGATAGCTGGAGGGATTGACAAAAGTGGAATACAAAATTTAGTCTGTGGATGTTATATTTTCCTAACAGTTTTCTACCATCTTCTGTAATGGATTGGTTCAGGGTCTGGGTATAAGATGCCTATATTTGTGTTCTTGATCTGATCTGCTAAAAACCAAACAGTTCAATCTATTAGTCTTGGCATCCATGAACATCAGGTGAGCCCTAAAGCCTGGCTTTACTTACTGGTGAAGAAAGAAATTCATGTCTTTGAGAATTTCTTCATTTGTGGTTCTCAGGTGTTAATTCACCTTTCACTTACATCCTACCTAAAGATTGCTTTCTCTGCTTGGGATAAAGGTGTTCACTTAGAACCTGGTACTGTTCTTGATTTTGATGTAGGCCTGGTAGGAGGGATCAATCTGTACTTGAAAGCTGGGTAGGGATGAGCAGTTTGCTTTGGAAAATGCTGGCATGGGAGGCTAAGGGAAGTTTAGAGACCTGGTCTGGATTAATGTTCATCGCATTGTACTTTGAAGCCATGAAATAGAGCATATTGTTTCTTTTTTGTGTATGAATTTATGTTGTACCTCTGTTTGTTATGAGTTTTGGTCTTGGTCTTGCTATGAGTTTGCACTCCATCATAGACAAGGCTGTCTTGCTCTAATGGTAACTCACAGACTCTATTTTATACACCCTGTACTTCATCAGCACAGTGCAATAAGTATTAGTATTTCCAATCTGTCCTTTTTCTCTGTGTCATGCCAGCTTTTCATATCCTGAACAACACCACCATTCAATTTAAACTGGAGAAGATCCCTATAGAGAGAGAATCTGAATTGACTTTCTCCCTTAGTCCAGATGACCTGGGAACTTCTAGCATCATGAAGATCGAGGGGAAATTTGTCAACCCAGTTCAGGTAAACACCTGTTGGTTTTCATGTCTGGGCACTTGAATTCCTATGTATTTTTTTTTAATTCCTATATTTATATTTATACCACATTGATGTGTCCATATCTTGTTATATAGTTGTATATATAAAATGTTAGAAGGAGAATATGTAGATTCAAAGAGATGTTGTGACTGCCTGTTACTGTCAATAACTTGTTCCGTGAAAGTGGCGCCTTTTCATTGTGTGCTTTCATCGCTGTGGAGTCAGTCTTGTTGGCCACCTTCATGTGGAGGAACAGTGAGTTCTATAGAAGGAGGAGGCAGATCTTTTATTTCATTGCCTTTGAAAAACAGAGTTACTGCTTAAAAAAATCAGAGCCTGTCTTCCCAGGAGGATATAGTTCTTGTCACTCTTTTGACATACTTGGCTCAGCCTATGAAACAATCTGATTATTTGAGCTGTTGACAGATCCTCTCAAGGGAGAATTAGTTGTGCCCTCTTTGAAATGAAATGGGCCAGGATAGGGATTTCTGTGTGTGTGTGTGTGTGTGTGTGTGTGTGTCTGCACATGCGCTTGTATATGGTGAGTACGCCTGTGTGTGTGATGAGTATATGTGTATACAACTGTCATCCCTTTTCCTTCAGAAGTGTCAGTTTTCCTGCTTTCACAGGGATGAGAGCAAAGAGCGTATTGTTATAAAACAGCAGGGACAGGCAGGATCTTAGGACAGTGGACCCTAGCCTTGGGCAGTACTTGGTCATTAGTCTGTATCTGGCAGCTGTTCTAGAGTAACTCAGGAGTGCTGTTCACAGAACATGTGTACCTTTTGACATCAGTAGTTCCTGGATATGAGTCCCTGGGTGAGGGAACTTTCCCCAAAGCTTTCCTATCTTGGCCAAACTTTTGCATAACCAGTAGTGGCTACTAGACTGACATTTTCATCTGAAATCTATTTTTTAACATGAATTCTTTTTTTTTTTTTTTTTTTTTAAGATTTTATCTATTCATGAGAGACAGAGAGAGAGAGAGAGAGAGAGAGAGACAGAGCAGAGGGAGAAGCAGGCTCCATGCAGGGAGTCTGATGTGGGACTCGATCCTGGGACTCCAAGATCATGCCCTGGGCAGAAAGTGGTGTTAAACCATTGACACCTGGGCTGCCCTATAACATGAATTCTGTTGGATTATGTTGACTTAATGTTCTTATGGTTACCATTCATTTACTGTGATTTTTGATGAAAATCTTCTAAAAATGATTGTAAATCAGTCTAAGTTATTATTTAATAATTCATATTTTTAATAATTTAAAAACACTTTATTATGAAAAATTTAAAGCATACAGTCGAATAGTTTAATGAACCTCACGTACCCATCATTTAGATGCAGCAGTTATCAATATTTTGCCACATTTGTCTCATTTCTCTCTCTCTCTCTTTTTTATTTTTTAGGTGGGGATAGGGTAGGGAGGGGAAGACGGAGAAAGAAAATCTCAAGCAGGCTCCACGCCCAGTGCAGAGTCTGATTTGGGGCTTAATCTTATGACCCTGAGATCATGACCTGAACTGAAATCAAGAGTCAGACGCTCAGCTGAGTGAGCCACCCAAGCACTCCTTTTGGTGAACTATTTTTAAGGCAAATCCCAGTCATACCATTTTTACTGCTATATATTTAGAATGTATCTCTGTAGTCAACGTGCATTTTCTTACATAACTAAAATGGTATTATTATGTCCAAATGAGGATTCCTTGGTTAACATAACAAATTTTAATCCATTTTCAGATTTCAGAGACATTTTTGATTACTTGAAAGAAAAAGGTCTTTTCACTTTTGCTTTGTTTCATTCAGGATCCAAATGAGACCTGTACATTGTGTTTGTGTGATATGTTGTGTGGGTCTTGGTTTAGCTTCCCTCTCGTTTTCTTCCCCACACTATTACTGCATTGTGACAAGTAGGTGAGTTGTCCTGTAGGTTGTCCCACAGTCTGGCTCTGGCTGTTCGTTTATGGCGTCACTCAATTTGTTCTCCCACATTTCCTATAATGCTGTACATTAACTCTACAGGTTTAACTGGATTCAGGTTCCTTTTTTTCTTGGCTAGAACACTTCAGCAGTGGGGTTGGTTCCTCCTATTGCATTATGTCAAGAGGCATGTAATGCTTGGTTGTCTCTGGGTTAGTGATGCTGAGATTGATGATTTTGTGCAGGTCTGGAGATCTGGATCCGTCCACTGTAACATTCCCCTCCAGTCCTTCATAGAAGGGCTTATTCCATGGGTGGCCTCTGATGGTACACGTTAGTTCAGTAGGGGCTTAGAACAGGCACTTTCCAATTCTGCCGTTTCTATGTTTGTTTGGAATTTCTCTGTTAAAAAATTGCCTATAAGTATATAAAAAAACTTGTGTGAAAATGTTTTTTTACTAAGTTACAATCAAACACAAACTATAAAAAAAAACAAAATATAAGGGGAGAGGAAACATAAGTGATCATGGCTTTTTATTATGATTACGAAGCACTTTTTTTTTTTTTTTTTTTAAAGATTTTATTTATTTATTCCTTGAGAGACACACACAGAGAGAGGCAGAGACACAGGCAGAGGAAGAAGCAGGCTCCACACAGGGAGTCTGACATGGGACTCGATCCCGGGTCTCCAGGATCCCACCCCAGGCTGAAGGCAGCACTAAACCGCTGAGCCACCGGGGCTGCCCACAAAGCACTTTGTTTAGCTGAACTAAACAAAGGTTGTTAGGCTAATTGGTGGTGATTAGCGAGTTTTAGAACCGCGAGTCTTATTTTTCTGTTCTGTGGTATCACCACATTAGACTTTTGGCAGTGTCCTTGTCAATTTTTGCAGTTGTTTTTGTGGGTTAGAAAGAGTGATTTTACAGATTCAGGCCTACAGTCAACAGTACTTATTGAACATTGATTGTGTTAAGATTATTTTGTGAGGTGCTGGGGGAGGCAGGAGGAGGGCCTTATCAGTAGACATGGGTCATGACAAGTTAAGGACAGAAAAGGAACAGAAGGGATAGTCCTGCAGTCAACTAATTTGTAACATCTTGGGGAAACCCGTAAACATCAACTTTGGAAATTTGTGGGCAGGTGCATTTGAGTGCAATTAATAATTGGTAGTGGGATAACTGAATTTCTCTCTTTGACTGCAGGTGGTGTTAGCAAAGCACGTGTATGAGCAGGTTTTACAAACGCTGGACAATCTTGTGTATAGTGAAGATCTGAATAAGTTTTCGGCCAGTGCAGCCTCCTCACCTTGCCCTAATTCTCCTCTGCCTTCCCTCAGTACCTGTGGAGAACCTTCTATTGAAAGGAAGGAGAATGGATTGTTCAGCCACTCCAGCCTTTCTAACTCTTCTCAAAAGTCCTTGTCTCTGAAGGAAGTCAGATCTTTTACCCAGATTCAAGCCAACTTTTGTATATCAGAGCTTCAAGTCCAGCTAAGTGGAGATCTGACTTTGGGGGCCCAGGGTCTTGTGAGCTTAAAGTTTCAGGATTTTGAGGTGGAATTCAGTAAAGACCATCCTCAGACTTTATCTATTCAGATTGCCCTGCGCTCTCTGCTGATGGAAGACTTACTGGAGAAAAATCCAGATTCTAAATATAAAAACCTGATGGTGTCTCGGGGAGCCCCTAAGCCATCTAGTTTAGCGCAAAAAGAATATCTTTCTCAGTCTTGTCCTTCAGTATCCAATGTGGAGTATCCTGACATGCCTCTGTCTCTCCCTTCCCACATGGAAGAGGCTCCTAATGTCTTCCAGCTGTATCAAAGACCCACCTCAGCATCCCGGAAGAAGCAAAAGGAAGTCCAAGACAAGGACTGTCCCTTGACCCCACCTCCTTCACCAACAGTAGATGAGCCCAAGATACTTGCTGGAAAGAGTAAATTTGATGATTCCTTGGTACATATCAATATATTCTTGGTGGATAAGAAACATCCAGAATTCACTTCCAGTTATAAGCGAGTTAACCGGAACATTGATGTTGATTTTAACTGCCTGGATGTGCTGATCACACTACAAACCTGGGTCGTGATACTAGATTTTTTTGGAATTGGTTCCACTGCCGACAACCATGCAATGAAGGTGCTGCCTGAGGACATTCTACAAAATGTGAAGT
The DNA here is from genome assembly GCF_003254725.2 of Canis lupus dingo. NCBI lineage: Eukaryota > Metazoa > Chordata > Mammalia > Carnivora > Canidae > Canis > Canis lupus. Next base: position 82,652,175 of record NC_064244.1, on the reverse strand, counting down.
CAGAATCAAATGCTCTCTCAGAGTCTGAACTTCAGGATCCAGTTAACACTAAGCTGGATCTCAAGGTATCATTTCCCTTGTTCATTCACCCTAAGAAATAGATCTTACTGACAGGGGAGCTATATATAGTCTTCTGGATGTCTGTTAATATTTTAGGTAAGGTTTTAGCATAAATCCCATCTGGAGGCAAGAAAAATAAATGGTTTAGGTAACCGTCCACGTTTCCTTTTGGTCCTGCAGTTTGGTGGAATGCCTTATTTTCTTGAAGCCTCAGTTTGCTGGTCTTCTGTCATCCAGTTAATTAAGATAACTAAATGGGGGTAATGTATGTAAAGTACCTAGCTGAGTATCTGGGATGTAGTAGCTATTCTAGAATGTGGCTTTGATCCTCTCCCTGCTCACTTAGAACATTGTTGGCTTTCACTGAGGCAACAGGACAGCCATTGAGAATGAAGTCTCAGGTCAGACTGCCTGGGTTTGAATCCTGGCACTTTTGCTGTAACCTGTAGCTGTGTGGCCTTGGGCACAATTTTTAACTTCTTTCTCTCTCAATTTTCTCATCGATGAAATGGAGGTGTTGAGTGGTGCCTCCATCATTGGAATGTTGCAAAGATTAGGTAAGATAATTATACGAGGGGAGCCTTTTGCGCAGTGCTTGGTAGGAAGTGAGCATTCAGCGATTGATAGCTTTTATAGTTTTGCTATTATGTGGATTACCAGACTTACAATTGTCCTTGATACTCTTATTGTAAATGTTTAAAAACACTTAAAAAAGATAGAATTTGATTTTAAGGTTATATTCTGTTCTGTATGCTTAGCACAGTAAGATGTGTAAGCAGCAGCTCAACTCACTGTTTGGGGGCATGTCATCGGAACTAGCACCCTCCAGAGCCCGGGACTCCCTGCAGTGGCTGATGACATCTGTGCCTGGAGAGCGAAGTTTTTTATCTACTTGTCTTAGCAAATGCGGACTTGCACTTGCTGCTGGGGAACAGTCAGGGAGGAGAGTCATGTTTAATCCAGTTGCTGTCTTCTTTCCTTAGCTGGCAAGAGGCTGCATTCCTCTAGAAATGGAAGAGCTTTCGGGGCAGAGTTGGGCATGCATCAGTGTCATCTCTCCCATCTCTGTTTGTGGATGAGTGCCTCTGCGGCACTCTGAGACCTCTGGAACCTTGTTTAGCCAGATGAATGGCAACTGGAGAGGCTTCAGTCATTGTTTTGGACCTCATTTTTTATGTAGCCGTGACTTTCATCCTGGGGTACCAGTCATGAATGGCCTCAGGAACCCTTTGGTGTTGGGTGTGGAAGAGCTCCAGAGGCCTTTGCACAGATAGACATAGCTGGCTTCACACAAGAACACCACCAGATAATGCCCTTCAGCAATGGGCTATTTTAGAATAAGAATTTTTGAAAACATTTTTATTGTGAAAAATTTCAAACATAACACAAATAGTTTAATGAACTTCCATTTACTCTGTTCCTTTAAGATTCATCACATTTACTTTATTCCTTTTTTCTTTTTGCTGAAGAAAGCAGAATTCCAGATACATGATTTTACCTCTTGATGCTTCAGTATTCATTTCTAAAAAATGTGAACATGTTCTTACATACCCACATCTAACTAAATTAATGAGAATTTCTTGGTATTCTGTAACACTACTCAATCCATAATCAGATCTTTCTGATTATCTCAGAGTAGCCCTTTTACTAGTGGATTATATAGAGAGAAATGAATGGTTAAGAAACTTCATGTCTTCTCTGTGATCTCTGCAATTCATTGGAATACTTTACTTTTCTGAACTGTAGTTTCTCCGTCTACAAAAGGGGGAGAATTAAATAAAATACCATGTGACTCCTTTGGTTGGGAGTTCAAGTAAGGTTCACATGTTATGTTAGCTGTCATTAGCTGTCATATCTCCTAAATCTCTGTTAATTAAAGAAAACCAGTCTTCATTCCCCCCATGCCATTGGCTTGTGGAAACCTTGTGGACACAGGGTTAGTATCCTGCAGAGTGTCCCACATTCTGGATTTTTCTTTTGGTTTCCTTTTGGTGCCATTTGACTTCTTTGATCTTCTAATTTTAGAAATGGAAGTTAGCTCTAGAGGCTTCCTCAGATTCAGGTTCACCTTTGTGTTAAGAACACCTCGTAGGTCGCGCTGGGTGCTTCTTGTTGAGTCACGCCCGGGGAATGCAACATCTGTCCCACTTTTAGTGATGTTAGGATTCACGTTAAGAACAGGGTGTGGTTGTGACAGCTGGATTCCTCTAATCAAAGCGTTTTTAGCCTCACTGTATTTGTTATTTGGGTGATTACGTAAGTGACTAGAAGCTTTCTGTTTCCCTCTTTCATGATAATCTCGTTTCCTTGAGACTTGTGTGTCTGTTAGGAAGCTTTCTGCAGTCTCCAAGGCCACTGCACCCACAACAATCCCCTCCTTTTTTCTCTGCCTTCCTCTACAAATGTTCTTCCCTCTTCTTTTCTTCTTCTTCTTTTCTTTCTGCCTTCTTCCGTCTTTTTTCCTCCTTATTGTGGATTCATCAAACTTTTACTGAGCACCTGCTTAGTGGCAGGCACTGAAAATACAGGGGTGAGTCTGGTACTTGGAAGCAGTGAATGTGAATTGAGGTCCCATCTTTTCGACTTTCACCTTCCTTCTCTCCAACTGCTCTCTTATCCCCACTGATGACGCTAAGGTACCTGTCTCAACACGTCCTATATATAGAAGTCCTTTGATATTTGAAATGACAATGTTACAATACAGGATTTGTTACAAGGATTGTGGTTCCTAAGACAGAATTTTGGTGTTCCTATTTCTGTGTATCCCTTGAAAAGAAAATCTTTGATGGTAGTTCCTAGGTGAAGTCCCAGTTGATCACCAGAGACTTCTATTAAATATTTGTCTAGTCAGTAAACAGAATTCTAAGTCCTATTTATCATTTTGCTTGGATGGATTTCTTAAGGTAAGATGTAAAGAATCTCTATGAGTAATTACAGAATAATGCAATATTAAAAACATGCAAAAGTGAGAAAAATTGTTTTATAATATAACATGTTTCACTAACGAAGTGTAGATGAGGTGAGCACAGAGACGACACCAGAGGCCCATGGTTTTAGGCTGTTCAGTTGAGCCTCTTTCTCATCAGCTTTCTCTTCGGATTATATGTGACTGAAAAAGAAAGCAAAAATGAAATTGGCATCCACAAAAGTGTTTACTTCAAATTCGCTGAGCCTTTCTGTATCTTCCTCAATTTGTTTCTGTTTGCCTGACATGTATCTTTTCTCTCCCAATAAGATCTGTCTTGCTTTATTTCCCATGTTCTTAGGTTCATTCACTCTCTCTTGTGCTGAATAAGACCACCAGTGAGCTTGCTAAAGCGAGTGTGTCCAAATTAGTGGCACACCTGGAAATGATTGGTAAGTGGAGAGAAATCAAACTTGCAAAATCTGGTAAAAACTTGAGCCTCCTGCTCGACAAATCTAATTGTCCTCACGTGCAAAGTAAGGTGGGGGATCAGTGGCTTAGACCAAAAAGTTCTTGGTCTAGCTATGATTGCTGATAGTGGTTCCCAGATACTGCCTTATGGATAAGAATCATGTGGACAGCTTGTTAAAAATAGAAGTGTTTGCCCACTTCCTGCCCCATCCCCAAAATGTGGTTCGTTTGGTTGGGATGGGGCGGTGGCATCTATCTTGTGTTTTTAACACACTCTGTCTAGGGTGACTATATATAATTTTTTGTCCAAATTGTGACATTTTGAGAGTGAAAGGGGACATAATTAATAATTACACCTGGGAAACCAGGGTATATATTTAATCTATTGCCATAAATAGAGCCGCCAGTAGGCGGTGTGATTTTAGGTAGGAGGACGTGGCACAGCTGGCATTCTAATAGGACTCTGCAGGTTGAAATTGTTAAACACAAGTGATCAGACACATCAAGTTCTAAATAGTAGAGGTTTATAAAGTGTGAATAAAACACTGTTCCTTCCTTAAGGAACAGATAGTGAAATATGGAAGATCACAGAGCTCAAATGTTGACTTTGTGGTATAAACAAGAATGTCTTTTGAGAAGGGAATGACCCGGAATTGAGATTTCATGCCTGGTGTAGATTAAATTAATTTATAAAAGCTCAGAAGAGATAGGCCTTTAAAATTGGGATAAGTTAGTTAGAGATATAAGGGTCATATATATAACATCTTAAGTTCATTGAGAGCTGAACTAGCATGGCAAATATAAACACCTAAGTCATTGCTTTGTAGAGCTAATTATGATGATAGAACTTGTTTTATGGAAGCAGCAGTTCACAGTATCACTTTTTAATATCCACACCATGTAAAGAATGATTCATCATAAGTTCACATCCTAGGTGCGCATGTCTTAACATCCTTCTTTGTTCTTTTCCACCTTCAAGGGGTTTCATTCTTGTAATAAATACCAGAGTAGTTTTAGATCTGTCTCCAGTGTCTGTCTCATTAATTGCACTTTTTATTAAATCACACTAACACCCACTTAATGTTGCCTGAATACCTGACATATCTCTGACACTTCCTCCCTGATTCTTTTATTCATAGTACAATTAATAGACCTTTTGCTATTTCACTAATTCTAATTAGTGGTCTTAATCTCAGAAAGGATCTCATTTTGTCTGTATTTAGAAATGTTTTATCCTTTGTGTATGCATTCAGTTTAATTTCTTCCCCTTTATAAAGGTTAAAGTATGATAAGCCGTTTGTTTCAACTCCCTTTGGACTTCTGCGTTGAGACCATTTGAAATAATGTGGAAAATGTTTTTGATGGATGTATTGGAAAATGAAAATTTGCTTTTGACATTTAATTTGGATAAATAGTGAAAAGTCTGAGACGTGTGTATCAGTTCTTGTGCCAGACATATTTAAGGTGTAGTATGAAAAAAGATACATAAGGATGTGTTCTAATTTTAACAACTCTAGATGGAGACCTGGCCTTACAGGGAAGCATTGGGAGCCTGTCCTTGAGTGACCTTACAGCCCATGGAGAATTCTACAGAGAGCGGTTCACTACAAGTGGGGAAGAAGCACTCATCTTCCAGACTTTTAAGTAAAAATACCAATTTTTCTCATTTGACATTTTGTCATATTTGTTTGCTGTTTCAAATTCTTGTTGGCTAAACAATAAAAGTTTAAAAAGATTTTTACCTTTGGGGTACCTGGGTGGCTCAGTGGTTGAGCATCTGCCTTTATTCTCATGAATAAATAAATAAAATATAATGAATAATAAATATTGAGGGTACGAATTTAGATCAGTTTTCATTTAGTTCTCAATGTTCTGGAATGACTTCAGCCTGAAAAAGTTGTTGATGATATGGATGTCATATTATGCATTTTTTTCTATATAAAGACAATCTATATTGAATCTTTTCAGTTTTAGAATTTAGAAGGCATTTTTAGGCCTTTTAGTTTTTAAAGAATGGTTTCTTCAGAAGGCTAAAAGTGGGTTTTCAACATCTTAGGCAGCTGTTAGAAAATATAGATATCCAGCTCTGCCCCCAGATTTTCTGCTCTAAGGAAGTGCTCAGTCTTTCTTCTTTTTTTTTTAAAGATTTGCTAAAGTGATTCTCATGTTTAACTAGAGCTGAGAAAAACTGTCCCCAAAGATATCTGAGAACTTTTTCTTTCATTTTTAGGGGGAGTATATCATAATCTACTGAGAATGTAGATTGATGTGTTTATATTACTATCTACCACAGTGGTGTAATTTTATGATAAATGAGATAATTTTTTTAAAAAGATTTTTATTTATTTATTCATGACAGACACACAGAGAGAGGCAGAGACACAGGCAGGGGGAGAAGCAGGCTCCATGCAGGGAGCTGGACGTGGGACTCAATCCTGGGTCTCCAGGATCACACCCTGTGCTGAAGGAGGTGCCAAACCGCTGGACCATCAGGGCTGCCCAAATGAGATAATTTTTTAAAGATTTTTATTTATTTGAGAGGGAGAGAGAGCAGGAGAGCACAAGCATTGGAGAAGGAGAAGCAGGCTGCCCATCCAGCAGGGAGCCCGAGTGGGGCTTCATCCTAGGAACCTGGGATCATGACCTGAGCCAACAATAGCTACTTAACTGAGCCACTCAGGTGCCCTGATAAATGAGATAATTATTATTTTTTTAAAATTTTTAAAATTTTTATTTATTTTTGATAGTCACACACAGAGAGAGAGAGAGGCAGAGACACAGGCAGAGGGAGAAGCAGGCTCCATGTACCGGGAGCCCGACGTGGGATTCGATCCCGGGTCTCCAGGATTGTGCCCTGGGCCAAAGGCAGGCGCTAAACCGCTGCGCCACCCAGGGATCCCAAATGAGATAATTAATATAAAAGTCCTAACTATCTACCTGGCACACAATAGGTGCTTAAGCAACTCTGAGTTTCTTTCCCCTGTGACTGTGTCCCATATAATTTACTATTATGATACCATGTCCTTTAAAATGAAAACCCATCATAAAAGTTTTCTAATTTTTACTTGGAATGTAGATGCTAAACCTCTTTGGCCTACATTGCCCTGAAGTAAAAAGAAGACTTCTTTCTACCTCCAGGAGACAGTTTTCCCTAGAAACATTGATTCTGTTGCCTAATGTTCTTTACCCATTGGTTCATGGACTTATTTTTGTCCTCTTTTGAGTCCCATGTTGTTACAGTCTTTGAGTGATTCTTCACTTTTCCGTAAAGGCGGGGAAAGAGGCATGAGCCACAGGTGGCTTCTGTGTGAGTTCTGGAATCGAGAGGGAGTCTAGGGGCGCCTGGGTGGCTCACTTGATTAAGCATCTGTCTTGGTCTTTAGTTCATGATCTCAGGGTCCTGAGATTGAGCCCCAGGCTCCCTGCTCAGCCGGGAGTCTGCTGCTTCTCCCTCTCTGTCCATATCCCCTTCATTCATGCTCTCTCTCACTCTCTCTCAAATAAATAAAATCTTAAAAAAAAGAGGGGGGGGGGAATCTAGCACCAGGACTGCCCGTCTGTTCATAGCCATAGCCATCACACCAGACTTTATTTAACATGGTTGCCACAGCTTAGAGAAGGAGTTAAGTATTGGAGTTCACTTTGTCCAACCTGAGTGTGGATTTGCATTTCAAAAGCTAAAGCTGTTTTCTAGGGAAACCCCTAAATGAGCCCGTTTTCTTCCAATGCTGACTGGTATCTGGCTCCCAAATCACACTTCTGCGCTTATTCCCAGATACGGCCGGCCTGACCCTCTGCTCCGGAGAGAACACGATGTCCGAGTGAGCCTCCAGATGGCGTCCGTGCAGTATGTCCACACACAGCGCTTTCAGGCAGAGGTGGTGGCCTTCATTCAGCATTTCACTCAGCTGCAAGATGTCTTAGGGCGCCAGCGAGCTGCTATCGAGGGGCAGACGGTAGGAAGGCTCATTACCCTGGGTTGCTTTTCTGATTTTATCCATAGAACTTTTAAGCCTCTAGAGAAAAGTCTGGAAAATTTCACTGCAAAAGGGAAAGGTCTTTAGGTATTTACCTGCTTGCTAGTGTGGTCCATGTAGCCAACTACCTGCAGGAGTCCTACCGTAATTGGAGAGCTTACATCCCTTCTTCATTGTGTCGTGTTTTAATGGCCTTTAAGGTTTAGCTTTAGCTTCCTCTAAAGAAGATAGATGAAGTTGGTGGCTAACACTTTTGGTCCCTTTTGGTATTTTAGTGGAGATACTTCTCTTCAAAAATGTTTCCTTTTTTTTTTTTTTTTTTTCAAAAATGTTTCCAAAGAACATACCGATTATATAAAGAGAGTTTTTTCCAAATAGATTCACAGTTCCTAACTTCTTCATTCGTGGGTCTCTTAGTGTTTTGGAAATATTTCCATGGCACGTCCTTAGCCAAAAGACACACCTCAAGGTCTTTCCATTTAAAAAATAGTTCAGTCTAAACAACTTGGGCAGTACATGTGTCCTAACGACTCAGTAGCTCTTTAAAAAAAAATGACACAGAAGTGAAAGACTTGAATTTTTATTTCATTTGTAAATAAATTACTTGCTAATAGGGACGTAAGTGCCCCTTGGCACTGTACAGCTTCTCAGACTTGGGACCAGGCTGGACACGGCAGCCCTCATTTCCTGTCCCACATTCATTGTCTCATGGCACTGGCTTTTTCAGCAACTGCTGGAGACCTGGCTTCACGAAGATGTAACATGAAAGGAATGTAGCGTGATCTAACATTGAACGTGAACTATCTCAGTCTAGAATATGCATTGTCCGACAGATGATATGTTTGCCCCCCAAACTTAAAATGTCCTGACAGCACACATGTGAGTGTGTGGCGGTGTCTTCTGGTATCTTCACAGAGTTTGGGAACCATAGAAAACGTTTACGGCGTAGTCCTTTGTAAAACTTATTTTTAAGCTTCATTAGGTAAAAGATTATAATTAAATCGATAACAGTCTTTAGTGACAACATTTAAAGTCTTTAATTTAAATTTTTGAATATGTTCCATATTGATTTAGTACAGAATCAAAGTAAAAGGACATTTGATGAAAAGTTTCCTTCTCAATTACTTTTCCTTAACCAGCCAGTTTCTCTCTATGGAGGTAATCATGTTACTAGTTTCCTGTGTATCTTTGAGAGAATATATTTTTTTAAAAATATAAAAGCACAGGGGCACTTGGGTGGCTTAGTTGGTTAGGCCTCCGACTTTTGATCTCAGCTCAGGTCTTGATCTCAGGGCTGTAGGTTCAAGCCCTCATTGGGCTCCACATTGGGCGTGGAGCCTACTTAGTTGAGAAAAGATATACATATATATGTATAAATATGTACTTATTTATAAAAGCAGAGTCAAATTATAAGGAATGTGGGAAAAGAGGATCTTACTGTGTCCTAGTATCCCAGGTATGTTTTAATTTGTTTTCATTGTTTTTTAAATTTCTCCCAATGCATGTTTCCATGGTTGTAATCATAGAGTATATGACCTTTTATTTTCTCTCCAGAAACTTTTAAAATAAACTTATTTGACACGTATAAAAGAGTACCTACAGCATGTCATTTTCAAAGTATGATAATAAAATGAACATATGTGAACCTACAACCAAAATAAAAATTAAAACATCGCTAAGGCTGCTGCATGTGTTCGTACCCCATCCCATCTCATTCCTGTCAACTCCTTTGGTAACTGCTCTCCAGATTTTTGGGTCTTGTGGTCCCTTAAAAAAAAAGTTCCCATATAATATTTTTTGCTTCATTTGTTCTGATCTTTATAAAAATGGTATTAAGCCGTGTTTAATGTTCTTTTACTTGCTTCCCCCCCCCTCCCATTTTCATTTAGGTTGCTACACGTGATTGCCTTTCATTTAATTTCACTGTTGTAGTTTATTGCGTGTAACAATAAAATAGATAAAATAGATTTATCCATTTTCCTGTTGAACATTTGGTTGTTTAGAGTGTTTTGCTGTTGTGTACTATGTCTCCTGGTGCACATGTGTTAAGAGTCTCTCTGAGCAGGATTTCTGGGCCGTGGGGTATATGCACGTTTATCTTTAAAAGACCGCGCCAGGGATCCCTGGGTGGCGCAGCGGTTTGGCGCCTGCCTTTGGCCCAGGGCGCGATCCTGGAGACCCGGGATCGAATCCCACGTCGGGCTCCCGGTGCATGGAGCCTGCTTCTCCCTCTGCCTGTGTCTCTGCCTCTCTCTCTCTCTCTCTGTGACTATCATAAAAAAAAAAAAATAGAAGACCGCGCCAGATTGTTCTCTGAAACCATTATGCACTCCCACTGGCAATGTAGAAGAATTCCTTTTAATTCATATCCTTTTATGAATTAATATTCTTTAGTTATATCTTTATTTTGGGCCAACAGTGGTGTAATGGCATTATTACATTTATGTTCTACCTATGCTTTTTTGTGTTATTTTTACTTATTTTAAAAAGAATTAAAAAAAATTTAATTCCACCTACCTATGCTTTTTAAAAGAAACATAAATTGAAAAAAATTAAAAAAAAGAAACATAAATTGAGGAATAGCATACAGTACATACAGTAATGTACTGTAAAGTGTGTTAATTTTATGCATTCAATTTTGAAAGCCAGCATGTTAACCTTTTTTCATAACCTGTTTTCATTTTGCTTTGCATTTTTCATAGCAATCCTATTTTATAGCTGTATAATCCATCAAGTCAGTTTACTTAACCATTTCCTTGTTTTTTAACATTTAAATTGCTTCCAGTTTTTCATTTTTGTGAGTAATACTTCTATGAATAGCATTGTATGCCTAGGTTTTTTTTTTTTTTCTTCCATTTTTTGAATTATTTTTATAGTATTGAATCTTGTAAATGATATTGTTTGGTCAAAGTGATGAACATTTTTGTGACTCTCAGTTCAATACTTCTTTTTTTTTTTTTTGTTTTTTTTTGTTTTTTTCAGTTCAATACTTCTAATAAATGTTGTCTATTAGGATTAAGTACCCTTAAAATGATTATTTTCACCTATGCAGTTTAAGCAGCAGTTTTACTGTGAGGAATCCCTAGCAGTAGGAAATGAGACAATGTGCGTTACTGTGTAACTGGGCTTAACTTCCTGGGTTAAGTAGAAATTAAACAGGATAGTCTTTGAAGTTTTTGTTATATCGAGTTAAGTAAGACAAGTAGATGGTAAAGGAATGATTTTCTGTTTTGAACAGTGCTAAGTGTGTGAGCTCTAAAGAAAAGCTGATTTTCTCAAGGATCTTTAATCCTAGTTGTTTAAAATACTTAGGTGTAAGATTTTGCATTACTTAGATTTATGGAGAGTGCTACAGACCTATTTTGCTGATAAAATTGAGGCTATTTTGAAACTTAAAATTGCTTTCTCCTACTATTGTACAGGTGACAGGTAGTATCCTCTACCTGTGACTTGTAGCTGGATTTTTATTCCTGTATTTTCTAGTGTCTGTAAATAATGATCCAGTAGGACTTGACATTTCTTTTTAATCTTGATATTTGAAATTATAAGAGCATCATGTTCCTCGATTGGGCCAAATATTTTTTACCCCAGAAGTGTGATATGGTTTTCCTGTGTCTTCTGCTTTACCTGTTTTTCTTTTATTTGTTAAACTTTTATTCACTGAGCAACTGGGAGTACAGATTTTTGGTGGAGCTAAGATGTATTGCAGTTTTGAAATCTTAGTACAAGAATCTGGAGTCTGGGTGTTGCCAGTATAAGCTGTGTCACCAGCAGCAAGTTATTTTTCTTGCTCAATTCTCTCTCAATTATTGGAGGAAAATGGAGATACAAAAAATAAATATGCTGTACATTCGCTTAACAATATATTAACGATGCTTTGTAGTTTTCAGAGTGCTTTCACATATACGATCTCATTTGATCCTTATGACAACCTTGTTTGTTCATTTCTGTGAATTATTTAGTGAATGTTCATTGACAAATGTTGTGTCATACAGTCTGCCAGGTGCTAGGAACATAATGGAAAGCAAGAAAGACAGGGTCATTGCCCTAATGGAGCTCATGTTTTAGTGAGATGATATAACCCAGGAAAAAATATAATTAGTTATGATTGTAGTCAGTGAGGGAGTGGTGGGCAGGTGTGTTATTGCCATTTTATCAGGGAGGAAACAGTAATTCTTTACTCTGCTTGTCTGGGACTCTAGCTAACTCACAGAGTTAGCTTTGTGCTTTTCCCTTAATGGGGGAACGTGTAACATGTAACTGTTAAGGCTGTTAGAGAAGTAAGAGCCATGTGGTATTAGTGTATTAGTTTTGAGTCTGCCCCTTCATGCACTGAACTTCATAAAATAGAGTCATATGCTACTAGATGATTTCTTCTACGTGCTCCAAGGGTATGGTGCCATTTCGTCCTTACGACAGCTCTTGAAGGTAGGGCCTATGATTCCTCCCGTTTTAGAGATAAGGAAAGTAAGACTCAGAGATCTAACAAGTTACCCAGGCTCACCAGGCTACTGAGTGGCCAGAGTGGGGATTCCCACTCAGGGAGCCAGGCTTCAGAGTTCCCATTCTGAATTCTTACACTAACCTGACGAAATGGTCACAGTCTTTTATTTCTGGAGGTGAGGTTGTGAAGATATCAGATTCCTTCTATTTGTTTGTCTTTCCCTTCTAAGTTTGCTACAGTGAATATGAGTTAATTTTTAATTCTAAAATTTACTCAACAAAGCAAACAGGAAGCAGTCATGGGCTGATAGACAATACCAACAATTCAAGTACAGTTAGAAAGTGAAAAAGGTAGCTAGTTACTGTGTTGCAAATTCTCCTGACTTATGTACTTAACACCAGAAGAAAGAAAAGCTTTTTTTATGTAATAAAGGCTATATTTTTTCTGTTTAGAAAGTAATAAATGTGTTTTAGAGGTTATTTCAAAAAAGTTAATAAAACTATGAAGAAGTAGAAAATTAAAATTGATTCTGTTTTGTAATCTGTATTTTTCACTGATGAATAGATGAGAAACATTTCATTATATTAGTGTATTGTACTTTTGGTCCTCTTTATTATGGTATAATTTATAGTAAAATTAAGCAATTTTAAGAGTACAGTTCAGTGAGTTTTAGCAATTGTATAGTCTTGTAAGCATAGTCACATCCAGATTTTTAGAACATTTCTGTTATCTACAAAGTTTCCTTGTTTCCCCAGGCAGTCTCCTAATCCTTGTGTCCTGGCAGCCATTGGTTTGCTTTCCATCAGAATAGTTTTGCCTGCCTTTCTTTCTTTCTTTCTTTCTTTCTTTCTTTCTTTCTTTCTTCCCTTTCTTTTTTTATTTTTTATTTTTTTTATTTTATTTTACTTATTAATGATAGGTACACAGTGAGAGAGAGAGAGAGAGGCAGAGACACAGGCAGAGGGAGAAGCAGGCTCCATGCACTGGGAACCCGATGTGGGATTTGATCCCGGGTCTCCAGGATCGCGCCCTGGGCCAAACAAAGGCAGGTGCTAAACTGCTGCGCCACCCAGGGATCCCTTCCCTTCCCTTCCCTTCCCTTCCCTTCCCTTCCCTTCCCTTCCCTCCCCTCCCCTCCCCTCCCCTCCCCTCCCCTCCTCTGTAAGTGAAATCGTACAGCGTAGCTCTGTCTGGCTTTTTTCACTTAGCGTAATGCTCTTGAGATCCATCCGTGGATGCATACTGCAATAGCAATGTGATTTCTTTTTATTGCCAAGTAGTATTCATTCATTGAATGTAATACAGTTTGTTATCCATTCACCCACTTTATATCCATTTAGGTAGTTTCAAGTTTTTGGCTATTATGAATAACACTACTGTGAACATTTGCATTGAAATCTTTGTGTGGATGTACGTTTTCATTTCTCTTAAATAAATACCTAAGAGAGGAATTGCTGCATTACATGGTAACTGTGTGGTTAACATTATAAGGAACTGTCTTCAGAATTCTTTTGGCTAAGAGGTCCCTGGCTGGCTCACTTGGTATGACATATGACTCTTGATCTCCACATTTTGAGTTCGAGCCCCACATTTGGGCATGGAGCCTCCTTAAAAAAAAAAAAAAAAATCATTAAAAAAAAGTTTAAAAAATAATTATTTTTGCTTTTCTAGATTCTTTGCTCTTTCATGGATTTTAGAATCAGCTTGTCAGTGTCTACAGTAAAGTCTGTTGAAATTTAGATTGGGATTGTGTTGAATCTGTAGGTCAGCTTTTAGAGAAATGACATCTTCATACTATCCGTTTGTCTTTTTTTTTTTTTTTAAAGATTTAATTTATTTACCCACGAGAGACACACACAGAGAGAGAGAGGCAGAGACACAGACAGAGGAGAAGTAGGCCCCATGCAGGGAGCCCGATGCGGGACTCGATCCCGGGACTCCAGGAAGGCAGGCGCCAAACTGCTGAGCCATCCAGGGATCCCCTCCGTTTGTCTTTTGAGTATGGCATATTTCTCCATTTATTTAGGTCCTTAGTTTCCCTCAGCAGTGTTTGTAGCTTTGAGTTTACTGGTCTTATGTATCTTTTATTAAATTGATCCCTAGATCTTTTATATTTTTGATACTGTTATAAGTGATATTTCAAGTTTCAATTTCCAGTTTTCTGTAGACTGTATATAGAAATGCAGTTGATTTTTATACACTGACCTTGCACCCTGCAACTTTGCTAGATATACTTACCACTTCCAGCTGCTTTTTGGAGGTTCTTTAGGATTTTTTTACATAAATGATAATGTTGTCTGTGAACTTTACTTTTTCCTTTTCAATCTGTATGCCTTTCGTCTCTTTTTCTTCCTTCACTACACTTCCAGTACAATGTTAAATAGAAGGAGTGACAGCAGACATCCTCGCCTGTTTCCAATCGTAGGGGAAAAGAATTCAGTTATTTTAGGGTTGGCAAACTATGGCCCATGAGAATATACATATATATATATATATATACACTCATAAAGTTTTATTGGAATACAGCCATGTTTACTTACCTATGTACTATCTGTGGATATTTACACAGTTTTCTTGATTTGTTACAGATTTTTGTATCTGTGTTCCTGAGGAATATTAGTTTGTAGTGTTCGGGAATAGAAAATAATGCCTTTTCTGGTTTTGGTAACCAGGCAGTGCTATCCTTGTGGAATGAACTGGAAGTGTGCCCTTTTCTATTTTGAGAAAATTTCTGTAGAATTGATACTATTTCTTTGTGTATTGTGGATACAAGCCCTTTGATATATGTGTTGTGAATATTTTCTCCCAGTCTTTGGCTTTCCCCCCACTTTCCTAACACTATTCTTTGAAAAGCAGAAGTTTTTCATTTTGATGAAGTCCAATTTTTTTCTCTCACAATGTTTGTCTCTTGTCAAAGAAATTTTTGTCTACCATAAGGTGGCGAAAATTTTCTCTTCTGTTCTCTATTAGAAGCTTTTTTGAGTTGATTATTTTTAGTTTTTTTAAAAGATTATTTATTTATTTATTTATTCATGAGAGACACACAGAGAGAGGCAGAGACACAGGCAGAGGGAGAAGCAGGCTCCTTACAGGGAGCTTGATGTGGGACTCGATCCCAGGACCCTGGGATCACTCCCTGAGCTGAAGGGCAGACGCTCAACCGCTGAGCTACCCAGGCATCCCTGAGCTAATTATTTTTAAAGATTTTTAAAGTAATCTCTGCACCCAACCTGGGGCTTGAACTCACGACCCTGAGATCAAGAATTGCATGTTTTACTGACTGAGTCATCCAGCTACCCCTTGAGTTAATTTTTGTATATTTTGTGAAGTGAGGGCTGAGTTTTTTTTTTTTTTTTTTTTCCATATATATAGCTAGCCTGTTCCATTTCCCATTGTATTATCTTGGCACTTCTATTGAGAAGCAATCAACCATATAGGCATGTGTGTCTTTTTTTCACTTTCTATTCTGTTCTACTGATTTATATTTAATTATGTGTCAGTACCATCTTGTCTTAACCATTGCCGCTTCATAGTGTGTCTTGAAATCCTAGCGTAGGTCCTCCAACTTTGTTCTTTTTCAAAGTTGTTTTGGCTACTTCAGGACCTTTGTTTTTCCATACAAATTTTAGAATCAGCTTGTCTTTCTACAATAAAATCTGCTGGGATTTTTATTTTGATTACATTGAATCTATGTGTCTGGAGAATCAACATCTTAATAATAATACTGAGTCTTTGGTCCTCAGCTATGGCATATCTCTCCATTTAGTTAGGTCTTCAGTTCCTCTCAGTATTGTGTTGTAGTTTTGGTTATACTGGTCTTACACATCTTTTGTTAAATTGATCCCCTAGGTATTTGAAATTTTGATGCTATTATAAATGATACCAATTTTTAAAAATTTCATTGTCCAATTTTTTATTCAAAGTATAAGAAATATAACTTTCATATATTGACACGTTGACCTCTTATCCTTCAATCTTGCTAAACTTAGCCTAATTCCTTTTGATTCATTAGGGTTTTCTACATAGATGATTATGAATCATCTAATCATAATAAGGGATTGAATAAGGGAGTTGAATAAGGGAGTTACATGTTTTCCTCTCCAACCTATAAGTCTTTTTGCACAGACTAGGACTTCAGCATAATGTTGAATAGAAGTGGTGAGAGGGGTTGCCCTTGCTTTGTTCCTTATCTTAGGGAGAAAACATTCTATAAATATGATGCTAGCTGTAGATCGTTTGTGCATTTGTTGTTTAAGGACTCTGTCCATTCATCTAAATTGTCAGTTTGAAAATAAATAAATAAATAAATAGTCAATTGATTGGCATAAAGTTGTTCATAGGTTCCCTTATCTTTTCAATATTTGTAAATTCTGGGGGTGCCTGAGTGGCTCAGTCGGTTAAGCATCTATCTGCCTTGGGGATTGAGCCCCCATATCAGGCTCCCTGCTAACCCGGGAGTCTCTTCCTCCCTTTCCCTCTGCCTGCTCCCACTCACTCGTGCTCTCTTCCTCTCTCTCTTAAATGAATAAATAAAATCTTCAAAACAAAATTTTGTAAGTTCTTTTGTAGCAATGTCCTGCAATCCTTCCTGATAGTGACAATTTTTGTTTTCTTCGTATTTTCTTCTTCTTTTTTTTTTTTTTTTTTAAAGATTTTCTTTATTCATGACAGACAGAGAGAGAGAGAGAGAGGGAGAGGCAGAGACACAAGCAGAGGGAGAAGCAGGCTCCGTGCAGGGAGCCGGACATGGGACTCGATCCTGGGTCTCCAAGATCACACCCTGGGCTGAAGGCGGCGCTAAACCGCTGGGCCACCAGGGCTGCTCTTCTTCATATTTTCTTGATTCATATAGCTGGAGGTTTGTCTGTTTTATCAGTCTTTTCAAATAATTAACTTATTGAGGCTTGTATTATGACTGAGGCATATTCTCAATGAGTATGCCATGTACACTTGGAAAGAATGTATATTCTGTAGTTCTTGGGTATTGTATTAATGTTTGATTTTTAAAAATTATCTGTTTTCTAAATAACTGATTTCTGCTTTATATTTTTTTCCCTTTTACTTACTCAGGTTCATTTTGCTTTTCCTTTTTCTAGCTTCTTACAATAGAAGCTTTTTGATCACTGATTTAATCTTTATTCATGTATATTATAAAACACTTATTTAATATAAATTCTTCATTAAGTATTGTTTTAAGTGTGTCCCACAAATTTGAATATGTTACATTTTCTTTATCAGGCCAAAATATTTTTCTTTTCTTTTTTTTTTTTTTAAGATTTATTTATTTGTTATAGACCGAGAGAGAGAGAGAGAGAGAGAGAGAGAGAGGCAGAGACACAGGGGGAGGGAGAAGCTCCATGCTGGGAGCCCGATGCGGGACTTGATCCTGGGACTCTAGGATCACGCCCTGGGCCAAAGGCAGGAGCTAAACCGCTGAGCTACCCAGGGATCCCCCCAAAATATTTTTCTATTTCTCTTGTGATTTCTTTTTTGAACCTTGGGTTATCAAGAAGTGTAGAGTCTACTTTCCAAATAATTGGGGTTTTCCATTATCTTGTTACCGATTTCTAATGTGACTCCATATTGCTCATGGACTATACTCTGATTTTAATTGTTTTGGAATTATGAATTCATGGAACTTTGGGGAACTGGAGGCTTTTTGATTATAAAATTAGGGCATTGATTGAGTCTCTGAGTCCATTCTTCTTCCTGTTTCAGGTGAGAGATCAAGCCCAGCGCTGTTCACGGGTTCTCTTGGACATTGAGGCGGGTGCTCCTGTTCTCCTTATCCCCGAAAGTTCCAGATCAAATAATCTGATTGTAGCAAACTTGGGGAAGTTGAAAGTTAAGAACAAGTTTCTCTTTGCTGGTTTTCCTGGGACATTTTCCTTACAAGATAAGGTGAGCAATCCGTATCCATTACCTTTTCAGTCCAACTAGTATTTGAGCGTCATTTGAAGATTTCGTATGTTGTCATAAGATGACTTGTAACTGCTGTTACTTTTGTGGTATATGTGACTTGAACAATTTTTTTTTGACATTTTGTTTGACATTTAAATTAACCTTTTAATAGAAATATTGAAAATTATAACCTTCACCAATTGTATGCAAGCAAACCAATGGGACCAACCTGTCTGTATGATGCTTTTCTCACAGGCTGACCTTATAAGTGATCAACTTTTTACATGACCTGCCTGTTTTCAGAGGATGGGATTTGGCCCATGGTTTATCTGAACCTGTTCAAGAATATCTTCCTAATAACACCTTATACAGTATTTGGCTTTACAATTTAAAGCTACTTTAGCACTTAACTATTTCTTAGGACAGTATTTAGAGGTAACTGGGCTGAAGATTGTTGCTTTCATTTTACATTCATGTAGTAAAACCCAGACTTGGTACCAGAGTTGGTCTAATGAGCCCCTCCCACCCATTTCCACAGTCCAGGAGACTACTGCTGCTGGAACTTGGGAGGGGGTCTTGTTCTAGGTGTGCATTTTAACGGAACCTTGCTGGTTTCCATGGCAGCTTTGTAGTATATTTGCTTATTAAGAACAAATTCATGTTAGCTTGTCAGAAAAGCACTGAAATTCCTAGCTGGTTATGCCCATCTTTAGTCTGATAGCTAATCAATAGTGAGAGAACCTTTGAAAGAGGAGGTACACAAGATTTCATTATGAGATCTTAGGACTGGCAATAATAGCGATAAATAACCAATATTCATTGGATGCTTCTCATACATAAACCAGTGATAAGCTCTTTACATATTTGTCTAGTTTTTCCTCCTTAGCAACCCTGAGGGGGTATCTAGTTTTATTAATCCCATTTTTTGAGCTAAAGATATTGAGACTTAGATAGGGTGAATCATTCCTTTTGGATAATTCAGGTAGTCACAAGTACAGCGTGGGCCTCAGACTTGGTGTGTCTGCCTTCCATATGCTCTAACTGTGATACACTTTTACCTCCCGCTATTAGGTTTAGATCTGTGTGGGGAGAATTAACTGGGGAAGGCTGTCCCTGTGATGTGCCTTACTGACCCTGGCCTGTGTAGCTGTAGCTCTTTCGAATTTTCTAAAGGGTGTGGCTGAGTTCATTAAAATAATTAGAGGGAAGAACTCCAGCTCTGCTGCCATCACTGCCCACTGCCACTCCAGCTCTGCTGCCATCACTGCCCAAGGAGGAGTGAATCTCTCCTTTGGAGCTGTCTTTTGAGCCCACAGTAAGTTCTTTAGTAGGATATCTTTGTGGTAAATCTTTGTTTTGAGGACTAAATTTTTTAGGAAGAGATCTGCTAGAACCAGGATGGGTGATCAGGTTGGAATAGCACCGTCGTTTCTCTGCCCTTCCTAAAAAGGTGAAGGGCTGATGCTCTGTATTGGTTTTATCTATACATGGGCTCATGAGCTAACTCGGAAGTTGGCCTCTAAAGAATTGCAGAATATTTGAAGAAATTTTTGCATATGAGTTTCTGTTTTGTTAAATAAGCCAAATAACAGCACATAGTCTGTAGCATTTTAATGAAAGACTTTTCCTGTATTTGTTTTTGAGGATTTGATTTTAAGTGGCAGTGCATACAAGGATCGCTTTTTCTTCAAGGTATAATAGACTTTTTGCCTTCTGGCTATTCTCAAAAACCTTATGGGATTCAGCAGACAATTCACATTCATATGCTTTAAAAAGAAAACTTTAAAAACTAACTCTTTAAGTACCACATTATTTGGGAAAGCCTGCTTATCACTTTTTTGTCCCTTTGATGAGTCACTTCCTTCCCTTGTAGAGAAGGCTTTCTTAAGGACCAATAAAGGAATTTTTTCTTTTTTTGGCTCTAGGCAGTAATTTCTTGATGATCTGATTCCCTTAAATCCCAGGAAAACTTTATTTTGTTACATGCCAGTGATTGTTCTGGAGAATTCCATAAGGGCCGCTTGGAGTGTGTAGCTTGGTAAAGTCTTTGTAATCAGATAAACATGTCTGTGGAGCTTACCTCTCTGCAGGGGCACAGTCAGGCTTAGTTGATCTAGGCCAAGATGAAGAATCACTTTCTTCACCAAAAATCACTTTGCATTTACATTTTCCCTTTGATGTATTTGCATGTGTGAGGTTTGTTTAATATGTATTCCAGTGGTTAAAGAACAGGAAATACTCCTGAAATCAAAGCTTGCAGAGGGGTTATTTGCCTTTGAGTTCCACTATTCCAGTGTGTTTGGGATTGTTTTACACAAATCCATGTCTTAATGAGTGCAGGCTTGGATTTTTTACATATGCTTTCCTTTCATTCTTCTCAACCACAGCTTACGTTTAAACCATAATTTCTAAGTCAGCCTTTCAAAAGCTTTGAGTTAATCTCCTCAAGCCATTGATTTATTTAAACCAACTACAGAGAGGATGTAAAGATGAATCAAGTGAAAGACCAACAACTACTCTCTAGAATTTAAATAAACTAAGCAAAGGGGAAGGTTTTTAATGTCGAAGTATCTAAATAAGAGCAGTTACCTAGCAATTTGCCTTCCAAAAAAAAAAAAATGCGGAAAGTAAGAACTGTCCCCCCCCCCCCCCCCCCCATTACTTGTAAATCACTGTACTCCAGGTACTGGGAAGAACAGTATTACCATTTCTTTTTCAAATGCTGAGACAAATCAACATTTAGGACAGTACTAGCAGGAAACCCATTCTTCCTCTTACCCCCCAACATGCCTGTGAAAGTGGGTCAGTGGTGCAGAAGCCCTGCAAATACATAACATGGAGGCATGGGTGAAATTTATTTATTTTTTTATTTTTTTATGGGTGAAGTTTAAAAGTCAATTAATGAATCATTCTGGTGACAAAGATTTACCCCGTTAGCAATGAACTGAAGGTACTAAATATGTAAGAAAAGTGTGTAGTGGGATCCCTGGGTGGCGCAGCGGTTTGGCGCCTGCCTTTGGCCCAGGGCGCGGTCCTGGAGACCCGGGATCGAATCCCACGTCGGGCTCCCGGTGCATGGAGCCTGCTTCTCCCTCTGCCTGTGTCTCTGCCTCTCTCTCTCTCTCACTGTGTGCCTATCATAAATAAATAAAAGTTTAAAAAAAAATTAAAAAAAAAAAAAAGAAAAGTGTGTAGTGTTTTCAATAGAACTGCAGAATTTTTTTTTTTAAGATTTTATTTATTTATTCATGAGAGACACAGAGAGAGAGAGAGGCAGAGACACAGGCGGAGGGGAAGCAGGCTCCATGCAGGGAGCCCGACGTAGGACTTGATCCCAGGACTTCAGGATCATGCCCTGGGCCCAAAGGCAGGCGCTAAACCGCTGAGCCACCCAAGGATCCCTAGAACTGCAGAATTTATGTTATTCTGTATTTGCCCTTAATTTTTATGCCCTTGAACAGAAACATAATAGGAATAGTCAGCCTCCTGTGCTTTTCCATTTTGTTTTCATTTGCAGTTACTTAAAGAGATGAGAAATGTAAACCCAGAAGAAGTGACTTCTAGGAAGTATAGACACAGTACCATGACTTGATTCTGTTGGAACCATATTGTTACAGATACATTTTCTTAGAATAATAAGCCCCTCCCTTCCAGCAAAGCAACAACCTATATCCTATGGCCCAGAGGTCTGCTTTTGCTGTGTTTGACCTAGACTAAACCACCAATAGCATCTTAAGCCAACAGATAATATATTCCTGCAAGATCGCTGTAGTTTTCAACAGGTGTTGAATTAAAAGTCACATCTCTGCAAATAATTACATGTGACAGGAAATGTCATGATTCCGTTACCCTTTTGTTTATGGAATTTGGGAGGCTTGGGAAGTACCAAGTACCATAGAGTCTTTGAAGAGTCTAAGGACTGGGTTAGGACTTGCAGGAGAGTAAAGATGCAGTCACCTCCATTCTGCCTTCTAGTTTTATTTTATTTCTTCCCAGGAATCTGTGCCTTCAGCTTCCCCAACGGGTACCCCCAAACACAGTATGAGGAAAATGACAAGCACAGAGGACCCGAAGGGAACGCGTTCTGAGGGGCTGTTCATGATGCCTCCTGTTGGAATGAGTCCAGGCAGCCTGAGGAGTGAGTTTGTGCCAAGTACCTCGACCAAGCAGCAAGGGCAGCAAGCCACGCCCTCTGCTAGCCAGGTTTCCAGTAGTCCAGGTAAAAGAGGAGAAAGGTGGGGAGTTCATGAGACTGGTGGGTGCCTCGGGGGGATGCATCAGAGCGGTAGTGAGTCTTTAGTGATAGTCTGATTTTGATATTGCTTTTAGAAAGCTTAAGAATCTTAGCATGTTGATTTTAGCAGTGGGTGACTTCTAAAGTCCAGTTAAATGAGCAAGACACAGTGTGAATAAAGGGATTTAGATGGTCTCTTAGGACTTTTTCCTTTAGGTGAAGGCCGTTGCCCCAAGATAGAGTTAATATAAGTAGAATGATTCCTGCATCCTTAGACATATCCTTGCAAGTTTCTGTCTAGACACTATCCTTTTTCTACTTAATTATTGTTCTGTATAACTCTAAAAAAAAAAAATCAAAGAACTTTTAAGAAATATTAGTGTGAATTAGGTCACAATAGAGATAGTATAAGTAACAATTTTGCAAAGACAGGAAGCATCCAGTTATTGGTGTTCTTTAAGCATTAGTCATTCCAGATAAGAACCTGATTTTAGCCTTTTGGGTTTTTAAAAATTTAATTAAGTTTAATTTTTAATTTTATTTTAATTCCAGTGTGTTAACAGTGTTATATTAGTTTCATGTGTACAATACAGTGATTCAGCACTTCATAATCACCCTGTGCTCATCAGGACAAGTGTTCTCCTTAATCCTCATCACCATTTCACCTATCCCCCTACCACCTCCCTCCTGATAACCATCAGTTTGTTCTCTGTAGTTAAAAATCTGGTTTTTGGCTTATCTCTCTCCCTCTCTCTTTTTTCCTTTGCTTGTTTGTTTTGTTTCTTAAATTCCACATATGAGTAAAATCATATGGTATTTGTTTTTCTCTGCTTGACATTTCATTTAGCATAGTAACCTCTAGCTGCATCCATGTCATTGTAGATGGCAAGATTTCATTCTTTTCTATGGCTGAATAATGTTCCATTGTATTTACAATTTTATATTAGAATATAAGCTTCATAGGGGGAAAGATATTTGTATGTTTTATTCACTGCTGTATCCTAGAATAGTGTCCTGGACTTTAGAAAAATAGCTGGCAGAGAGGAGGTGTTTTAAGAATATTTGTACAGATGAATTTTAAGTCTGAAGAACTGATATATTTAGTGTGGGCTGAATGCTGGTGTTGTAATTTGGTTATCCTGTGTATGAGCATGCTGTTAGACATTGGCTCTGCCGCTCTGTGGAGGAGATGAGAGAGGCACTACGTGGGCCCCTACATTATGGCCAGAGTGAGATGTTACAGGAAGGATGGCATGGTGCAGGAGGAAAGAACAGAGAGGCCCTAGCTGAGATCAAGAGGGGAGGGCGATGCTGTAGGTAAGGCTGTTCAGATAGCAAAGGACTTGGCAGTTTTGGGGAGACAGAGGCCCGTGAGTGAGGCTTCAGGAGCAGGGTGGAGAATGGCTTGAGATAAAGTTGGAAAAGTAGGCAGTGGGCTTATGCAGGGTTTTATAGGGGTTTAGGGGGAGTTTTACAGAAACAACTTTGGATTAAGCATAATCATTAAAGCGTAGAAGGAAGAGAATGTTATGGCCTCATTTATTTTTTTAAGGATTACACAGGTATTTTGTGGGCAGTACGGTTTTGTGAGGGCCAGATGGGAATACGTAGGTATATTGGAAGGGAATTTCTGGTGGGCCAGGAGGGAATGATGGTGGTTTGGATGAGATCAGTAGTAGCGGAAATGATTACATATTTGTTCAGGAAAAGAGTTTTGTTGCTGGAAAACTTTATAAGCCTTTGGGTTACATCATCTCTACATGAGACCCCTGTAGGATATCCTTGGGAGGGATGGCTGTCAAACCATTTTGGTCATAAATCCTTTAGGTTCAGCTCATATCTGAGGACAGTAGTGAGACACTGAAGGGATGTGGCACAGTATGTGTGTGGCATAGAAGAGGAGCAGACAGGAAGTGTCTAGCACGGGAGCATCGCAGAGGGAGGCCTTGGTGCCAGAGTGGAGACTTTTGGATACTCAGATTTTTGAAGCAGGCAGTTCTGAACGTTTTCCAAAGACAGAATGAACTTTGTTTAGCTTTTTAGTTTTGTTCGGGGTCATTCCTTTTTGGGTCTTACTTTCTTCATTCTCTCTCTTTCCTTGGGTCCATGTAGAAGATCATGTCTGCCTGCTGGATTGCATTGTTGTGGATCTGCAAGACATGGATATCTTTGCTGCAGAGAGACGTCCACGAGAGTATTCTAAGGCCTCTGATGACAGCAGTGGAGATCTGATATTCCCTTCCTATTTCGTGCGTCAGACGGGAGGGAGTCTTCTAACTGAGCCTTGTCGGCTGAAATTGCAGGTGGAAAGGAATTTGGACAAGTGAGTGGTTTATGTCTGGATAGGTGTCTATCTTAGGTAGAATCTTAATAACTTGGAAATCAGTGCTGTGAAGGTAAGTCTGGAAGAGAATGGGTGTTCTGTTATTTTTTCTAGGTAGCAATGTTTATTGAGTCCCAACTGTGTGCTAGACATGAAGGCTACTATGATGGGAAGAAAACCTTATGTCTTTTTGGAGCTTACATTTTGATGATACAGGGATATAAGAAGGCAAATTAGAAAGTGATTCTAATTTAGAGTTTCAGTGTTATAAACTCTGTTACAGGATTGCCCCTTGGGAAACAAAGACCAACGGGCATGACGGTAGACGCAGGGAGGTGGTGATGGCATTGGGGGGGGCGTATTTTGGAAGAGGTGACAATTGGATTCTATGTTTCAAGCACAATAGATTCTGGACCTGGTGTTGCTACATATGCTGGAGCTCCATTTAATCAGAGTAACTATTGAGATGCAGCTTTGCCCACCTTGCTCTATTTTTTTTTTATTTTTTTTTTTTCCACCTTGCTCTATTAAGCAATCTGAAAGTACTCCATAAAGGCTAATGAACTGACTCTAATTTACTTTTTCATTGGCCTCAAACACAGGACACCCATTTTGCAGGTTTAGAGCATTGCTGCAGTTGTCATTACTTCTGTGGGATCATCTGGGAAATGTCTCGAAAAGAAATAATCCCAGACCCCACCTGAGACCACCAGAACCTGACTCTCAAGGCCCAGGCTCGGGTCATGTGAGCAAGGGCCCTTGGTGGTACTTATGTTGGCCCAGCCCATACACAGTGCGTAATGTCTGTCCATTTGGGACATTAATTTTGGAGAAAGCAGCAATGCTTGCGTTTCAACTATAGCCAGAGGCGGGATGTGGCTGTCGAGTAATGAAAGAGGTTCTCATTTGCAGCATTTTGACAAGCAGTCTCCTTATTTGTGGGGAGTGTAGTTTTAATCCCTCTTTGGCCACTCCCTTCGCGGTTCTTGGGTTTGGGTGAGCCATTTAATGCCACCTTTTTGTTTCTCTCTGGATTAACGACACTGTGTTGCTGCTCTCTCTGGGATTTTTGCATTTCATTCTTGTTATTCGAGTGCTCCCTGGCTGGCACTCAGTTATGCTTGGCATGGGCTCTCTCTAGCTTCACTGGCCTAGCAGTCTTAGGAGGAGCTTCGTTCTTTAGAAATGGAACACTTTGTTGTCTTTTCAAGTAATGCTTTCCCCTTCAAAAAATGTGCTTTGTTACCCTGATACTGTAAACTTGACTGGCTTCGCTTCCATCAGTTTTGATGTGCAGGTGATTATACTGTTAGCCCTGATAGGCGATGATAACTCAGTATGAGGTACCCTCTCACCACAGAAACAGGAAGCCGAGAGGGCACTGGGTAGTCCTGCCCAGCCTTTCTTTGTGCCTTGCATCACTGTTCTTTCTTTACTTGATCATATATAGGTTTTTCTCTGCAGACAAAATAATTTTTTTTATAGTCCTCTTCTACTTTCAATCCCAGTCCTCTACTGTACATACTCAGAATGTGGTGTCTGCAGGATCCATGTTGCCCCCTTCACCCCAAGAGGGTGAGGGAAGAGCTCTTCAGTGTTGGGATGAAGTATACCACCCCCTGACCCGAACGTCTCAACCGTACTCTTGCCCATCTCGGCAGAGACCAGTAACAGATTCAGATTTTATCCTGATGCCTCATCTGGATTCAGCATGAAACTCTGGTGTCTGTCTTTAGTTATCATGAAATCTGAAGAGTTAAATGAAGAGGTTGCCATTTCTTTATTGCCCTCCCAATTGTAGTGTTTAAGCTCTTTCTGAGTCTCATGAGATTTTTCTTTATTAATAGATTATTTAGCTAGCTCAGATTTGGGGACTTCATAAGTACATATTTTCAGAGAAAGGGGGCTTTTGGTAGCTGAAGCATGATGCTCAGTTGTGCTGTTGTGCTTCATTTGGAGCCACATGAACTTTTTATTATTGGAAGTTAGAAATGAACTGATTGATAATGTAGGGGTACATTTTAGCTCTTTCTTACATTTGGGTGTGAGCTTTGTCAGTGTTAAATTCCCGACTTATTTGCCAGTGACTTATTTTTCTTTTCTCAGAGAAATAAGTCATACTGTGCCAGACATATCTATCCATGGCAATCTCTCCTCAGTCCACTGCTCCCTGGATTTGTACAAATACAAGCTGATCCGTGGTTTATTGGAGAACAACCTTGGAGAGCCCATAGAGGAATTTATGCGGCCTTACGATTTACAAGACCCAAGAATTCACGTGAGTGAGACCTCGTGCTATCCTGTAACTCTTAACTCTTGCAGTCACTGCCAATGGCCACCTCGCTCATGGGTCCTTCCAGCTCATCTGCGGAGAGAAGGTAGAGCAGCAAACAGATTAACATCTTGACCTATGAACCGCCTTCTCAGCTTGGCATTTTCATTTTGCAGACTATTCTAAGTGGAGAAGTGTACACGTGCATGTGCTTCCTCATCGATATGGTGAATGTAAGTCTGGAGCTGAAAGATCCAAAAGGAAAAGAAAGTCCTGGTTCCTTAGCCAGGTATGGCTTTAATGGTACTATTTTACTCCTCGTGACGGGCATCACAGTAACAGTATTGCCAACGGTACACATATTTTGCTTTAGCATAGAGCAGAGGTTGCAGATTGGTGGTTTGTGGCTAGAGGTGGTCTACACAGTGCTTTTTGGTTGGCTAACACAGTGCTTTTTAAAAGTTTACATTCGCTGCTTTATCAGTAAAGATAGGTTGTTAGGATGTTTCAGTGACCTCTGTACCTGGTGCCGAAACTAATGGATTTGAAAGAGCTGCAGAAATAATATGAAACTTCAGTTTCCTAAGAATTGACTGGTGTTCGGTCGTGTTTTTTGTTGTTGTTGTTGTTGTTTTTTAAAAGATTTTTTTCATCCATTCATGAAATACAGAGAGGGAGAGAGAGGCAGAGACACAGGCAGAGGGAGAAGCAGGCTCCCTGCAGGGACCCCGACGCGGGACCCAATCCCGGGTCTCCAGGATCATGCCCCGGGCGGACAGCAGGCGCCAAACCGCTGAGCCACCCGGGCTGCCCTGTTGTTTTTTTAATGTCAGCACTGTTTAAAAAATTGTATAGTTGACACACAAGGTTATGTTAGTTTAACATGTACAACAATGATTCATCTTCTCTGTACATTATGCTGTGCTCATCACAAGTGCAGCTGCCACCTATCAACGTAGGACATTATTACAATACCATAACTATATTCCTTGTGTTGTACTCTTGATCCCTGTGACGTCTTCACTCCCAAACTGGAAACCTGTACCTCCTACATCCCTTCACCTCTTCCCCTCCCTGCCCCAAATTGACCAGTATTTTAAAAGTATTGAGCTCTAGAACCAGGTATGGAAAGCTTGTAAAGCTGCTAATGGTATCTGTAGAATACAACTTTGATGGAATGCCGTATTTGTATAAACACTAGGAGAGACAAAAGAGCCACCGCAGTTGTACTTCAGTTGCAAGGAGAGGGGGAGACATTCCAAATAGCCTAGGGTGTAGTGAAGTGTAAGGCTTCAATGGAAAAAGTTGTATTACAGTACATTCCTAATGTAATCTTGCTGCCATGCTAAGTCATCAGCAGCTTATAAAATAATACTAAATAAAAGCTGCCACAGGGGACAAAAAGTAGGTGCCAGACATGCAGACAGCAGTGATTTGGAAAAAATGAAGACTTTTTTCCTGATGTGTCCACTGTGGTCCTCAGGCTGCTCTGCTACACAGTCGCTGTGGCTGGCTGAGCAGCCAGTGTCCTGATGTGCCAGCGAGAAAAGCAAGAGCCCTGGAGGGATCCCGAATACTTAAATGTGCCGCAAACCTTGTGGCTTTAGAAGAGGTCCCACAAAGTGCAGAGGATTCAGAAGTACAGGCTCTGGTGTGTCTGCCATAGGGGAGACCCAGAGCTGATTGGTGAGCGGCGATGATGACTGCTTCCCTTGCCAACATTTAAAAGTTGGGGACTTCACGTAAAGAGTTTGGATTTCAGCCTCTTTTGAGAAGTTGAAGGCTTTGACAATACTGGGCCTGTGTTTTCACTTGGAAGCATTGGGAAACCTGAGGAGCAACTTGGGCTGCCTTCATATAGGGCATGTTTTGCCTGTTGATTCACTTAGTGTGTCACTTGCATGGTCTGGCTGGACCAAGAATTTGTGATTATTGATGGGGAGTCTTTGAGACTGCATTGTGTTTCACACTTGAGCATC
This sequence comes from Canis lupus dingo, assembly GCF_003254725.2. Lineage (NCBI taxonomy): Eukaryota > Metazoa > Chordata > Mammalia > Carnivora > Canidae > Canis > Canis lupus. The sequence continues at coordinate 82,623,609 of NC_064244.1, read as the reverse complement.
TTTTCATTTTGATGTTTTGACAACCATATGAGGTTGGGTGGATGTGACTTCTATCTTTCAGATGGAATTTTTATCTAGCCTAAGATGATATGCTAGAAAAGTGGTTCAGTATTTGAAAACAGGACTTCCAGTCTAGAGATTTCCCTACTGAAACACTCTTTTTTTTTTTCTTCTTATCTTCCCCTTGAGAATCCATCCTGGCCTATATCTAACTCAGTCGAATAAATCATGGTATAACGAGCCCTGGGTCCCACATTGTCTTGTGAGCCAGTGGTTTTTTTTCTGATAATTGGGTATGCCCATAGTTTATTTATTTATTTATTTATTTTTTTACAAAATGAAGTAATTCTGTATGGAATATCATGATGGTACTGAATAAATTATGTATTGCACATTGTAGCTTTCTCTGTCATTAAAAAAAGGGGGTGGGCATTAAATGCACTTTCTCTTGGTGGATCAGTTGCATTATTTCTCTGTATGAAGAGTAGTATTTGTTTTGGTGGTTTCCAGGAAGCTATCGTGGTTATATAAAACTTTGGCAGACTTTGGAGAGAGAATCCTGCAGGCATGCTAGGAATCGACAGATGAAGGGTCTAAAGGGACCCTGACATCCCTCAGGGATTGTTACATGTTTATAGCCTTCCCAGACTTGAGATGAGAAACAAGAATGCTAATGCACCCAGAGCATACTAGACAATGTTACTCCTCATGGAGTTCTTGTGGACAAGATCATCTTCCTGGAAATGAAAAGTAAGAGATAGGGCACAATGACACTGAATCCTTTGTGAGGAGTCTGTTAACAAAATCAATGAAAGTTATTCTTCATAAAACTCAGGTACATGTAGGATTTTGTTCTGTTGTCTCGAATTTAGATAATTTTGAAAACAGAGTTTAATACCATGTCTCCCTTTTAGATTCGACTTCAAGAAATGTAAACTGCTCTATGAAAGCTTTTCCAACCAAACCAAGTCCATTAACTTGGTTTCCCATTCCATGATGGCTTTTGACACCCGCTATGCTGGGCAGAAGGCCAGTCCTGGCACGACAAACGTATTCAGCTGTATTTTTCAGCCTTCCAGGAACAGCAGCACCACCCAAGGATCCATTCAGATCGAACTGCATTTCAGGTAGTGGATCCAGATCCTGACTCTTGCCTTTCTTTATCAGAAAAACTTCCTATTGTGGTCAGTGGGCCAATGCTGTATCAGCTTTGAAACGTCACGGGACTGAGGAATCACTGAACAGATCATAGAAAATGGCTCACCAATGCAGCTCATAGTGTATTAACTTTTCATTACTATCACCATGCAGTTGCAGTAATTGGCCAAAAGATGTCTCTGTTGCCTTAAAAAAAAAAGTTGAGAGCCCAGAATCTTAAAAAAAACCTCCCTTGTAGTCTGTTCTAATAGGAAAACTGAATTGAGAAAAGAAGAAATTATTCTAGTTTAAGGGGAAAGAAGACTTTTGGTCTATGGAAATTATAGGCAGGAAGGTGGTTTTGCCTTGCATTATTGTTTTATCTGTGCAAGTCTTACCCACTTTTCCATTTAAAAGGGCTTTAGCCTCTTTGGACTAGATTATGTTTTTCTGCCTAGTATTATGCTAGGCAGTGATGTGTGTAGAATGAATGTATGTTTTGGGGTCGTACAGATCTGGGCTCAAAACCTTCATCTAACACTTTCTAGCTGTGCGCCCTAGGACAAGTTCAAGCACTTTGAGCTGCAGTTTTGTCCTCTATAAGATAGAGGAGGATGACCATACCCACCTCAAAGGGTGGAGGCAGTAATTAAACAAGTAATTCTGGCCTGCTGCTTGGCACAGGTGGCAGGTCTTATTATTATTATTATACTGATGTAGCTGGTGTTAATTTTATCATATACTACTGGCAGATTTTATGGCTAAGTGAGGATAGGCCTGAAAACTGAAAAATAAGGTTTGAGCTAAAATCCTCCAATGCAAATCCAAAAGGAGACCTTTGGAAGTAATGTTAGTTCTATTCTATTAGTGCTTAAGGTTTATCAGCTATGCTGTAAATACAAATTAGTAAATAAAGGGGCTGGGAACAGCTTCATGGGAAAAAAAAGATCATTGAGATTATTCTTGTATTCATATGCTTCAATGTACTTGACATTTCAATGTGCTGTGCAGTGGGTTCTCAGGGTTGAGATTTCTTTTAGGGAGAGGTCATGGTCACTTTCCATATGCTTTTAGGAGGTCTAGCAAAGTAGACAGACTTTTGCCTGAACTTTTTGGATGTTCAGAAATGGAAGTGCTCATTGCCTCTTACTAATTAAGCCTTTGCAGGAGCCAGGCATTGTCCCTACCTTTATACCGAAATTCTCCTGGCAAAGTGGGTGACATTTGCCCCATCTTACAGGTGCAGCAGTAGAAGCTAGGAGGGCATTGAGTACCCCCTTCAAGGTCACATGGTGAGTGAGTGAAGGGATCAGGGCTCACACTGGGGCCGCTGATCGCAGTGCCCATGCCCCTTCTGGTAGTCATCAGGTGTGGCCACTGCATGTCTGGTGATCTGACTGACCTTGGTCAGATGCTAAGCTGGCTGTGATTTGTGGTTCTTTGGTTTAAGGATAATTATCTGATCAGGAGCCTTCCATATATTTGGCCCTTCTGCAGAAACAATTTTTGGGGGGATTTGCTATGTTATTATTGATATAGTGACCTAATCTGTCAGCTAGTTGTCACACCAATCATATTTTTAATACACAAGGAGCCTTGAAATGTTACTCTGTTTATATACCAAAGGTGTATAATTTCTTGGAGTCAAATAGTAAAGTCTTACCTTGGCTCTTGTGAACAGAGGTACTATTGTGAGTGAAAGGGGGTTAACATGTTCTCTTGATTGGAACTTTTGAACGCTTTCTGTGTCTCAAGAAGAATTGCTCTTCTGTTGGGATTTTGTGTGTCAAATATAAATCACTTCACAGTGTTTAAAGGCTTGAAATATTTTCCAGAAAAGGGTATCAGACATACTTTGACTTTTCAGTTAGTGCATAACTCTGACGATCTATGTTCGAAATGGGGTGGAAAAATTTTACTGAGGGCAACATTTTTTCTCTATTACAAAAGAGTAAAGTGTTTCTGTGAAAAATGCTGTGTTTGTGTGAGGGAGACATGCTTCGTTTATGCCCTTTTTCTAGAGGCAGTGAGCCAGGTTTAGGAGAAACAAGAGACTAGAGATGCCAGACTTAAAAACATCTCAGAATCAGCTTTTCCTGAATAGGAACCCCTTTTAGGGGAGGTAACCATATATGAATAGTAGCTGGAGCTCCAGAGTCACTTTTGGGCTCACAGAACAAAGTTCAACCCAGAAAACTGTAGAAAGGTGTCCCAAGCCCACTTTCCCTTCTGCTCTACCCATCTCTGCCTACTCATAATCTGGTAGGCCGCACCAGGGTTTGAGACTAGGTTTGGGGTCCTCCTTGGGCTTTCACCTCAAATAGAGAATTTGGAGTAATACTATAAAACCAGTATTGTCTGTCTCTCTCCCCCAGCTCTACTTCCAAGGTGCTTGGGTTTATGCCCACATATAAATATCATCTTATTTTTCTTCCTTCTCAGACTAAAAGATCTGGGCTCTCTGGTCAGGTCCAGCTGGAGAATTAGTACTAGTATGTACATTTGGTGTTGGTAAAGAAGTGATCCCAGATATCAGAGAGAGAATGTTTCACTGATCTTCTTGAAATAGCCTGTAGGGAAGGCAACCGACATTTACCAAACAAAAGCCTGTTACATGCCTGGTGCTTTACTTTTTGCAGTGTTTGTATTTGCAAAATGTTCATTTTCTAAGTGAGCAGACAGGCTCAGAGAAGGTAGGTGGCTTACGCAGGATAACACAACTTGTGACTGGATTTAAGCCTGTGCTCTTTCTACTGCACCAGGTTTTCTCAGCCTCAGCAATGTTGGTGTTTTAGGTTAGACAGTTCCTTGTTGTGGGGCTGTCCTGTTCATTGCGGGATGTTTAGTAGCATCCCTGGCCTCTGCCCACGAGATGCCCATAGCAAACCATGCCCCCACCCCATGTTGTGACTGTCACATGTGTCTCCAGACGTTGCCAAAAGTCTCCTGGGGAACAAAATCATCCCTGGTTGTGAACTGCTGCATGTCACTATACTGCTTTCTTATAGCATAAAAATATGATTAGCTTTTGAAAACACACATTGAATATCTTATTAAATCAGTGTTCAGAGTTTATTGATACTCAGAGTGGTCAATTTAAAAAATTGTGGAAAAACACCTGTCTGTGCAAGTTAGTAAAATACTTTTCTCCTTTCCTGTCTTATTTTTTAAAATATCTTTTTCCTTGCAGATCTACAAAGGATTCCTCGTGTTTTACAGTAGTCCTCAACAATCTGCGAGTGTTCCTCATATTTGACTGGCTGCTGCTAGTCCATGATTTTCTTCACACTCCCAGTGATATTAAGAAACAGACTAATGTTACTCCTTCTCGCCACCGTAACTCTAGCAGCGAATCTGCTGTAGTCCCCAAAACTGTGAAAAGTGGAGTAGTTACCAAGCGGTCTTCTCTTCCCGTGTCCTCTGAAAGGCACCTTGAAGTCAAGGTCAATGTAACAGGTGAGCATATGTAGATGTGAGACATTGAGTCTCGGTCTGAATGTTAGGACTGATATGTGTCTTATTAGGATGACTCTTCTATCATCTCTGTATTTTCGTGTGAGCACTTAAACATTTGCATACAGACCAACGGACCAGCAAGTGTCACAGTTCTTGATCTCCATTTTCTGGTGTGAACTGCTGGCTCACACTCAAGGCTGCAGGGCTCTGGGTCCTCCGCTCTGCTTGCCCATGGCACATGCCCAGCTTGAGCACCGTCTGGCCAGTGGTCTTTTCCCTCAGTGTTAAATCTGGCTTCAATTTTCTGTTTGATCTATAGGGCTCCAACAGATATGCTTTACTGAGTTTTGGCAAATCTGATGTGTGAAGATCTCAGTGTTAAAGTTAAATAAGTGGGGGGATTATTTTTTTCTTTACAGAAAGAATATGTTCTTTATAAACAGATTTACTGTAGTTTTTGTTAACTAGCAAACTCTCCTAGTATATCTGTATATATTTGTGTATCTATTGTGTTTGTGATATACCCCAACTACTGCTCAGTGGTTTGGAAGAAGCTGGCTAGCACAGTGCACTTTAAATGGATTTGCTTTCAAAAGTTAGACTAAAAAAAAAAAAAAGTTCAGCCTAAACATGGTTTTTGATGAAAATGAAAAGGAAATATGCCACGTACAGGTGAGTATAAAACTGTCTGCATTTAGTAATTTCAAAAAAATCTACTTTAAATTAGTATATGTTCTTTGTAAACAACTTAAACAGCTATGCAGATGTGTCGTGCCTTCCACTGCCCGACTAACATTAGTATGTGAATCTACTTCCTGGGATTTTAAAATTTTATTTATTCATGAGAGAGAGAGAGAGAGAGAGAGAGAGAGAGAGGCAGAGACACAGGCAGAGGGAGAAGCAGGCTCCTCTCAGGGAGCCCATTGTGGGACTTGATCCCTGAACTCCAGGATCATACCCTGAGCTGAAAGCAGAGGTCAACCGCTGAGCCATCCAGGTGTCTCTTTCTGGGGATTTTAAAACAGGTCATTGCTTGGAGAAGGGATGCTTTCCTGGGCTTCTGAATATCTCATAGGCCCCCAGGAGACGTAGCTTAAAAATACATACATTCTAAAGAGAGAAGAGAAACAGCATGCCAGTCTTTTCTGTGTGTACAGTGCTCTGTTGGCTCAGCTGTGCCCGGCCAGATATAGAGAATTTGTTCAGGGTGGCAGTGAAGCAGAGTGTCGACAAACATCCTGGAGAACAAATCTTGCTGGCTGATGTCCCCAGAGTAAATGCATTGCCTCATTTGCAACAGCCTGTTTTTTCCAGCCTCCAGCCTTGGCTTGGTTGACAATGCTGTCCTTTCCAGGCACGGAGTTTGTGGTCGTTGAAGATGTGTCCTGCTTCGATACCAATGCCATTATTCTCAAAGGCACCACAGTTCTCACCTATAAGCCCCGATTTGTTGATCGCCCCTTTTCAGGGAGTTTGTTTGGCATCGAGGTAAGAAGTCTATGTGTCAATCAAAACACTGAACGATTGGCTTAAAAGAAAAGCATTTGGAAGAGAATTTTACCTCTTTAGCTTTCATTAGGGGAAATAATTGATGGAATTGGTAGACTCCAGCCCCGCCCCTCTTTGTTTGTCTTCAGATCTACCAGGTTATCCTTATGTGTGAATTCAGTCCCTCAGTGTCAGGCTGTAAACATACCAAGAGCCTAAACCTTTTTCTCTTACATCTTCCCTTCCTTAAGAAGTTCAGGGAGACCCTTCTAGTCCCCATTACAGTGTCAGGCCCCTGCTGTGCCATCAACTTTAACCGGTCTAGTCCTGGGCAAATTAGTCAGGGTAGGGAAGTGGTCCACATTTTCCCACGCCCCCTTCCCAACGTTAAGTTGTTGACTCTGAAGACCTAAGGCTTTGTGGTCACGGAAACTTGTTTATAAGAGGTGTGAAGGATTTTATGTATTGTCCTTTTAGAAATATCTAATCTGTAAAAGAATGTCTCTAGAGAGTCATGCATAACCTAACAGAGTGAGTCTCTAATAGTGCTGCTTGAGGCTCTAATTTAATCTCATAAAGGAGATACTTTGCACTAGAGTAGCCTTTGTGGCCTGAAAATTACATTATGCAATATTAAGTATAAGCTGCTCTGTTTCTTTTAAAGCTGGGGGTTGTGGAGAGGGAAGGAGAAATGAGGCAGATTATTATTTCTATCAAGTGTTCTTAATTCATTGATATCCACTAATGTTCCTCTTGTTATAATATTAGAGTCTTTCATCCAGGTTACTCATCATTTCCTTTCCCTTTATGATCGAACTTTTCATAACCCGTTCTTTCCAGTGGTATTTCAGAAGTAGAATTTATTTTCACTGTCAGCAGCCATATGGCACTTTTTTTTCCCCCCTTTTCATCAGATATAGCTAAATAAAGCCTGTAGAGATTTCACTTCTTGATTACTTGTTTCTCCCATATAAAGAAACCTTAGTTTGAGAGGAAGGGTTTACGTGCTGGTGTGATGTGAGTCGATCATGAAATTGTAGTTCATCTGCTTTGCAAACCACTCCAGTACCAGCTTTGAATGGAAAATGTTGGTGATTGATTAATGAACTGTCAGGTACAATTGGGTTTTGTGTAGCAGAAGGCCCTGAAACAAAAAAGAAAATGAAACTTTTTTTGCTCTAAAGTTTTAGAAAAACTATAGGCAAAATATTTGACATTCCTGGAAGTTCTTGTTTCTAAGGCAGCACCATTGGATCTGAATTTTAAGATCCCTCTTGTACATCATTGGGGGAGAATTTATAAAGGAAGCCAAATGAGTTGATTTTGAATATAGCATAGGAGCTTAGTTTTACATGTTTTCCAACAGCACTGGAAAATGCTCCCACCCTCCAAAAAAGGGGAAAAAAGCAAGGGAGACCAACAGGAATGCTTTCTAATGTATAGGGTTTTTTTTTCTCTCTCTTTTATTTAAATTCTAGGTAGCATACAGTGCAATATTAGTTTCAGGAGTAGAATTTGGTGGTTCATCATTCACATAGAGCACTCAGTGCTTATCACATGTGCCCTCCTTAATGCCCATCACCCATCTAGCCCATCCCCTACCCACTTCCCTCTGCAACCTTCAGTTCTCCATTGTTAAGAGTCTCTTATGGTTTGTTTCCCTTTCTCTTTAACCCCCCACCCCATATGTTCATCTGTTTTGTTTTTTAAATTCCACATATGAGTGAGATCATAAGGTATTTGTCTTTCTCTGATTGACTTATTTCTGTTAGCATAATACATTCTAGCTGCATCCATGTGATTGCAAATGGCAAGACTTCCTTCTTTTGATGGCTCAAGTAATATTCCATTGCATATACATATATACCAGATCTTCCCCATTCCATTCATCTGTCGATGGACACTTAGGCTTTCCATTGTTTGGCTATTTTTTGTTTTTAAGATTTATTTATTTTAGAGGGTGAGCAGGGGAAAGGGTGAGGGGGGAGGGAGAGACTCCTTAAACAGACTCCATGCTGAACATGGAGCCTGACTTGGGCTTCGACCCCAGAACCTGGAGACCATGACCTGAACTGAAATCAAGAGTCAGCTGCACAACCCACTGAGCCACACAGGTGCCCCTGGCTATTGTTGATAAAGCTTCTATGAACATCGGGGTGCAAATACCTCCTTGAATCTATGTTTTTTTATCCTTCGGGTAAATACTTAGTGTAATTGCTGGATCGTAGGGTAGTTCTATTTTTAACTTCTTGAGGAACCTCCATACGGTTCTCCAGAGTGGCTGTACCACTTTACATTCCCACCAACAGTGCAAGAGGGTTCCCCTTTCTCTACATCCTCACCAATACCTGTTGTTTGTTGCATTGTTAATTTTAGCCATTTTGACAGGTGTGAGATAGTATCTGGTATCACAGTTTTGATTTGCATTTCCCTGATAGATGAGTGATGTTGAGCATCTTTTCATTTGTCTGTTAGCTATTTGGACGTCTTTGGGAAAATGTCTATTCTTCTGCTCATTTCTTAACTGGATTATTTGTTTTTTGAGTCTTGAGTTTGAGAAGTTCCTTATAGATTTTGGTCTTTTGTACTATTCTTGAAGTACGATGAAAATTTGATTGTAGAATGGGAGTCTTTTCTCCCTTCTCCTCTCCCCATAAATATATTTCTTGTTGAACTTTTTATTGTAGAACATTTCAAACATATACAAATATACAGATGAATATAATGAATCCCTATATACCTGTCACCCAGCTTCAGTAATTAATATATTTATTTTCAATTATGAAAGTAACAATTATATTACATCGAATTAGGGGAGGGAAGAATTACCCATCCCTTTGTCTGGAATCTCTATTGACATTTTGGTGTGTTTCTTTTTCCTAAAGTCATGGCCTAATATTATTTTGATGGGGCTGCTTGTTCACATGATCCATGTTGTAACTGTCCTACATTCCATGTGATCTTTTTAATTGTCACTTTAATGATTACAAAAGATTCCATTGAATAGATATGATATAACCTGGATTGATCTTAAATTTTTTATTAACTATTAAATAACAAGTGATTTTCCCCCTGTATTTTGCATTATTTAAATTAGAAATTATTTAGAATTAGAAATTGTTTAAATTAGAAAACTTTGCATAAATTAAATTAGAAATAGGCTAATTTATAGAAAGAAATAGGATTATTGAATAAAGGATGTGAGATTTTTAAGCCTTTTGCCATGTGTCGGTGAGCTATCTTTTATGGAGGGGGTAGGGAGAACCACTGTCCACACTCTTAGCCATAGGCAAGAATGCCAGCCTCCCTCTTGGCAGTATTTATTTCATCAGTTATATGGGTCTTTTGATAATACGGGGCTGATTGCTACCAAGATAGTGATTTTTTTTTTCTACTGATAGTTAGACTTCTAAATCAAACATTAATTTATCCTATACTGTATTTCATTCTCTAGGTGTTTTCGTGCCGACTAGGAAATGAACATGATACAGCTCTTTCAATTGTTGATCCAGTTCAAATTCAAGTGGAACTGGTGGGGAATTCTTCTTATCAGAATAGTTCAGGATTGATGGATGCATTCAATAGTGAAGATTTCCCACCGATCTTAGAGGTAATGATGAAAAATGTGTAGACACATTGATACACTCTCAAACACTGCCCGGTGCCTGAATGACTTACCTACTCTGCTGAGCTCAACATTTTCATCACTTCAGCAAATGCAAAAGAAATACAACATTGTCTCAGTCCTAGAAAGTTGTTTCAGTCTTCTGAAGAATAAAAGACATGTTGATTGATATAATCTTGAAGTTCTGTGAAAGTTTACAGAACGCAGAATGCAACATAGGGAGGAATTTGGATTGTGGGTATAACCGAAGGTAGAGTGAGTCTAAGCGGAGGGACAGGATGTCAATGTGGGAACAGGTGCGCAGGGGTAGAGTAGTCCATGTTAGGAAGTAGCTAAGTCGGGTGGAAGGGGCCCAGCTGACATGAAACAGAGGAGGTCTTGCCAGAACAAAGTTGTGTGTAGGCAGTATGGAGGCCACAAGGTGAAGACGGGGAAGGTGAAGCCAAGCAAGGAAGGTGTAAGGATTTGTAAGGATTCTTGGGCCGAGGAGGAACAGTTAATCCGTTTGAACTGTGGGAGATTGAAAGAGAGAGAAAAGCTATGTTGATTTTTTAATCTATAAGGACAAAATAAGTAATAAACCAAGTGCCACCCCCAGACTTTCCACCAGTCACCCCAGTTTTAAGTGGTCTTGTGCTGGTGTCTTGCTAATGTCGGAGACAGGATTGGGGAAATACTAGTGTGGCACTGGACTGACTTATGGTTATGTTTGGAGAAAGAAGAGGTAATTTTTGTTGAGTGGGCAGTTGGTTTCAGAGATTTAAAAAAATTAAATGAATCAAAGCAAAATGGATTCACAGAATGCTAATAGGCGATCTCATTCCTTCTAGAGCCGTTTTCTTATTCTCTGCTTTGGTAATTAATATACTTGTAAGGAAATCATCTGACTGAAATATTCATTGCTATAGTAAATATTCTAGCTTTTTATTTTTTATTTGATGCAACTTTGTGAACATTTGACCTCATAGTAGAGATGTCTTACTTCATGACTCTTAGTGCTTAATTTTAAGATCCTCTCAGTCTTCAAAATGAAAAAAATGAATATAGTGTCTGTGGACTTCTAGAATTTGAATTGGGAACTATACATACACGTAAGAAAGAGGTATGGGTGTAAAAGTGAATGCAACTTGAAAAAACTGCTGCCTTTTCAATTTTGTTAGATTCAGTTACAAGCCCTGGATATCAGACTCTCCTACAACGATGTTCAGCTATTTCTTGCCATTGCAAAATCCATCCCAGAGCAAGCTAATGCTGCAGCGCCAGACTCAGTGGCCTTGGAGGCCAGCTCCGTTAGCAGTTACCTTCCCGGCACATCTAGAGCTGGAGAGATCAGAGAGGGGACAAGACATACCTTAGATCCTGTCTTGGGTAGGTGTGGAACTATGAAACCTACTCAGGTTGCCTAATAGCTCCCCTTCTGGTTAACTGTTAAGATTTTCTTTTGCACAATTAAATTGTTCAGAGTATAATTGTATGTCATTAAGTGTAATTATAAGTATGATGCTGTAATTTTTAAAAATTTAAGAACAAATACAACACCCCAAACTGATGGCTCTAGCCTACACTAGTTTTCCTTTTACCATTTCTTCCAGAGTTCTATGAATAATGCTAAAGTTGTTTTAAACTTGAGTTTTCTGCCAGTGTAATGTGAATAACACTAAATTTCAGTTTTCAGCTTTTATAAACACAATCAGTATTGGGAAAAGATTCTTAAAAAATTCAGTGTACACTTTGGTATGTCTCCAGATAGGAGCCCATTTTTGTCTAGAGAAATGTTTTAGCCAGCAGTTTCTGAATTTCTTTTCTTTTTTCTTCAGTTACGCAGTGGACTAACTTATGTAAACTTACTTATAAAAATTATGTACGTTTTTTTCTAGAGTTACAGCTGGCTAGACTGCAGGAACTGGGATTCAGCATGGATGATTGTCGCAAAGCCCTTTTGGTGTGCCAAGGTAATTTGCACAAGGGTTTCCTTGACTTGTTGTCTATCTTGATGATAGGCTTGCTTCTCATATGCCGCCCCCACCCCCACCCAACCCGCTCCCACAAGTTGACTGAGAACCGGACTGTGTTTTGAAGGCCCTCTGTGGTTGTCTGTGGGCTGAACATGATCTTGGACTGGGCATAATAACAAGCAGCGGTATTTCATAGTGGATGATAATGGGGCCCTGGGGCCGATGCTGGGGTTCAGGTCTTTGCTGCTTTTTGATTACTTATTAGTGACTTGGGCAAGTCACTTAGCCTCTCTGTACCAGTGCTTCCTTATCTGGAAAAAGAGAATGAGAGGACTTCCCCTGGAGGTTTGATATAAATAGGCACTATAGACAAAGCACTTAGGCAAAGTGCCTGGCACACAGCAGGTGCTTTATGCTGTTAGCCAGTGTTCGGGGGTAGTGGTAGTGGTGGTGATACTGGTAGTTGTGCCCACTGAGCTCCCATATGCCTCAGCCTGAGTTTCCTGATTGAATCTTTGTAGCCCTTAAAGGTGGGCATTATTGTCCCAGCTCCAGGTAAGGAAACTGGCGCACATAGGTTAAGTAAACTGATCTGAGATCCCCCATTAGTGAGAGGCTAAGATGGGCTGAAAGCCAAGTCTGCCGCTGTTCTCTCTGCTGCAGAGTACCCCCTTTCCGCCTCCCTCCATATTGCCCTTTCTCTTAAAACAGGAAGATAGAGCAAAAGCTGTGTCATTTCTAGTCTGCGCTTGCATGTACATTTCTCTACCTCTTTACATACTATGTAAATCCATACATATAAAGACACATGTACATATAATATTGTGTGTATGTTGGCAGATTATACTGCAAATACAATTTTATAACCTCTTTTACAGTACAATTTTGTTGAATTATAATTACAATACCAGAGTCTTCCCATGTCGTTAAAATTGTTTATAAATACTGAATTGTTTTATATTGACCTAATGATTTAACTATTCTTTGTTTTTCATTCATTAAATATTATACACTATTCTGTAACAAATATTTTCTGGTACGAACTTCTGTCTGTATCTTTTAGAATTTCCTTGGTGGAGGGCAGCCTGGTGGCTCAGTGGTTTAGCGCCACCTTTGGCCCAGGGCCTGATCCTGAAGACCCAGGATTGAGTCCCACGTCAGGCTCCCTGCATGGAGCCTGCTTCTCCCTCTGCCTGTGTCTCTGCCTCTCTCTCTCTCTGTGTTTCTCATGAATAAATAAAGTATTAAAAAAAAAAAATTTCCTTGATGGCCAGACCTAGTAGTATAAATATTGGCTCAAAGGGTATAGATAGATTTTTTAGACTTTTTACTCAACTTGGCAGATCTTCTAAAATGTTGTACCAGGTCAAACTCTAACCAGTTATGTGTGAAAATACTAGTCCTATCACACAGTTGTTCACATTAACTATTACCTTTTTCCTTCTGGAAAAAAAGAAAGGCGGATCTAGTTATCTTGCATTCCTTAGCTTTGTTTTTACCTAGGTGTCACTGTTAGTTTAATTATCTCAATACCCCATGGTGTTTACATTTTCTATTCTTTTATCTCTTTAACACAACATTTCTTTTTAATTTCTAAGAGCTTTTATGGTTTTTGTTAATTTTTATTTCTTTAGTACTTCTTAAGTCATTCCATTAGTCACAAAAATGATAACAAGAACTAAAGTTAGTAGAGCCTCTATATGTTCCAGGCTCTGCTTGTAGGAGAACTTTACTTGTACTTGTCTGTTTCCTCCTTGTGGCAGCCCTGTGAGTGCATGCTGTCAGGCATAGAGGCACTGTGTAAATTGCTCAAGATCCAACATCTTCTAGGTGCTGGAATCAGAAGCCACACCATCTTTCTCTAGAGCCTGTGCCCTTAACCATTTACCCCTGTGCGGTGCACTGGATTCTGGTAATTTATAAATATGGGATTGCATTGTTTTCCTTTGCTTTTTTAGCTTTAGCAGTCTGGTAGTGTTCAGGGGACTATTATTTTAACTGTTGTATATTACACACATGCACTTCTCATTGCTGTCTGTTCTCAAGGAATTTGTGACCAGTTGAGAAGAGGAAGTATGTACAGATTAAGACATTTGAGAACAGTCACAAAGTAGCACATCAGTACGTACAAAGTACAAAACTACACAGCAACAATTACATACTTCCCTACTCAGTGACATCTAGAATTTGGACCCTATCTTCTCCTCTCCTCTCCTTCGTCAGATGTCATACTAGTGGAGGGATGGCTCCTGGAGGCATTTTGAACTAAATCATGAAGGATGGTGAACTTGAGTGGAATGTGTGTGCAAGGGGTCTTCATTCTTTTTGCTTAGAAGTAGACTTCCTATATGATGCCAGGTTTTTTCTTCTTTTTTAAGTTTAAGAGTACATCTGGGAGCAGGGTTCTCTTGGGCTGTCCAGTAGGTCCCTTAACACTTTATTTCCCCTATGAGCTGCTTCAGTGTCTGTAAAAACTGGCTGAACTGATCACCTTTAAATTTTCTTGAAGGCCAACTGAAAAAGGCGGCAAGTTGGTTGTTTAAGAATGCCGAACCTCTGAAATCTCTTTCTCTGGGTACGAGTGGCCGCGAGAGCCAGGGGCCTATGGCGGCGCGGCTCATTTCTGGAGTGGAGGTGAAAGCCGAAAGCGTGTGCATCTGCTTCATCGACGACTGCATGGATTGTGACGTCCCTCTGGCTGAGCTCACCTTTTCCCGTGAGTGTTTTCCGAATGTTCACATTCATCTTGAAGATTTGCGGTTATTGCCGAGTTATTTGGGGGCCCGTCTTCTTTTTCTTCTTTTTCATTTTTCTTTTGGGTGTGTGTGTGTGTGTGTGTGTGTGTGTGATGTTCATGCTCCCCACTTAGTAGTACTATGGGTGAAATTTAGTTAATTGTTTTACATATGTTTTTCATTATTTGTATTTTAAAGAAATGTCTATGTATTTGCCATATGTGGCCTTCAGCCTCCAGTTTGGAAATAATAGACATTGTCATTGATGAAATTTCTGTTATATTAACAGCTCTAGCTAAATAATTCCTGATGTCTCCTTTTTGTTTATCTTTGTATGTATCTAAAGACTGTAATGAGTCCTGTTATTAGAGGTGTTTAAAAGATAAGCTCAGAAAATGCTCTGCTCTATGTTTGAAAAGGAAGTGCACAGAATCTTAGACTGTTCACCTCAGAGAGCTGTCCGTAAGGGCCCTGAGAGCCGTCCGTCAGTAGTGGGGCAAGAGGACGAGGACCTCTCCCTCAGCCATGTCATCACAGGCAGTGTTAGATGGGGCTTCTGTGGAGAGTACAGGAAATCTCACCACTGGGTTCACTTTCAATTTTCCACTTTTTCAACCTTGCTGGCCTCTTTTTACTTCAAGGAAAGATCTGTCCTGGGGATTAAGTTTGACCTTCTGTCCACGGGAGAAGCTTCCTGTTCCCTGTGCTTCAAGCCCCACAAGGGCCACTTGATTGAGAGTAATAGCTGGAATTTTGCCCGAGTGTCTTCTGCAGGGAATAATTACTTCTTATTTTTCTATGGTAACCTTAAAATTTTGAGCTAATATTCCTCAGGACATAACTGCTCTTACCAGCCTGCCTCCTGATTTTCAGATATTCAGGGCAAAATATGTTTTTTTATGTTCCTGCACACTTCAGATGCACCGAGGTGCCTGGGTGCCGGGGCTGGGCTGGGAAGGGAAGGAGGCAGAGGAGGCCTTTGCCTCAGGCACGACATGGAAAGGGGTGCCAAGAGACTCAGGAATGAAGACAAATAACACTTTAACACAGTGTTGTTTTGTTTTTTTTTTTTTTTTAAATCACAGTTCATGGAGAAAACCCATGATGAACAAAATATCAAAATTTTGTGTGCTTTCCTATGAGGTCATTAGTATCAGGTAGGATTAGTGTCTGTCTCTTTGCTGAGACTTAATCCAAGAAAGAAAGTTCTGGTTGTTCTTGCCTGGCAGCTGCTATAACATATGCTTCCTTTGCAGGTCTGACTTTTCTGCAGCATGTAAGAACTAGCCCTGAAGGGTACGCCCACTTCACCCTCTCCGGAGATTATTACAACCGTGCCCTGTCAGGTCAGTACCTAACATAAGTGATCGTGGGATTTAAAACCCACACTTTAATTATTTGCCTGGGTCTACCTCTACATAAATTTTGCATGAGGGGAGGGAGGCGGGGCCAGGCAGGGAAAGGTGAAACACAAGTGACTGCATAGGCACAAAAGATACAGATTTTTTTTTCCCCTAACATATCTGATATGTTGCAACTGAGTTATTTAAAAACAAGTTTTCCTAGTTAGTTCTTTTCAGTGCTAGAGTTTGGGTCATTCTAGAACATGAGATTGCTCAGGAGCAAAGAATCATTTGGCCCTGACAGAAGCTAAATTTCAAGGGAGATTTCTGCCCATAAGCATTTTAAACTTCAAGCCTCCTTCCTCCTTGCTGGACCTGTTTCATTAAAAGCATACTGAATCAGTGATAATGTACAACCTGCCATGCCCTACTCGCTCAAGCAAAATACAGTTGATCAGAGCAGGTGATTATGGAATCTGGATAATAATGCAAAAACGTTTTCAGGTTTCTTTCCTTCCACTGGAAGGATCAAGGTAAGGGCCCATACACACGGACATTCAGGAGGCATCATAAACCAGGGCTGAGCAGTTTGAGTGTGAACTTTGCCTTAAGATATTTCTTAGTAGGTGTGGACAGAATAGAGCCATACGGCCTGAGGCTTAGACCCCAGAGTGACTGCTCCCTCTGATTTCAGTGGAGAATGAAGTGTCATCAGTTGTGCTGCTGCAGATGGTTCTAGAGTGTATGTTAGTTAGCATTTTTTTAACTGTTGAACATGTTTAACTTGAGAATACTGACCGAAGTCTTACTAGTTGAGGGAGACTCTTATGGGGCATATGGAAGCCATTTTTCTGAGAATCATTCATTTTCCCAGAGCAAATCTTACTTTTAAAGTCCTATGAACACTTTTAGGTCACTAAAGGTCAAGTAGTGCGAAGGGACGAATGTATCTACTTATTGCTACATATTGGGTTGGATTTCTGTTGGTCAAGAGGCTGATCTGTGACTGATGGAGTATTATAGTTAGAAAACTTAAAAATGAACTGTCTTGAAAAGTTGAGTCTTTAAAACCATGGAGAGGTACCATTTTTCTCACCTAGCACGCTGGCAGAAATTAAGTGTGACTCTACTATGAGCCACAGAACTCTAACTGCTTGCCATTAGAACTGTAAGTTGGTACAAGCACTTTGGAAAACAATCTGATGTGCAGCAGGGTTAAGTATAAGCATACTCCACAGCCCAGCAGTATACTTCTAGGTCTGTACCCCAGAGGATCCCAAGCCCCCGTGGTAGTATTCTTCCTATAGCTATAAATCTGTAGGCTCAAGGGAATATTTCACAGAAGTAGAATGAATACAGATTGTGGTGTGGTCATAAGCAGATTACAATTCACTGGGGAAAATAAATGTGCCACAGCTATGTGGCAGCGATACGAGTGAGTCTCAGAGGCACGTGGTCGGGCAAAAATAGAAACTTGCAGAAGAAAAAAAAAAAGAAACTTGCAGAAGAACATGTATGGCAGGATTCCATTTACATAAAGATCCCCCATAGGACAGACTCACCACTATGTTCTGGAGACACGCATGTATCTGTGTGGTAAAACTATAAAAAAAGAGCAAGGAAATGAATAAAACTCCAAACTAATGTTTACTTGGAGTTGGGTGGAAGAGGGTTGGTGGGAAGGGAGCTGACATGGGAGAGTGGCACTCAGGGACTTCAGAGGAACTAAGGATTTTCTATTTCTTAAGCTGAATAGTGGCTACATGAGTGCTTGTAGTAATTTTATTCTTTAAACCATACATATGTGTTGTTTTCATTCTTTTTTGTACACAGGATATTTGAAGATTAGAAACTTGAAAAACTTAAGTGAATGAATTTCCAATTATGCTCTACCTATTTATTCAACCAGTGGGTTCTTAACATAAGCAGGAGAATCAAATTTAATGGAATTTAATGGTTACTTCAGCCACTGAGAGCACTTTTCCATCCTGAGTCTGAGACTCCTTTTTCTATTTTGAGTGGATCAAAAGCAGGTCCTCCCTGCTCTTTAATAGCGAGGGTATATATCCTCTGTGCCTTTCTTCCTCCCACCTTGGAGACCCTGGGGCATGTGTCTGTCCTTCCACTCACATCCTCTAGACAGCACAGACATCTGTGGGGTGACCTGTAGCTAAAGATGGTGCTTTCGCTGTGAATCACGTTGGAAATAGAAAGCTATTAAGCCAGAGTTTGTCCTTGCTGAGCATTTGTGAACAGCGTTCCCCTCTAAACTCTTGATATCTGCCTAACAGATGTCTTCCTTCCTGTGTTCTTGTAGGCTGGGAGCCATTTATCGAGCCATGGCCATGCTCTGTATCCTGGCAACAACAGGCAGCTAGTCGCCTCCACCCTCCCCGACTGAAGCTGGAAGCCAAGGCCAAACCCCGCTTGGATATCAACATCACTTCTGTACTGATTGGTGAGTGGAAAGTTGTGTCTAGAAGACTGATACCTTTCTGTACTGCAGTCTTTTGTCTAGAAGACTGTTGACCCTGGTTTAGCAGATATCTGAGCCCACATTGGACATCACCCATTCACCGGGGCTGCTCTCCTGATAAACCCCAGCCTAGCTCATGGTTCTTTTCATCCCATTGCTCCAGAGTTGGCATCTTGTATTAATGCTGTTAGTGATCAACCAAGAGCTGAGACTGTTGGGAAACATAACTCTCTCTCTGTTTGGGATGAATCTTCTCCCTGATGATGCTTGGTCACAGGTTTTTCTTAAATATCTGAGAAGTGAGTATAGATTCCCTTCTTTCAGGCTACTCCTACACAGAATAATTCTTAAAAGGTATAATTTTGACCTTGTCTTTACAGTAGGATAAATTGCCTGTACTATTTCCTATCAAGTCATCATGTTGACCTGACTCTGAAAATCACTGGGTTGAAGGGTTGCCAAGCTAATGGTGTGTGTTCTTAATGTTTTTTGAAAACACTGAAACGTACATTCCTGGATTCACTGTAGTGAGTCGGAACCACTCTGTGCTTGTATTTATATCATCTAAGAGAAAAGTAACATTCTCATAACAGTCAGGTGTTGCCTGCCTTTGCTGTGAAAACCCACTCTATTTGAATCATTGATCTACATGGTCTGATTTTTGGTAATACTGGGTTATCTGAGTGATAACACTACTGCAAATCTGTGAACTTTCTTTAGTGGATGTGATTGAGGCTCATAGGATATCCATTGGCTTATTTTGTGTCATAATAAGATGCAGAAAACGTATAGTGAAATGAGATGGTAAGTTTATTGATTCCAAAGTTTTATTTTTTTTTTCGTTTTATTTTTTTTTATTTTTTTAATTTTTATTTATGATAGTCACAGAGAGAGAGAGAGAGAGAGAGAGAGAGGCAGGCAGAGACACAGGCAGAGGGAGAAGCAGGCTCCATGCACCGGGAGCCCGACGTGGGATTCGATCCTGGGTCTCCAGGATCGCGCCCTGGGCCAAAGGCAGGCGCCAAACCGCTGCGCCACCCAGGGATCCCTGATTCCAAAGTTTTAAAACCACTGTTTGACATTAACGGATTTCATTCATTAAATTTGCCCAATTAACCTCATGATCGTTCTGTACTGTATTATTTTGATACTATGTTATTTCTTATATAATGTGTTCATCTGGAAATTTAGATAAAGTTTAGCATAGCTTTTTGGAAAGCTGTAATAAACAAGACCTTAAAAGAGGTTTATTGATATTTCTGATGAGCATCTATTTAAAAATGTCTTCCAAAAAAAAAAAAAAAAAGAAAATGTCTTCCAAAAGGCATTCTTTTCTGTAGTAAAGCTGTTTTTTTTTAAAATCTCCAATTCCTTATTTCTTTCTTTTTTCTTTTTGAAAGATTTTGTTTATTTATTCATGAGAGAGAGGCAGAGACACAGGCAGAGGGAGAAGCAGGCTCCATGTGGGACTTGATTCCGGATCCCAGATCACGCCCTGAGCCAAAGGTAGACGTTTAACTGCTGAGCTCCCCAGGTGTCCCGTCCAATTCCCTATTCCTAATGCTGTGCTGAAACCCAGAAATATTACTGTGACCCCTTAGCGTTTAAATAAGTCTTACATATAGCCAACTATTGGAACCGCAAACTGGAGATCAACAAGTTTTGTTCTACAAAGTATCTTACCTTAACTAGTAGAAAAGGTCTTTCTCCAGGGATGGTGCATCAATTATTTTGTTAACCTGCCCTTCCCATTATATTTCCCTTCTAAAAATAGTAGAACCACTCCTGGAGAACTGTCCACTGGATTTCCGCTTCCTGAGATATTCGTAGTCTTTTTTTTTTTTTTTTTTTTAAGATTTTATTTATTTATTCATGAGAGACACAGAGAGGCAGAGACACAGGCAGAGGGAGAAGCAGGCTCCATGCAGGGAGCCGGATGTGGGACTCGATCATGGGACTCCAAGATCACACCTTGGTCCAAAAGCAGGCTCTAAACCGCTGAGCCACCCAGGGATCCCTGATATTGGTAGTCTTTAATAGCCTCCTCACTGGTTTTTCTGTCTTGAAACTCTGCCCCCTTAGCATAGCATAGCATAGCATAACATAGCAAACCCTTCACAAACTACTTCCCTTTTCTAGACTGCTTTGCTGTGTCCCTATCCCAGTATGTTGGGCCAGAGTCACACTACATTATTCATTGTTCCCTAAAAGGGCTATGTACTTTCATGTCTTTAAAATCTTTGCATATGCTGTTCTCTTGGCCTGGAATGTCCCCGTATCCCTAATCCCATTGGTAAACTTTTGATCTCTAACCTCTGCTCATTCCTCTCGACCCAGAACAAAAGTCCCCATATCTCGGAAGATTCCCGTGGACCTTGGTGTGGACTCTCCCACTTCTGTCAAAGCAGAATAAATCTTCCCCTGTTCTGTGCTCCCGTAGAATTTTATTTATGTCTTTATTTTAGCTCCTTCCACTTTATGGTTTTGTGGTGATAGTTGTTTGGCTAACATTGATTTCTTTCAGTGGAGCATGAGTTCTCCAGGGGACAGACTTTCTGAGAACCTAGCATAGCGCCGAGCACGCAGTAAGGCATTCAACAAAAGCTTGTTTTGCTGAATTGAAATTATTTGACTCAAACCCTCAATCTTTTCTATTTCCGTTCTTAATATCTTTGGGGAATTCTTTCTAGACCAGTATGTAAGTACCAAGGAATCGTGGATGGCAGATTACTGTAAACAGGACAAGGAAATAGATTCAACCTCAGCAGAAGACTGGATGGGCTCTTCAGTGGATCCTCCATGCTTTGGACAAAGTAAGATTTTTCTCTACAAATGTCTGACTAAATCACAGTTGACCAACACAGCCATGTTTCATTGAGAAATCCAAATAGAATCATCATTTTCTGTGAAAACAAAACAAAACAAAAAGCAACCTGTAGGATATTCTGTCTTGTGTAGTTCTATTCTAATCTTTGCAGGAGACACTTTTCTGGCACAAGGTACTGAACTTTTAATATGGGCTCTAATTCCCCCTTTGTGGGAGAGAAAAGATCTGCGATAGTTTTCTAAATTCTAGTAACATTGCATACGAGCTGGTACTTCTGAAACACAGCAAGATCAGCCACTGGTTGGTGTGTTTAACTTGGCAAAACTTCCCAGTTGATTTGGACTTTCTGATTGGATATTACAAACTGTCTTTTCAGCTTTCTAAATCTAGAGGTGCAGAGTGTGGATATATTCTTGAAGGGAGGACCGGCAGGAGCCCATATGGAAGAAATTGTTAAAAGGAGGGCTCCGTATTGTTCATAAAGCAGAAAAGAATTGAATGCCCAGCCTTTTGAAGAATGAGCAGTCCGTTTGTTCTCTCTTAACGATGTTTTCTTTCCTTATTTAATGCCCTACCATGGAGCTCTGATTTCCTTAGAGCAGGGGGTACTGTGGCGGCTAACCATGTGGCCCTTCATTTCTCCACAAGCCATTGTCCTCCAAATTCAACTCAGCCTAGCTCTGTCCGGGTGGTTTCTTTGGGGAGTCTTGGCTGGACTTCACATAGCTCACAAATGCTTAAATATTCCCTCTGGTCTGCAAACATGTCACGGGAAGATGGATTTTCTGAGTTTATGAAGTATTTGAACTGGTGCGTCTGTCCTCAGGGTGTAGAAGTGGACCGTCTGCCTTGCACTTCCAGAAGGAGGACAAGGAAATGTCAGCTACGTTTGTTCTCTGTATTCCCAGGCCGTTGCTTCTGAGTCTCCAGGTCATTGCTCAGGAGCCAGGGCTTTTCAGATATCATCAGCTTCAATTCTGGCTCCTCCTCTAACCTTCCCAATTTGTGTGTTAAAAGAATGTACAGTCTACCCAGAAGACTCTGTATAACCTTTGTAATATGCAGTGTGTCCTAGAGAGTATGTTGCATACAAGGGGATTGAGATACAGACTCAGTGTAAACATAAGGAAGGCCTAATCTTCAGGATTCTGCTGAAGGATTTTCTTTGTCTCCACCCCTCCACCTTTAAAAAAAAAATTTTCTCCTCTTTCTTTGTAGTTAATAAGCTGCCTTATCTGTGTTGAATGCCAATACCAAATTAAAGCTGGATTTTTATTTACCTATAGATTTTTATGGTTACCTAGGCTGCAGGGGTATATCTTTTAAATTAGACATAAGTGAATATACCTGAATTTCCAAATCTCCTTTCCTGTTGAATGTTCCTGGGCAACACCACATGTGACAGATGAGATTGTATTCTTTTAACAGGTCTACTAAATTAACTGTGGGGAATTTGTTTCGAAAGTCAGTAGACTTGCACCTTGTTGAACCGATCACATCTTTCAGTTCCTGTTGATGAACATTTAGTTACAGTCCCCACAAATTTGTGCATTTCATTCAGGCCAGCTTCAAAATGATCCCTTGAAAGAGAGATTCTTTTTTTTTTTTTGAGAGGCAGGCTCCCTGCAGGGAGCCCGATGTGGGACTCTATCCCAGGACCCAGGGTCACGCCCTGAGCCGGAGGCAGACGTTCAACCGCTGGGTGGCACAGCACCTTAGAAAGTTCAGTAGTTTTGTACTCAAAGGACATTTAATGGAAATACCAAATGTAAGTGTTCTAAAAACTTCCATGTTTAATTTATAATCTAAGTAATACTATGAGGTAACCCCTTGGTGGAGACTGTTTAAACTTGGAATGCACATTGACTCTTTCCCTTGAAATTTCGAAACCTCTGGGGGATTAGCATTCTGCTGCCACTGCCTTTCCAAATTGGGATGGAGCCACTGCCACCCTCGTCTGTGCTGGTCGGTCTTGGTAACTTTTCCATGCCATTTAAGAGCATACATACTTTAAGTGAAAAGTCCTCAAAAGGCTTGTCATTTCTGTTAAAGAGAATCTTGACGATGTTTTCTTTCCCTAGTCCAGAAAAACAGGAGCATGCTACTGTGACACATCCTCCACAGTAAAAGCCAGCATAAAAATATCTTGCTCACTTTGTCAATACTTTCTTAGCTCTTAGCAATCAGTGAAGGGAACGATCCTGTAACTGCATGATGCTCGCTATTTTTATAATGTACTCTTTTTGTGCTTATGTTTTGGAAGTGGGTCTTCTTATTCGCTTTATTTATTCTTACCCTCTAACTTTGTCTTTCCTGTCTACCAGGCCTCCCCCTTGTCTACCTTAGAACTAGGAGTACAGCCAGTCTGACTAACCTAGAGCACCAGATCTATGCTAGAGGTACAGTATAGCCAAGCGAGGGCTTGTTTTATTTTCCTATTTGAAGAACTGCCTTGTACACTAAATTTCTGTGAATGGGAGCTGAATGGGATATCCCAGGTTTGAGTACTCTGCTTTATTTTTTTTTAATTTATTTTATTTTATTTATTTATGATAGTCACATAGAGAGAGAGAGAGGCAGAGACATAGGCAGAGGGAGAAGCACGCTCCATGCACCGGGAGCCTGACGTGGGATTTGATCCCGGGTCTCCAGGATCGCGCCCTGGGCCAAAGGCAGGCGCCAAACCGCTGCGCCACCCAGGGATCTAGTACTCTGCTTTAATAGCAAGGAAGACCACTTCAGACTGATGAATAGAGTGACACCTTTTATCAGGAGCAGGTGATGTGCGTCTTCCCTCTCTCCTAACTCTCCACGCTGTGGAATCAACTCCATGGTATATGGTGCAGAAATACCCAGTGTCTGGGGTGATTTCTCTTTTTGAAAAATAAGAAAATGGAGGAAAGCCACCCTCCCTCAGGCAGTGCTGCAGGTCTTTGTTTATAGAATCCTTAGTGAACATTTATTCTTACAGCGATGCAAGGGGCTCTGTGGAGTAGAAGCTGCCGTGACCAGGAATTGAGCTAAGAAAAAATTTACCAGTAAATATTTGCAAAGACACAAACCTTGGTTTCTTTAGCTATAAATTGAAGTGCTTCAGAGATAGGAAATGAAATGTGCCTCATTTCTGTCTCTGACCCTTTAAGTTTCCAAGAATTTGACTAAGAAGTCAATATGATAGAGAACACCTTAAACCTCCAGGAATGGGAATCCCACGATGTTCATTCCTTCACTTGTTTGAAGGAGTGTGATTTAATCGGAATGATTTATGTCTGTACTTGGCAAACACCAGGTCCTGCCAGGGTCATGATATATTGTGTAAAAAAGACCGTTTGAGCTTCCTCTACCAGGAGTTTGGAACAGGGATGTTCATACATGGAGGCAGTACAAGGGTCTTTCCTGCAAGGTTTTACCAAGATGGATGTGGAGGGGGAGGGTTCACAAAGGAAGCCTGTGATCCCATCTTCATTTATTAATAGATTTAGACGCTCAGCTTTTCTGCATCTGTTATTTAATCTTTCAGGCTAAGTAGCCTGGGCGCCTTCCTGATGAGGGAGACGGAGTAATTTGCCTTTGTTCACATGACCAGCTGGTAGCAGGCCTGGGACTTTAATCTGTTTCTTATGATTTACAAACCAGGTCCTTTCTGATAGACTGGACGCTTACATGGCGTGGAGACCTGCACTGTTTATAAGGGCCACATTGCTCTGTGAAACCAGCCCAGCAGGGTAGCAATTCCCTCAGCTGTCTGAAACCCAAGTTGGACTTGAGGAGCCCTCTATTCTCTTGGCCTATCAAGGAATGAGGTCTGCTCACTAGAGGCAGATTTTCTGGGGCCACCAGGGAATACTGCTCTCTTGGATGGACTTGGGAATGTTGTTCCCTGGTGCTGTGCCAAAGACAAGTATGCAGTTGACTCGGGCTCCAGTGTGGGAGATGTTGGATTTGTCCCCTGGTGTCGGGTTTGGATTCGTGAGCACTGCATGTTAGTTATTCTCAGAGGCGCGCGCTGCTGCGGTCTGTGCTGGTGGGTGTGATCAACCCACGAAGCTTGGGGACCTAAGCAGTGTGCTGACCCCGGCTGCTTCATTCCAGAGTGACATACTTGTGACTGTCTTTATATGGACGCCTAGCACTTTCTCCTGTATTGCAGTGTGATCAAAGCAATTTGCCACCTGTTCTTTTTAAATCTAATTTGCAAATGGAAACTTACAGTCTGGCTCACAGTGGGATATGAAAGCACATCTGGCTTCTTTTCCTCCTGGGTCCTTTATCTGCTGTAATAAAGCAGCTTTCTCATGCACTCCTGGAGAGGGAGGTGCCTTTCAAGGTGGCACAATAAGCCCTGTTTACCCTGCAGACAGCTCTTAAATCTTTTACTCCCCCTCTGCTCTTGTCACCAGCCTCACAGCTACTCCTTGATTTTGTACTTGATGTCATTTTTTTTTTTTAAAAGCCAACCTTGCGAACCAAGTGAAGTCATTGGCATGAGAAATGGGTCTATTCTAGGTGGTTTTCCATGAGATGTTCTAGGAGATTATCATCGGAAGTATGTGGGGTATCTCTAAAGACTAACCACAGAATTGTAGGGACACCCTGCAGATCACATGTTTGTTTTATCGGATCACCATTTCTCAGATTCCCTTGAGCCATTGTCCTTAGCAAAACAGAACTTGCCTTAGCTTGAAATTGCTTGTTTTTGCAGCATTTATAGTACTAGCTTCTGAAAACTTTAGGAGGCACAAAGGAGAAGAAAAGAAAGTGATTACTTTTTAAAAGCCAGTTCCTGACTTTTATGGTCCTGGCCCAGGCCTTATTCTGGCGGTGGGAGAAGGCAGGGTCTGTTGCAGTTTACCTTCTTGTTTTGCTGACAGGAAACATGTGGACCTGTAAGGTGTGTTTAATTTTGCTCTAGAGTTCTCGTCGGGCAGTTGTGGTCACCTTTAGATGTCATTTTGCATGGCTGTGGACCACTGGGTCCCGGTGTTGCTCAGCCTGTCCTTGCGCTTTAAAGCTGGGCGCACAGTTTGTGGGTGGTGCCCGTGAGGCGTGAGCGCATGGCCGGTGCCTTTGGGGTTCTGTCTCCACCTGCTCTCAGTGTGACCCACCGACCCACGGGACCTTGGTAAGAGGAGCCGTGTCATACCTCATGGCCGGGCAGTGGTGCCGGCAGAAGGATCTCAAGGCAGCCTGGATGCTGGAAACCCATTTCTGGCCGCATGGTCTCTTGCTTCTCTGTTTTCTTAGAATGGTTATAGTCAGGTCTCTGGGATTTGGTTACTTGCAGTTTTGGATCAGTCAGTGTTTCTTTCCAGTTTCCCTGATTAGAAGCGATTTTATGAAAAGAAACCCTACTTTATGCCCCTTTTGTAGAAGCCCTAGTTCCTACCTAGTAGCAGACAGTGGTGGTATCTATGTTAAAAAATGAGCTTAAAATTTCATTTAAAAAGTTTTTGGATACTATACTTCTGATCCTCCAGGGAAGGGGAAGAAAGTATTAGTTTAAGAGAATAAAAAAGAGTGGTTTTTTAAAGATTTTATTATTTATTTATGAGAGACACAGAATGAGAGATGCAGAGACACAGGCAGAGAGGAGCAGGCTCCCTGCGGGGATCCTAGGATTCCAGGATCACGCCCTGGGCTGAAGGCAGATGCTCAACCACTGAGCCCACCACGTGTTCCTGAAAAACGTGTTCTTTCTTTTGTTAAAATATGCATAACATGACAGAAGTATAGCTTTTATGGAAAGGGAGGCTGTTAACGGGCAGGCGTTTTGGACAAAGTGTGAGTGTGTATGTGCACTGTATCTTGCTATGGTTGGGGTCACTCGCTGAGAATATATTCCTCGGGGCTTGTGGGGGTCCATCTCCCTCTGCTGATAGCAGCCAGTTAGGGCCTGGTTGAGGTTAGCTCTCCTGAGGTAAGGTTCACTAGAATCGTGGGAGGATTGGGGGCTGGGAGTAGTCCCACATCACAGCTAGCTGGTGCAGGGACCGCCACCATGTAGCAGACAGCAGACAACTTGGAGATCCCATATGTCCCACTGACACCTGTGGCGGCGCCGTGTCTGTGGCCGCCACCATCCGCCCCTCTGCAGGAGAGGCAGTCGGGGCACTGCGCGTGGGTCTGGGGAGGGTCTCTGCCACGCACGGAGAGGCCTGTGCTAACAGCCTTCCTCTGTTTGCCTGTAGCAGAGGTGAAGACCCCCAAGCGCCGGCAACCATTCGTCCCTTTTGCTCTGAGGAACCACACGGGCTGCACTTTGTGGTTTGCCACCCTGACCACCACACCCACCAGGTAAGGCACGCCGAATAGGTCACCCTGAGCCGTCTCTGCCACCAAAGGCTCCTGAGTGCCAGCCCAGCACAAGGTGGGCCCCTTCAAGAAGCTCTTAGGATTATAGTTGAATTAATAACTTGCCGTCTTGTTGAAATTTATGACAGAGGTGGAATCTGCAGCCAGAGAAGTAGATCTCAAGTCTGAAATGTCCCAATTATGACCCTGACCCTGGGGTCACATTATGTTTAAGCTAAAAGTCAAGCAAATTAAGGATGTGAGTAGGAAGTGGGAAGGAAAAGTCATCCCATCTTTTCTCCTCCGTTCTCACCACTACCCCCTTTTAAAAGAAGCTGTATGTGGTAGTTAAACCAAACATCCTGCACTTTTCTTCCAAGACAGCTTTGAAAACACCTCCCATATTATCCTCACCAAGAATTATCTTCAAACCTAAAACAGTTCATGGCAGATGGAAGTGGGTGGAGTTTGGAGAACAAAAGAGCATTTACCTGGGCCTAGTGAGGATGTTCTCTATCAGCTGCCTGCCTGCCTAGACCTTGGCTCTACCCTCGGGGTACATGCTGATCTTTCCAGTTTAGGGAATGAGAGGTGCATGAAGTAAATAACAGAATTGGCCAATTTGAAGCCACATTTCTCCTGCTTCCACTAAGTATGGTAATGCCCCTGAGGAGGTGTTTGTTTTTTTTTTTTTAAAGCAGTTTAGGTCTGTTACATTCCAGATAGTAACTTAAAAACTACTTTTTAAAACTCCTGACTGTGTTTACCTGTATTTACGTCCCGATATGTACTGGACTCACTCGCTTGCTGGAGTAAGTGGTGGAGCAGTGTTAGCTTTCAGCTGTTTCTCAAGCTTTACTGAGGCTGTGATTGTCCCAGAGATGACTGCAGTTACCTCTTAGGTCATCCTGGTAGCCAGGCTCCCTGGGCTTCTGATGGGGATTGAGGTCCAGGAGGGGCTTCTGCACCCCCAGCATGGAGCTCCGGGTGAGAGGGAGTTGAGAGAGAAAGACGGCCAAGCTGGTGTTGTGTGATTTGGTTCCAGGGCTGCGCTGTCCCACAGTGGGAGTCCAGGGCTCGTCCCAGAAGGGAATGGAACATTTCTTGATGATGCTCACAATGTTAGTGAGTGGCGGGAAGTTCTCACGGGCGAAGAGATTCCCTTTGAATTCGAAGCAAGAGGAAAGCTAAGACACAGGTAAGGTGTGGTTCATTCTTTTCCTCCCCCCAAAATATACTGGGTAGATCTCTCTATTACAAGAGATTGTCCCTAGTATTTTGCCCTTTCCCTTGCCTTTGTTAATGATTTTAATGTTTGGTTTTGAAAAGCTATTTAGAAAACCAGTGTTTCCTTCTGCTATCTTGGGAATACACTTCTTTCATTAACAGTCCCTTTATTTGACATGAGGGATGATGGCCAGTGTGTTGCCCCTAATTTGAGGGATGTGCAGATGACGACACTCAAGTTCACTCAAGTTGTATACAAGCCTGGTTTTCAGGATGTAGTGGCGACATGGTTTCTTATGTTTTTACTTTATTTGAACGTTACTATGGTTGACACACAATGTTACATTAGTTTCAGGTATACAACATAGTGGTGTGGCAGCTCTACATTATCCTATGTTTGCTGCAAGTGTGACTACTGCCTGTCACCCTGCGGCACTATTACAGTGCCACCGACTGTATTCCTCATGCTGTACCTTTTCTCCTCGTGACTTGCTCACCTCATAACTGGAATGACATGCTATTCTTAAAAGGTTGTCAAAGCATGTTGATTTTGGTTTTAAGATGTGCGTGTGCTACATAGCACTTTCAGCAAGCAGGTGGGTTCAGGCAGCAGGGCCAGTCATGCTAAGAAATTCTGATTCTAAGAGGATAACAGTGACTCATCGAGGGAGACTGCCAGTTGGTCACTGTTGAAACAGCCAGGCAAAGGATTGGACTAAACACGAAAGAAGGTCTGTCTGGTTATGAGAGGTCCTAAAATGCCTTTTTTGCAGACATGTTTAAGGGGAAGGGCAATCCAGTGGATGGCGATAGGGTGAGACACTTGCATGTGAGCCTCCTATCCATTGTCAAGCAGAGCTGAAGTATCAGAGCTCGGCTTCGGCCGTCTGGCCTTATGCTTTCATGACGCTTTAAGTCTTTGTGTGCAAAGCTGCTCCCAAGTGAAACAGCTCTTCCTTGCGCACAGCTCGGACCAGCACACATGATTCTCTAGTGGCCAGCGTCCCGCACTTGTGGGCCTCCCAGTGATTACATAGGAAGAATAGTTTATACAGTCACCGTGCTGGGCACACGTACCTGGAGCCACAACAGAATTTCCAGGGATGAGTGGTAAGCGTGTTCCTGTTCCACAAAGTTCCTGGAGAAGCTAATTATAGAACTGCTGGCTGTATTTCTTCATCAGCACTGCCTCCGTTGCGTCAGGAAGGGTTTGACCTCTTTGTCATTTCCGTTTTAGCATACATGTCTAGTAACCCATTTTAAGTCCCACTGTTCTGCTTGAATTCATCAAAATAAATGCCTTCTCTGGCTTTTCCCTCCTTGGCACACGGTGCCCCACTCCTTCCCTCCCCCTTTCCTGTCAGCCTTAAATCCAGTTCCCCATTTTGGGCTTCTGGCTTGAATTAGGCAAAATCTAAAATAGAATTAAATGTGCAATTTCCTCCTGTTCCTCCCGTTCTGCCCGCTGCCTTCTGCTCCAATTTCAGCCGAGCACTTCAGCCCTAAAGCTCTGAGGGCTTCGTCTCTCATAACCTGTCTGTAGGCGTATAGGACTGAAGCCAAACAACCGAGTGGGGTTCTGAGAGATGTAGGATTTTCAACAAGGGAACCAAGAAGAAAATGTCATTTTATGCATTTCCGAGAGTGTGGTTATATGATGAAATTGCTGGTACAACACTTTTACTGGCCCACTGGAATGCTTTTAGCTGACGTCATTATTTTATAGAGGTGGGGGTGGGGGTGGCGTGCGGAAAGGACCCCGGCATGTGCGCAGGATTTGCAGAGTTTGTACAAAGGGAGGGTAAATGCCAGTCTTGCTCGGGCTTTACAGATCTTGCACGTTTGTTTTAAGTATAACACCCAGTTAAAATATTCTCTTGATTTTTCTTGCATTAGGTAACCACCAAAAGGCTTAGCCAAGGGGATTTTTATATCGTTATATAGTAAATCAGATTTGACTCTTTGCTTCTACTTTCCTTCCCTTTTTAAGATCATGCTTAACATCCTTTCCCCTGTTCTGCCTCATAGACACACCCACGACCTCCGGATTCATCAGCTGCAAGTGAGAGTGAACGGCTGGGAGCAAGTGAGCCCGGTGTCCGTGGACAAAGTGGGGACATTTTTCCGCTATGCAGCACCCGATAAGAATTCATCTTCCTCTACGGTGTGTGGCTCTAAAATTGGTGTTTTAGGGCACAATCTTGCCCCAGCCATGTGCCCTTAAAGCCAGAGACTAGGACACTTCAGCCTGTAACCTCGCTCTGGTGAAATTGTCTTGTTCCTCATTTCCCCTGGCTCTAGGAAGAAGACACAAGATTATTTGGGGTCAGGCATAGGGATTCATAGTTGCTACATAGGTCAGCCACCAGTGGTTAATTTCAGTAGAAAAAAAGATAGAAAATTAGTGTTAACACATACTACCTCACCTGTGCAGACCCATTTCATACTCAGTTGGCCCAATTGGCAGTTTACTAATCTGCCAAACATGTGTTGGCTCTACTTCCGCATATTGTCATGCTTCCTTTGTATACGATATTCTTTATATTTCTTGTAATGCTGTTCCTTGATCCTTCTAGCTCTTGTCTCCAAATTCTGCTTTCTGGCATAAAGACCAATGTCCACTGTTACTCATTTTCTGATCACACACCCTTTCACACACCCTTGCCCTAATGTTACCCCAGCCTGCAGTTAGGGGTTGAGGGCCTACCTGAGGAGAGACGCAGGCGGCCTCCCTGTCTGGAACGCGCAGGTGGAGGCTGGCATCCTGGCTGCTGTAGTGGTCATGGGCGCTCTCACCCACTGCTTAGCCATACTTTGTAGGATTACATTCCTTACTGGGGAGCCAGTGATGCGTCAGAAAGTGCAGATTGGCAAAGACATCGTAGCTTTCCTTGTGTTCCCTTTATTGATGAAAAATATCCTCAGAGAACGCTGTTCCTTCCTCTTCTTCTCTTGGACCCTAAGTTTCGTAGAAAAGGAGACTTTCTTTCCAGATTACGTTCCTGCCTAAATTTATGTCTAGTCATGAAAGGACTAATTCTCCCCAGAGATAGATACCTTTCTGTTGTATTGTTGTGTCATGGAGAAATTCTGTATATTTGGAATGATTGAAAAATCAGTATTACATTTCTCGTATCCTCTAAGATAAGATGTTTTCTTTTCATGGCAGACCATACTTTACTAAGATTATTTATAAATCCTATTCTTACAAGCAAATTACGTTGTCATTGAATTTAATGATGCCTGTAATCTTAGGTCTGTGCTGACTCTGACTTTTGGATTCTTTCTTAGATTGGCAGCCCAAGCAGCAGAACGAATATTATTCATCCGCAGGTTTATGTGAGTATGATTTTCCTGTGTCTACTGAGTATATACACTGCACTTGAACCATACATTGATGTCCTAGTGATCACAGGACTTTATGACCTGTGTGTGATTGGAATTGATCTTTGTCCTTTCCTATTAACAATTTACCTTCCTTTTATAAGAACTTTCAAAGAAATATTTTCACTAACTTGGTATATTAGACTGTTACGGGGAGGAGGAGAAAATGCAAATGTTGTGGTCCAGGTTTCCCTTCTCTTATTTCCTTTTTCTTTTCTTTCTTTCTTTCTTTCTTTCTTTCTTTCTTTTTTTTTTTTTTTTTTTTTGAGAAAGAGACAGCATGCGAGTATGTGGGGGGAGGGGTGAAGTGGGGAGGGACAGAGGGTGAGGGGGAGAGAGCATCTTAAGCAGGCTCCACACCTAGTGCGGAGCCCAAAGCAGGGCTTGATCTCACAACCTGGAGATCAAGACCTGAACCAAAATTGAGAGTTGGACGCTAAACTGTCTGAGCCACCCAGGCTCCCCCGTTTTTTCTTTTAAGTTAAAATATAAATGAACCCTATGCAGCTATGTGCATTTCCTGGATTTTGGTCCCAAGATTGTAAAAGTAAATAAGAATGAAAAATAGTAAGTTTTATTTCCATTTAGCTTTAGAAACCTCATCAGAGGATGATATTAAAAAACTGTCTTCAGAATTTTGCTTATAGTTTCTTCTTTCTGATGGTAGTAAGTTTTGAAATGTGAGATTTTTAAGTAAGCTTAGAGACAGCAGTGTCAAGATTTAAAATCATTCTTGGGCTTTGGCTCTCTTGGGGATTTACTAGGCTAGGTCAGTGGGAGCTTTGATATTTGTGCTGGGATTGTGTCCCTCTAAATACCCTCCAGAAAATGACAGTTTGCCTTTTCACTGGGATTTCATGGACGTCTTGATTCAAAACGAGCTCTTCGTTTTATTGTGCATTAGGTCGGTTTCCACATACTGTTTGTTTTAATAAAAATGTTGGTAGTAGGAAAAGCTTGGATGTGGTGTCATTTGTTTCTCCAATAAAAACAGCATTGTCAGTATGTTCTGAACACATTCAAAGAATGATAATTGCAGAAACCTTCTCTTTGGAGTACCTGATGTGGAGTTTGATACTTAAAAAACAAAAAAAAACTTCCCTGGCATTTGCTAGTAGAATGAAACGTGTGTTGAATGTCTGAATGAACATGTGGAAACAGAAAGTAGTGGCTGTAGCCCAAGACCAAAAATAAATTATTTCCCTCCACTCTGTTAAGTTTTGGAGCCTCGGTGT
Source organism: Canis lupus dingo (assembly GCF_003254725.2). NCBI lineage: Eukaryota > Metazoa > Chordata > Mammalia > Carnivora > Canidae > Canis > Canis lupus. Next base: position 82,590,430 of record NC_064244.1, on the reverse strand, counting down.
CCTGTTTGTGAAAGAGCAATTACTGAACAAAGCTGAAAAAGTTGCAGAGAAAGAGAAGTTTGATTTTTAAAGTCCTTTGAAAAACAAATGTTGTTTTTTCTGCAGGCGTGTCAACGAGCGGTGTATGGGTCTAGAGAGTAATTTTTATGACATTTAGGGGGAAAAAGTAATTATTGTTCCTGTGAAAGGCATACCAGTACAGACAGCTCTTTCTTACACACTCTCTGGATTTTACAAAGACAAGTTCTAACCTCAGAAGACTTCCTTCTGTTTTTCTGTGTGTGTTGGGCAGTATCCAGCCCATTGTTAGCGTTCAAGGAGTGTTTCTCACTTTAATGTTAATCTGGGAGAGAAATACCACAGAAGGTAAATCATTTTATGTTCTGCAAAGTCCTACCCCAGTGTTTCTAAACGTTTAGTTGCTTTGGATGATCTTTATTCCCCTCCAGTAGAGTTGAAAACAAGCCTCGTTCACAGTTTCCATATAAGGGCTGATGTGTAGGAACCCAAGGGCATTGTGAATGAAGGGTAATTTCCAGCAGACAGTTTCTTATCAAATTGCAGGAAGTTTGGAAGATTTAATAGGTTATTATGGGTCTTAGTTACTTTATAATGTGTCTAGAGGCCTAAGACTGATTTTTCTTTGTGACACATTTTGTGATACCACATCTGAGTAGAGTATCTGTTTTTCTAGAAATGTTTAGAATTGGCTGTTTTAACAGTGTGTATCTATAGCATATTCACTTCTATTAAAGATGAATGGTTTTAGGGCTTAATGACTAATTTCACTGAAGGGTTCTAGTAATAATAAGATGCTTTTGATTTAGGCACTCTGGTTGGTATTGTTGTATTTTGTGTGTTTTTTCAAGAGCACAGCTATGACACTTTTATTCCTGTGTTTTTTGCAGTTCTCTTCACTCCCACCTGTCCGGGTGGTCTTTGCTGTGACAATGGAGGGCAGTGCTCGGAAAGTAATCACTGTCCGATCTGCCCTCATTGTGAAGAACAGGCTTGAGACACCAATGGAACTAAGACTGGATAGCCCATCAGCTCCAGACAGTGAGTTTTGCCATGGTCTTCCTTTATCTTGAGAGGGTCAAACTTTTGGGTGGAAGACCATTCCCTAAAGATGCTGACCCTTTTTTCTGTGGCAGAGCCTGTGGTGCTTCCCGCGATCATGCCCGGGGATTCATTTGCTGTACCTTTACATCTCACTTCTTGGCGGCTACAGGCCCGGCCTAAAGGATTGGGTGTATTTTTCTGTAAGGCTCCTATTCACTGGACCAATGTAGTGAAGGCTGCAGAGGTTAGCAGCAGCAAACGAGAATGCCACTCTATGGACTTGGACAAAAGCCGATTCTTCAGGTATGCACAACACTGCAATGGCGTGTAAATTTTCCTTTTTAAAAAGATATTCATTCTCTCTCTGAGGACTCTTAGTGATTCAGTTGTGCTCGTTTAAAACCCTAAAGTTCTTATTCCTTAAGTTCTTATGTTAGAGCTTATAAGGCTTCGAGGGTTAATCTTTGGTGGGTATGCGACTGTTGCTTATCATCTGATATTTATGGGAGAAGCAACCAGCAAGCACACTACTCACAAGATAAGAAACTTGTATGTGTGCATCAGCATAAAAAGAGGACATGCAGAGAGGGAAGTAAAAAGTATTAGCCAGTACCTATTTCTAAATTGAGACTCAGAATCTTGGGGGTGGAAGTTTTTCAAATGACAGATTTCAAAGGAATTTGGAGGAAGGCTCATGCACCTAGTACTGACTTGCCTTGGGGACCTTAACAAAATTATCTAATCATTGAGACTCTTGTTTTCCCCTTCTGAAGCATATAGGTAGTACATTTCTAGATTCAATGTTGGAAAAAACACTGGATTGGTATTGTTCAATCCTTCTAAACTTAGACTTTAAACTTACTTAGATCAGAGACTATCAGCTTTAGTTTTCTCTTTAGTGAAGACAGGCATTCATTTACTTTAAACTTCTAGAAGAGGTGCAAGAATAATGTAAAGAATTCTAGTATGCCCTTTACCCTGATTGGCCAGTGGTTAATGGACTGAAGGGAGAAATGAATAAATACGCAGCCATAATGGAGTGTTTAACAGTTTCCTATCAATGATTTATAAAAACAAACATCAAAGATTTGAATAGTGCTGTCCATCAGTGTATGTCATAATTGGCATTTATAAAGCACTTTAACAACTCCAGATCGTATACTCACTTCAAGTATATATGGAATAATTATCAAGAGAGACCATCTACTGGGCCATAACACAAAGATCAATAAATATTAAAAGAATTGAAACCATACACAATAAATCTCATCACAATAGGATTAAACTGGGCATCAGTAACAGTAAGATGCCTGTAAAATCCCTAAATATTTGGAAATGAAACATTAGATTTCTAAATAACCCAAGGGTCAAAAAAGAAATCACAAAGGAAATTAAAAATATTTTGAACTGAACAATAATAACAACTAGACATTAAAATGTGGGGGAAGCAGCAAAAGCTGTTCTATAGAGGAATGTATAGGTTTTGTGTTTTGTGGTTTTTTTGAGAAATGTGTAGCTTTTAATGCTCTTATAAGAAAATAAGGAAGATGGAAAATCACTGGTCTAAGCTTCTGCCTTAAGGTAGAAAAGGAAGAGCACATTAAAACAAACAAATAGAGAAAGAACCTGATAAAAGTAAATGTGGAAATCAATGAAATAGAAAACAAACAATAGAGAAAAATTAGCAGTGTCAAGTTGGCCTTTTGAAAAGATTAATAAATTTGATAAATAATAAGATTGATCAAGGAGAAAAGAGAACATACAGATTACTGATAGAAGGAATGAAAAGAGGAGACATTATTATAGATTCTATAGACATTAAAAGGAGACTCTACGAATAATTTTATACAAATTCCACTCTGGAATGACAGATTTCTTAAAAAAGATGATCAAAACTGACCCAATGAAGAAACAGAAAATCCAAATAGTCCAATATCTCTTAAAGAAATTAATTTTTCGGGGATCCCTGGGTGGCACAGCGGTTTAGCGCCTGCCTTTGGCCCAGGGCGTGATCCTGGAGACCCGGTATCGAATCCCACGTCAGGCTCCCGGTGCATGGAGCCTGCTTCTCCCTCTGCCTATGTCTCTGCCTCTCTCTCTCTCTCTGTGTGACTATCATAAATAAATGAAAAAAAAATTAAAAAAAAAAAGAAATCAATTTTTCAATAAAAAGCCTTCCCAGAATAAAGACTCTAGGTCCACATGGCTCCACCAGTGAGTTCGCCAGACATTTTAAGAAGAAATAGCACCAGTTCAAGTCTTTTGGAAAGCAGAGCAGGAGGAAACAGTTCCTATTCATTTTATGAGGCCACATATACCTGATACCAAAACTGACATATATATTATTGAATAAAGAGAGAGAGGGAACTATAAACCAATATTTCCCCAAGAGATACAAAAATTCTGTTTTTTTTTTTTTTTAAGATTTTATTTATTCATGAGAGACACAGAGAGAAAGGCAGAGACACAGGCAGAGGGAGAAGCAGGCTCCATGCAGGGAGCCCAGCGTGGGACTTGATCCCGGGTGTTCAGGATCACGCCCTGGGCTGAAGGCAGTGCTAAACCGCTGAGCCACTGGGGCTGCCCGAGATACAAAAATTCTTAACAAAATATTACCAAATAGAAATCCAGCAAGTGAGGTTTATTTTAGGAATGTAAGATTATATTAACATTTGAAAATTGATAAATGTAACTTCCCATATTAACCCAAAAAGACTAAAAGAAAAAACCCATCAGATTATCTCATTAAATGCCAAACAAACAAACAAACAAACAAACAAAAAAGCACTTGATAAAATTCAACACCCAGTACAGGCAGCTGTACTCGGCAAATGAGGAACCGAAAAGAATTTTTTCAGTTTGTTTAAGGACATCTGTTATAAACCTACAGAAACCTACAGCTACCGTCATACTTAATGGTGAAACCTTAAACTTTTTTTCCTTGAGATTGAGAACCAGCCACTCCATATGATATTGCCATAGTAGTCCTAGCTGTTGCAATAAGGATAAACAGGAAATTGAGAAAGCTTAAAGATCTGAAAAGAACTAAAACAATATATGCAAATGACACATATATATAGAGAACCATAGACTACATAGGAAAATTATGAGGCTTCATAAATTTATCAAGATTTCAGGATTTGAGATCAACCTACAGAAATCAATTGTATTCTTTTTTTTTCTTTTTCTTTCTTTTTTTTTTTTTTTTTAGGATTTTTATTTATTTGAGAGAGACAGAGATAGTGACAGAAAGAGTACAAGCTAGGAGGAGAGGGAGAAGCAGACTCCCAGCTGAGCAGGAAATCCAACACAGGGTTCCATCCCAGGACTCTGGGGTCATGACCTGATCCAAAGGCAGACGCTCAACTGCCTGAGCCACCCAGGCGCTCCTCAATTGTATTCTTATATTCTAGCCATGAACAATTGGAAATTAAAATAATGCTACTTACAGTAGCATCAAAAATCATAATTACCCAGAACTCAATCTAAGGAATTATGTACCAGTTCTCTATGCCAGAAATGACAAAACCTTGTCAAGAGATAGTAAAGAAAACCCAATAACTAAGTGGAAAGATAACCAAGTTCATGGATTGGAAGACTCGATATTGTTAGGATTTCCATGCTCACTAAATTGATATGAAGATACAACCCAGTTGGCTATCTGCAACCCAATTAGCCATCAACAGGATGATGAATAAATAAAAAGCGGTATATTCATCCATTGGCATGTGGATCAAATTACTGATGCATACAACAGCTCAACTGTATCTTGTAGAAACTCCATGTGACACAAAAAAACCAGACAGAGAGTGGTATATACTGTATTGTTCTATTTACGTGCAGTTCAAGAACAGGTTCAACCAATCTATAAGTGTGGTAAGTGTCAGACAGTGGTTGCGTCTTTGTTGGGAGAGGATATGGACTGGAAAGGGATGGGAGGGTACTTTCTGGAGTGAAAAATTGTATAACTGGTTTTGGGTAGCAGTTAGGTATACATATTTGTCAAAACTCACCAAACTGAACATTTAAAATTATCCATTTTATTGTGATTTAATTATACCTCAGTATATGTGTTTGGATTGAAAATTGCAAATATCTTAACTGAATTACTGAACCATGTTTACATTATGCTTTCTCATACTCCACTAAGAAAAAATTCAAGTTCTTTATTTAGGCCAATGGTTTTTACAGTATTTTGTCTTCATAGGTTTTGTGTGGCCATAAAGAAGGAGAATTACCCGGATTATATGCCCTCAAACATATTTTCTGACAGTGCAAAACAGATCTTCAGACAACCTGGGCATACCATATATCTCCTGCCAACTGTGGTCATCTGCAACTTGCTACCTTGTGAACTTGACTTTTATGTTAAAGGGATGCCAATTAATGGGACTCTGAAACCTGGCAAAGAGGTGGCCCTCCACACAGCTGATACATCCCAGAACATTGAACTGGGTGAGGGTTTAGTCAAAGAATCATTGGGTGGTAATTCTATGGGAATGTCACTAAATGTTTTGTGATCATTTGATAAAGATTTTAGAGAAATTACAGCACATATGATGTGTCAGTAACCCTGCTCAAGGGATTTATTACGGTTAAAAAAAAAAAAACTTCTTAGACAATTATCAAAAGAAAAAACAACAAATCCAAAAGATATATAGAGGAAGTACTCAACAGAGCCTGTTTTCTTACGTTGCTCATTTGATGTGTGACTATCGGAAGTCATTTCATCTTTTGAAACCATGCTTTATTCCTAGCTGTAAAATGAGCAAAATTGTAGGTCTCTCCTTTTTTCCAGAAGGGAG